>NC_086174.1:115159755-115510589 GCF_023053635.1 Elgaria multicarinata webbii
CTCCTTTCCATATGGCCACCCTACAATCTGCTAATTTCTCCTTTTTAGCTATAGGAAATTAATTACATTAAGGAGCATTCAGAAATGGTATCTTACACTGCGACCTAAGTGGTCCTGAACTGACTCCACTCATTTCAGGATTCTTTTGCCTTATTCGCTTTCAAGTATAGACCAGATCTAAATCAAGGGATTGTCTGCTTTTATCAATTCATATTGTTTTATTTGGAGATAGGTCCTATTCCTCCTTAAGTCCCTGAGAATGCAATCCTATACATGCCTACTTAGGAGTAATGAGGCTTACTTCCAGGTAAGTGGGTAAAGGATTTCAACCTAAAACATTCCTTTTCGTAACATCTATTTTACACATAAGAAGACTATAAAAAGGCACAGGTTATGAAATAAATATCACTTCTGGGAGTTAACCATAAATGCAATGGGTTGTTTCCACTTGTGTCCGTTTGCCAGTGGAACAGAATCCACTAATCAAATGGATTCCCCTCTCCACTGAACATACCCCAAAACTAATCTGGAGAGTTGGGGGTATCCTCTGCATCAGATTTCAGGGGATGTGGGGTACTAGAGGGGGGGGGGCGAAAGGGAAAGTTCTGTTGCATGAAGGAAAGTCTACTTGTGCAATGCTGGATGTTGCCCAACAGATTGTTTGTAAAACAGTGACATGTTGAAACAAATTATAGTTGTGATCTTAATTTGCATGTATTTATGAGAGGTTTGTAGGATTCAGTGTTATTAATGAAAGACAAGAAGTGTTTTCAGCTGTTGTGTTGAGCACATATATTCCTCCTCGCATGGTGGAACTCTACGTGTGGGCAGAGCCCTTCTCATGTGCATTGACTGTGGGGATAATGGTGTTGACGGCCACCAGGCACAGGGGAGATGGGGCTGTCCTGCATGGCTCCACAAACCCCTTCATGCATTCCTAGAATGCATGGGGTGGTGACGATTCTGGACTTCCTCTACTATCATACTCTGATTAGACATAAGGAGGTGGGGATGTCAGAGGGAAGAAACAGGAAGGAGAAGGTGCCACGGTAGAGAATAAATAACAAAAAAGAGAAAGCAAACGGCAAAAGCCAGAGTTAAGAATAAAGACGTCAAGAAACAAAAGGGAAGGCCATGCTGCAAGAGTACTGAATGACCGTGTGACGACTGCACAAGCACGCCTGCCATTGTGCAGTGAACAATAATGATGTCTTGCACCTGTGCGGATATATTTTGAGATACAGCAAGAAAGGTGATTTTAGGTTGGTTTGTTTTTTAAAGATACCAAGCTTGGTGTTACTGTCTTTGAATCTCACAATCCCATATGTCTAATGGCAGCTTTAGATTCATGAGTCAAAATGAGATTCAATTTCTAAAGAACGGCTGATGATGCCGTCTGTCATGAACACCGTGAGCAGTAGCGGTTCTTCCCCAGACACAAGGCAGAGGGCAGCAGCATGCCATGGAATGGTTGCAGACCCACATAGGTTTTCAGGCTAGAAAATGCTACATTTCTTTAGTGACCTTCTTCTTTTAAAGAGTAATACAAATGCCCACAGCTACTATGCCATCTTTCCACCACTCCCATGATATTTGATTAATTTGTTGTTGAGTTTTGGTAACCTTTTCAGGCACTGTAGGATACAAAGTAATATGTGAGGGCTCTGTAGCCTTATTATTGAAATTATTCGGAATAAGGATGTGAAATCTAAACTAAAGTTGGGAATCAGCATCTCTAGTATAAAAGATATGTCATAACGGTGATGCCTATTTTCTAAAGTGCTGTGGATCTCGGCTGTTCTGAAAAAAATGTAATGTTACAAAGTGCCCCAAGCACACTATTACAACACAATATATATACAGGGATTGATGGTTATCATTAACCTTATTTATTTACAAATATACCTGATGCATCAACTGCACGGTCATAGATGGCAACCTATTGCCTAACGAAACTGTGCATACAATTTACTCATGAGACAATAATCTTTTTACAATAGTTTCTGATACACAATATACATATACCACAGTCACAGTTTTTAGATACAGTCAAGTGCTGGTAATGACATCAATGTAGTACTGTTTCAACTATATTTATAGTACAAGATTGTGTTTATTATTTTCTTGATTCTTATCAGTGTTATGAGCTTGACAGGTCTCCGGTTTTGTTATCCTGTTTACGCATTAGCTTCGATGGAAAAACCCGCAACAAACAACGAGTTGGCTGAGCCCCGTAAATTATTGTGGGGTAGACACCTCCAAAGATTATTGTGGGGTCAAAGCCTCCAAAATGAAAGACAGGCGGTATGCCTCAAGCTTGGAGAAATGTGAATGGCAGCTGCTGGCTGTCTTTCATAATAAACATAATCTTGTACTATAAATATAACTGAAACAGTACTATATTGATGTCATTGCCAGCACTTGACTGTATCTAAAAACTGTGACTGTGGTATATGCATATTGTGTATCAGAAAGTATTTATTGTAAAAATATTATTGTCTCATGAGAAAATTGTATGCACAGTTTCGTTAGGCAATAGGTTGCCATCTATGACCGTGCAGGTGATGCATCAGGTATATTTGTAAATAAATAAGGTTAATGATCCCTATCTATCCCTGTATATATATTGTGTTGTAGTACCGTGCTTTGGGCACTTTGTAACATTAGATTATTCATACTACAGCCTTCCTTGTTTTGAATGTACTGAAAAAAAGTGACATCCATGATTTCTGCTGATCCTCCGATGTTCTAGAGCACGAGTGGGCAACCTGTGGCCCTCCAGATGTTTTGGCCTACTACTGCCATAATTTTGGATAGGGCTGATGGGACTCGTTGTCCAACAACATCTGGTTCCCCACTCCTGTTCTAGAAGAAAAGCCATTCTATTGATCAGAGGATGTTTACAACCATCATTATTATTTGTTTATTCTTTATGTGATACATTAATATCCTGCCTTTTCCTTCAAGGAGCCCAAAGCAGCATACACAGTCCTCCTATCTTCCTCTAGGGTGACCATATGGAAAGGACGACAGGGCTCCTGTATCTTTAACAGTTGCATTGAAAATGGAATTTCAGCAGGTGTCAGCTGTATGCATCCCCTCTTCATCCCAACAGTTAAAGCTGCAGGAGCCCTGCCTTGCATGACAAGAGGATGAATAGATCAAACACTCCAGTTATATTGATAAATGTCTATTTTCCAGATCCAGATGGGTCCACATTCAGGCACACATCTTAGCAGCAGCCAGGGCTACATTAAGGAGCTGCCTTCTGCCTTATAACAAGTGAGACCATTGGTCCATCTAGCTCAGTAGAATCTACTCTATGGCCTAATCTACACCAAACAGGATATTGCAAAATGGAAGTGGTATGAAAGCAGTATATAAAAGGCAGGAGCCACACTACTGCTTTATAGCAGTACTGAAGTGCACTGACAACTGTTGGGGCCCATTGATGTATACCATAAACTGCTTTCACATCACTATATCCTGCTTCTTGTGGATCCTGCCTTTTATATACCACTTTCATAGTGCAATATCTAGGGTGACCATATGAAAAGGAGGACAGTGCTCATGTATCTTTAACAGTTATATAGAAAAGGGAATTTCAGCAGGTGCCAACATTGTTATCTTTTTGGTGCCAGGTCAAGTCTTTTCTCTTCTCCCAGGCATTTAACAGCATATGCTGAGTTTCTTAACTGACCCCAGAACAGTTGTTTTAAATGGATATTGTCTGTTTTTGTTTGTATTTTATGCTTTTTATGCTTTTAAATTTTGTATATTTCTTTTTAATGTTCACTTTTTTAACTATTGTGAACCGCCCAGAGAGCTTGGCTGTGGGGTGGTATATAAATGTAATTAATTAATTAATTAATTAATTATAATAATAATAATAATAATAATAGATCTACTGAAATCAATGCACATGTGTGTCCTTGATTTCAATAGGTTTACTCTGGATCAAAACCAAGATCTTTTACTGACTTACACAGCTGCATGTATCTAATAATGACATGGGTTATTATTATTTTTACAAGCACAAAGATACCAATTATTCAAATAAACATTTTTTGGTGAGAAACATGAAAAATGGTTAACTCCTCATTGCTAAATTGAAATAAAAGCAATCCTGCAATCTAGGGCCATATCTACACAAGCAGGATATAACACTTTGAAACTGTTTTGAAAACTGTATCTGGAGTGTGTCCTGGGCCCCAATAGTTGTCACTACTGCTATAAACCATTTTAAAGCAGTAGTGTAGATCCTGCCTAACTGCTATTTGCTAAGGAAAGGAGTAATTGCAAGATAATTTCTGTGTTTATACTTGATTATTTAATTGAATAGGGCATCTATATTGATGTTTTGGAAATATGCAAATTTATTTACGTTTAAACAATTCATGCATTCATTATTTAAAGCCTGATAATTAAAATGTTGAATTGGTTGACGGCTTAGGTAATAAATGACTTTTCAAAATAAACAAAAGGCAGAAAAATGATAAGCACACACATTTTTGTTATATGAGTCACAAAGTTCAAGGAACTGAAAATAACATTAGATTGCCTAATCCATTATATTTTCAGGATTGATGCTCAAAGCACTTGATTCTTATTTTATTCCTTGCCAGTCTCTTAGATTTTTCAAACCAAACTGTCCAATACACAACCCAGTTAAACTGAAATATCTGGATTTAACCTGATTATTTACAGATGGATTCTGTGCACAGCTAAATTGAGTATGGAGCACAAATCTGATGTGCTGCTGCAATGCCAAGACCTGTAAGCATTGACATAAAGAACATGAGGCCAGCTTATGCTGAGTGCAGATATTCAGCCATTCCCCTCCCCCGCTGCTATTGCCTACTTGGATGGGTTCAGCTTTCCAGTAAACATCTCTCCTATTATCAAGAACATAAGAAGAGCCATGCTGGATCAAACCAAGGGTCCATCGAGGCCAGAACTCTATTTGTGCAATGCCCAACCAGATGCCTACAGGAGACTCACATGTAGGACCTGAGCACAATAAAACCCTCCTGTTTGTATTCCCCTGCAACTCATATAGGGAGGCAAATGGCTTCTAATACTGGAGGTAATACATAGCTATCATGACAAAGAACCATTGATAGACTGTGGCCACATTTGGATGCCACAATAGTCATCCAAATGTGGGTTAATAGTCAACTCACAGTTGGTTATTTTGTGAGCATTCACCACATGGGCTGAGTTCGGATGACATATTAAGCAATGGAGGGGGGAACAGCACACTCACTGTGCATTATTCTCCTGGTACTCCTCACATGACGTGTTGCCCCTCTCCCATTGCGTGGCTGAAAGTCCTGGTGAACTTCTGGGCTGACGGTGCTCCAACCTCCCTCCCTCAGTCTTCTGGCCGCATCCCATCAGCCATTGCACATTCTGCCGGCTGTATATGAGCAGCTGGGGTGTTTTTGGCTGCTTCTGCCGGAAAGCACTGTGGCCAATGGAATAGTGCATTCAACAGGGGGGGGGGGGGAGCCCTTCACGTGACATCTTAATCAATTGATTATTTGATAAGCAATGGAGCAGCCAGTTGGTTTTCTTCATTGCTTAAAATGGCGAAATAGCATACTCTCAGTTGTGTGTACATTGTGTGTGTCCCCAAGCACAACACAATAATCAACTTGACCGACAATTGCCTCCTTCCCCACCCCCCGTTGATTATCGTGTCATCTGAACCCAGCCATGATCAGAGAAATAACTAACCACGAGTTGGTTATAAGCAACTGTAAGTGGATTATAATCTATTGTGGGTTAACTAACTTGTCCCCTGCCCCCTTTCCTCCTCTCAGCTCTCCTGTGTCTATCCTATCATCCCTTTCTGCTGAAAATAGAGTTCTGATGGTTTGGGTAGAGTAGCAGCAGCCACTTTGACCGCTCTTGCCTAGCAACTCTGTGGCCAACGAAAATAACCAGTATTGGCCTCCACACAACACGATAACTAATGGTGGTTTAAATAACCCACTCTGCATATTGTCAGTTATTTGAGTTGGTTATTTTGGCAAAACAACGCACCGCTGGTTAAAAAAATCCCACCACACAACATTATGTAACCCATTGTGGGTTGTGTCATCTGAACCCAGTCAAAAACTCACCATTTAACTCAGGGGTAGACAACTTCAATGGGGCCAGGGGGTCTAGGGGCCATTCTGGCCCCCTCTGCCTCCCCCCTCCCCATGAGCTGCACTCCATGAGGCGCCTCACACTCTGTGGAGTGCTGGGGGGGGGAACCATCAGTTCGTTGCCATTTTCAGGAGCAATCCTGCTTGTTTTTAACTTCCTTAGTGGTTTGTTTTGCCATGAAATGAGCTTCCCCCCGCCCCTGTTGTCACAAATTTTGGCAGCTTGGGAGTCAGGAGATCTGGGTTCTAGTCCCCACTCAGCCATGGAAACCCACTGGGTGACTTTGGGCCAGTCACAGACTCTCAGCCCAACATACCTCACAGGGTTGTTGTTGTGAGGATAAAATGGAGAGGAGGATGATTATGTATGCTGCCTTGAGTTCCTTGGAGGAAAAAAGGTGGGATATAAATGCAATACATACATACATACATACATACATACATACATATATACATAAAAGACCTAGCTGCATTTGCAGAATCTTATGCAACTAGATGACCAGAAGAGTGGACATTAAGAGATAGGAGAATCTGTAATTATTGCTTTCTCCCACTTCAATTTTTTTAAAAATCTCAAGTCCTATATCTATTGAATATGCAATTTTTTGTAAATCTTATAAAAAACAAACTGAAACGAAATTCTCACCCTGTAGGGGTCCTGATATGAATTCCCTCCTCCCTCATGTCTACTATTTACTTAAAAAAACAAATATCAACCATTTACACAATTGCTAATTGCTTGAGTCTAGTTAGCCTCCCAATCTAGTTTGCCTCTCAGTTCAAAACTATCTCCTCAGAACCCTTTCTCTCTTTTCCCACTCTTAACACATCATTGACACCCTATTGATATAAAAGAACTTCTTGTTGTTGTTGTTTTAAAAAGATGCGAGATCTCCTAGAATGAGCAAAATCTATTTGTGTTTGGTTTGCATGAAGATTTTGAAAGTGCCTGAAGTGACTTCTTCATCCTTTTATGTTCGCTTCCCACATTGCTTAAACAAGAATTCTATGAACCTTGAAAGTCTCCATTTTCTTTCAGTAACTTTCCTTCATAAGTACAAAGGTTTCCTTTGGGCCTCTCAGCATGATGCAATCTTAAAGAGTGTCAGTAGCAGTGCAAGGATGAATTACAACAAATTGTTCAAATTAAGGCCCAACTGGCAAGTGTCTCTTACCTGGATTCCTCCAATACACCCGGAAATAGCTTTCAGCAGGCTGCCACACTGTTGAACAATAGGGCGGGGAAAAGATTATGGGAAATAACTACCTCCTTGCAAATCCTTGAAACAAAACAGCAGTCAAATATTATTGCAATGCACTCAGCTGTGGAGTCTCCACTTTAGAGGCCTTCATGTCACCTCTATGCTTCCCCCCTCCCCAATGATGTGCAGGCCCACACACAGTGCAACACCTGCAAAAATCTTCAGCACATTTCTCCTTTAAGTCCTTCTGTGAATAATGTTTACTGTGAGAGTAACATGGCACAGTTCCCTTTGAGGAGGGTAATTAGTTTCTGTGCATTCTTTCAAATACGACGTTTCCTCAGCCATAAAGAAATTTAGTTTCACTGCCTCCACTGAAGTCAAACCTAGGGTTGCCATCTTTTTTGTGTCTTGGTTCTTGTCAGGATTCCTTTCCAATAAAATGGAGTTTGGGCTGTAGACATGGACAGGATCTACACTACTGCTTTAAAACATTTTATAACAGCTGTGACAACTGTTGGGGCCCAGGACACACTCCATATACAGTTTTCAAAGTGTCGTACCATGGTTGGTCTGAGTGACACTTCAGACACTTTAGATTTAACATAACAGTTTTGTTAATAAAATGAGCAAATTTCAATTAAAGGTATTTAGTCAATAGAGCTGAGTGATACAAAGGCATTAAAAGAAAATAAGTTTGCAAAATGCAAGTTCTTTTACCCTAGCTGCATTTAGGCTTTTCCAGCTGCTGCTTCCTCATGCTCTTGTCTTTTTCTGCTCTCATTGGCTGGCTCTCTCCTCTCTTTTAATACCCTCTTTCCCCAAAACAGAAAGTAATGTTTAAAACCTGAAGAAATAAAACTTAACTGGGAAATGAAACTACTCCTCTCAGGGATACCTCCTTTCAAGAGAATAACCCGAAGTGTCTAAGACCTCACCTTTTTACTTTTATCTCTGTAGGTCTCAAACCTTCACAGCTCTTGTGACATCAGCAGCTGCAAAACAGGCAGAAATGTAACAGGTGACTCTTTCCCCATCATAGTTGGAGGACATTTCTCTGGTTAAAGTTTATGTTGCTGCTAAAGGAAAAGGAGTACTCAGGGATGACTTCAAGATGGAACAGGTGCGCCCCACAAATATTTCCTGCCACACCATTTGCTTTCAGTCATGGTTTATTAAGTTCCTAGAGCTGCCCTAAAAAAGATGGCAGCTCAATGCAGATTGCCTCCATACAGTGCAGTCTTCTCATAATATAATGTATTTCCTGTTCCCCATAAGAATTCCATACCCTGTGGTAAATAGACACAGGTTTTTTTAAATATGTTGCAATAGGTTTGTCTATAACAGTTCAAGATATATAGAAAACATCTAATCTGTTTTACAGGGTTCTGTGGTTCTGTCAGTTTGAGGATCCAGCATTTCAAAATATGTAGGGCATTCTCTCCCTCTCTCTCTTTCTAATCAAGGAGAAACAATCTAAAGTGTTCTTTTTCTCATTTTCAAAGCCTCCTGAGGCTGTAGTCAGAACAACTATGCTAGTTACAATTCAATTAAATGACAATCTCTGTAGAATAAATTACTGACATGCACATGCATTTAGAGTTTTTAAATTATCCATAAAAGCTTTACAAAAGGACTAAAAAAATAAAATAAAAATCTCCTCTTCATGAGTTTCGCAAATGTTCATCAAAGTAGGTTTCAAAATATTTCAAGCTTCATAACGCTTCCTTGTGCTGCATATTTCTTGAAAGGACGATGATATAACTGCAATGTTCTCATTTACCCACCCACCCCTTTTTAAAAGAGCTTTCTGCTTACCTCGGAGTAAGACCCATTGAACTCAATAAGACTTACTTTTGAGTAGGTATGTACAGGAGTGCACTGTGAAAGTTATCCCCCCAATATATAATTAGAATTTTTAATAAACAGACATTTTTCAAGGATCTCTGACATGTTTTTAAAAAGCAATTTGGAATGGGAGTTAATGAACTGGAAACTATCAGGAAACATTTACCATTCACATCCAATTGTTTGTATGCATGTACATTGGCTTAGTGGATTGCATCAGCCTTCTCCAGTCTGCTGCCCTCCAGATATCTTGGACGACAACTCTTAGCATTCCTCAGCCAGCATGCTGGGAGTTGTAGTTTAGCAATCTGGAAGGCACCAGGTTGGAGAAAACTGCTCTACATCCTATGGAATTCAACGGTGGTACTTCCTTTGGATCTAGACTGCAACCAGTGGAAATTTTGCCATCGAATAGACCAATGTATTCAAACAAATTTGATGTGGTGGCTATGTTAAGTTTGGGGACTGAGCTGGCAGAAGGGCAGAATAATACATTCCCTTGGAAGCATAATTGCTACAGCAAAATGGCTTCTGCATAGTTGGCACCACACAGCTCTTGGTCGGTTACGGAAAGGGTATGGATCATTTGGCCTAGGGAGTGGCTGTGGCTCACTGTTAGAGTACATATTTTGTATGGAAAAGGTCGAAGTTCAATCCCTGTCATCTCCAAGTAGGGCTGGGGAAGAGTACTCTAGAGAGCTGTCACTACTCATGTTGTCCATACCAATTGACTTCGATGGACCAATACTCCAACTCAGTGTAAGGCAGCTTCCTATGTTCCACACGGGCTCACATGTTGCATGCTACTGCTTCCTTTCCATCAGGGCCAATGAATTAACTTGGAAAGTACCCACATAATGTACCCCCATGCTAATGGTACACTTTGATTACTGGTGCCAGAATGTGATGGGTAGGCTATGAAAGTCAGCACTGGGGTGGCGATGGCTTTGCAACAGACACTACACTGCAAAGCCAATATATGAGTGTGCCGCACAATGGCCTTTTGCAATTGTTGCCTAGCCACCAGCCAAACTCACAACTCAACCCAAATTTGCCTTGCCACCACCCACCTAGTTGAGCCTACCAGGGCTGGCCCAAGACATTTTGTTGTCTAAGAGAAAGGACCAGATCTCTCCCACCCATTCCACATACAGAAGCCAAGTGTTCTGACAGCTGAATCTCACTTCAACACTAGCAATACAATAGCATCCTCCGTCATACCTGAGGCTAGTTTTTCCTCCAAAAGAGGGGAATAGCCAGGTGATTCAGAGGAAGTATCCAGGGATTGCCACTACTGCCTAACAGCATAAGAACCTAAGAAGAGTCATGCTGGATCGGACCAAGGGTCTATCTAGTCCAGCATTCTGTTCACATAGTGCTTAACCAGCTGTCAACCAGGGACACACAAGCAAGACTTGGTGCAACAGTACCCTCCCATCCATGTTCCCCAGCAACTGGTGTTATATAGGCTTACTGCCTCTGATACTGGAGGAAGCACATAGCCCTCAGGACTAGTAGCATCTGCCACCTGACGTGGTTGCCTCTCTGTGCCTAATGGTAGGGCTGGCCTGGGTGCCATCTTTATGGTAGATTGTAAATATGGGTTGAATTGCAAGCTAAGCACATGGGAAAGGAAATCACAATGTAATCACATACCATACTGAACTCGGCTCTACTGCCCGAGCAACTCACCACATGCTTTAGCTATGAGGCCCTGATACACATTCCAGATTGATACTCAGACTTGTGAAGCTCTTCAAAGGTGCCTCTTGAATATGGCACTTTTATGAAAAGAAAGATAATTCAAAAAAGCAGTTCCCCTTCATGCATGAAAAGACACAACGAGATGCTTGGCTTTCATCCTCACCATCCATTCTTCCAGGCACCCTCTGGAAATAAGGGGATGCAGCAGCCGGAGGGCAGATAATCTATAGCAGGGGTTAAGAAAACTTTTTGAGCCTGAGGGCTGCATCCACCCATGGATAGGCTCTTATTCCTGCTGCATTATTTCCTGCAGTAGGCAGGGCCAGTGGCAAAAGTGTGTGGGCATTCACACACAGGGCTGGGCAGGGTGGGCATGGGCCTATGATTTTGAGGGGGCCTACTCCGAGTCCCCACTGGGCGAAGTTGCTTGATTTTTCTGTTGTTGATGAATTTGCCCAAAGAAAAGCACGTAAAGCATTTCTGAATGTGAAGAAGTGATGTCTTATATACATCTTGAATAAATGTGCTGGCCATGACCTTTTTTTAAATAAATCGTTCTAGTTCATATGTATTTAGAACTGATTAAAAAATACTTAATGAGCAGTTTGAAATGGGGCCTACATTTCCTATCTGGCCCGGGCCTATTACCAGCTTTGCCCAGCCCTGTAATCACACACACTCACAGAGGCAAGCATAGAAAGAAAGAAACCAGCAAACATAGCACCCCACGAGCTGAGCAGCAGTGTGTGTATCCCCAGAGAGGTCCGCCTGGCGCCTACACTGTACTGCTTTCGTCGCCAGCTGAAGACCTTTTTATTCTCTCAATATTTTAACACTTAATTTTAACTTAAATTTAAATCTTACTGTTTTAACTCTGTATTTTAATCTTATATCAATTTTGCTGTGTGGTTTTAGCCTGGTTGTGCTTTTTATACTGTATTTTGTAATTGTGCTTTTAACCTGTTGGTTGTTTTATTGTGTTTTTAATTTTTGTGAACCGCCCAGAGAGCTTCGGCTATTGGGCGGTATAAAAATGTAATAAATAAATAAATAAATAAATAGAAGAGATTTATTTATTTGTTTATTTATTTATTTATTTATTTTGTTTATATCCCACCTTTTTTCCTCCAAGGAACTCAAGACGGCGTACATAATCCTCCTCTCCATTTTATCCTCACAACAACAACCCTGTGAGGTAGGTTGGGCTGAGAGTCTGTGACTGACCCAAAGTCACCCAGTGGGTTTCCATGGCCAAGCGAGGACTAGAACCCAGATCTCCTGATGACATGGACAACACGCTAATCAACTGTGTGGTGGTGGTAATAGGAACAGAATGGGAAACAACCATTGATTAGCGTGTTGTCCAAACTCAGCCCTAGTCAAACACTTTAGCCACTACACCACACTGGCTCTCAATCATGAAGAAGCTGAGGGCTAGAAAACAGCTGAGCATAGATTTAGTGGACAATTCAAGCAAACAAGCCAAGCCACTTATCAGTGCGGAATGGTACAACACCACTCCCAGTTACCACTATTACAGTGCAATCCTCTATGGCCAGATCTACACCAAGCAGGATGTACACTATGAAAGCAGTTTGGAAATGGTACAGGGAATGTGTCATGGGCTCCAACAGTTGTCAGTGCACGTCAATACAGCTATAAAGCAGTAGTGTAGATCCTGCCTCAGTGTCTGCTCCAAAATAAGCCCCACTGAATTCAGTGAGACTTACTCCCAGGAAGAACTTGAGCATCTACAGAGTGTTCCTCAAGAAAATGGTACAGTGCCCCATTGCTATACATAGACATTGAAATAAAAGAGAAAGGTGTTCCTGTTGTTTGAATAAGCAATAACCATTGGTTAATGCCTACTGTGTGGAGGGGGAAATATCTGGTTGAAAAGCCACCAAGGGCTTCATCACAACAGGGTGAATCCTACACTCTAACCAGGATTTCTGCTTCCAGATTTTTTGTGGGATTAAGATCAGTTCCTTAACGTGGGCAGATATGTGCTTTGAATTGAAGACACTAAAAATTCTATTTTTTCTAGATGGCACTGCTGGTATATCAGATTAACCTTGTCTATTGGGTTATCTCAGATCTTTTTGAAAGCAGGATAAAGGGGAAAAAGACTGGGAAACATCCTGGAGGTTGACAACGTCATGTAAAGACCTGCCAACTCCCGTGAGTGACCAATCACAAGTGTGCAATAAATCACTTGTGTAGAAATGTTATAAATGGTTAATGCATGTAGGGAGTTAGGATGCTGGTTTTGGATTCTCTTTTGCCTACTTACTTGGCTTGTTTTAGTTGTAATAAGAAGATGCCTGTTAATATTAAGTAAAGATCTGGTTAATAGCTTGCAATTGTCTTCTGTTTCAAATGCGGTGAGGCAAACCTTATTCTGCAACACCTATGACATAAGCTATTAAAATTGCGGTTGTGTATTGTATTCTGTGTTGAACCTCATTTACATATTATGGTTGAACAGCAAAGTGAAAACAAAAGGGTTTTTTTGTTTTATTTTAATAAAGAAAGAAATCCCACACATATAAACATTATAAGGAACAAGTGAGACCTGCAAAAAAACATTGCAATGTATTCTTCCATACGGCTATTCCTTCCAAGCTGGGCACTTCACTCACCTTCAGTCCTGTTCTGTTTTTCCTTTCTAAATGTCACTCTAGATAAGAACATAAGAAGAGCCCTGATGCTGGATCAGACCAAGGGTCCATCTAGTCCAGCACTCTGTTCTCACAGTGGCCAACCAGCCGTCGGCCAGGGATGAACAAGCAGGACATGGTGCAACAGCACCCTCCCACCCATGTTCCCCAGCAACTGGTGCACACAGGCTTACTGCCTCGAATACTGGAGATAGCATGCAACCATCAGGCCTTTTAAAGCCACCCAAATTGGTGGCCATCACTACATCTATAAGAACATAAGAAGTGTCTGTAGCTACTGAGCCTGCACTGTCCTCATTGGCCCTCCCCTTCGCATTTCTTTCTTAAAGATATTTTTGTACTTTTTTCAAACTTTGGAGTTCCCTTGAACATGCTGATAATATCCGCTTTTGTTACTAGAAGGAGAGGTATACATTCACACAAACAATGGAAGAAATTAAATAAATTCCATATACTACTGGCCTGTCGTTTTCTAATGAAGAATGCATGCCTTTTCAGCCACTAGATAGAGCTAGGGGACTTTATGCATGATGACGGAGAGTTCATGGCTCATTTTGCCTCTTTTATCACGCACATTGCTAGTTTTAACCTGATGTTCCCTTATTGTACTAACATTCAGGGTCACAGGGGATTCCCTCTGTTGAGAAATTATATTGAAACCTCATTTACCCTGGGTCTCTTATTTTATGTTAGTGGGTTAAAAGTTATTTCATTACCTAATGAATTATTTGCATCAAGGACGAAATATGATGAGAGTCTTTTTCATTATTCATAGTCTTCCTAAGTAAATCTTTCTTTACAAGTAATACTTTCACTATTCATCTTTCCTTTTAAAAATAATAATCATGTTTTGCTCTACAGAAACACAATTATTGTTGTTTCTTTTACAGGATGTAGCAGCACGGCAGTCTTAGGGTTTTATATCAGGGAGATCCGACTATTTATCTTTTCAGTTCTTCTTTGTGAGTTCTTTCTTCTAGCTCTTATGAAAAATTCTGGTAGGTACGGTGGAAATGCACAAGGAATCTCTTTTCTTAAATATTTTAATAGATATGCTTTAAATTTCTTTCTACTGTGACTATTTCAATATTATCAGCACAACACAAGCACTATTAAGGGACTACCCAGACAACCATTTCAGTGCTTAATAGCTGTATTGCCCATATCGCCTCCCTGCCATTTCAAATCAGGGTGACCCAGTGGTTTGAGTGCCCTCCGATGCCCAGGAATGCATTGTTTTGCACATCACTGCAAGCACAACTTTTCAAGCCGGTGCTGTGGCATGCCAAATGCTGAACCATATTCATGGAGTTGGAGTGAGCAAAAGTGGCTTATTTTCCGTATTTCTAATCTGAGAAAAATTAGGGCTTAAAACAAAAAGGTATGGTTTATTTACTAAAAAATTCCAATCAACACAAAACACGAGGAGCTCCCATGAAGAACACATTGCATTCCATTCTGCACAAAGTCTAGTTTGCTTCTCACACGCATTTATGTGGGCACAAACTCCCTATGCCCCTCTCCTCCACCCTGGCAGATGCAGGATGTGTCAAATCAAGTCAAGTCAGGATTTATTGTACAGCCAAAGCTGGGACAATATTATGTATTCAGAAAAATTAAAAACAAACACAAGCAAGACATATTGTGGGAAATGGAATGCAAATTGACTGACTTAAGAAAATTGTTGCTGTTCATCACTGTTGCAATTGAGCAAAGATCCACAAGACCTTCCCTGATTTTTGGCAGCTTATAGAGCAAACTATTCAAGGTGCTGTTTTTAACCTATAAAGCGTTACACGGCTTGGGACCCCATTACCCGATGGAATGCCTCTTCCAGCGGAACATACCCATACAGCAAGCTCAGCATCTAAGGTCCTCCTTCGGGTGCCGAGGGAGGCTTGAAGCACAGCAACAACGGAGAGGGCCTTCACAGTGGTGGCCTCCCAATTAAGGAACAATCTCCCTAATGAGGCCCACCTGGTGCCAACATTGTTATCTTTTCTCTTTTCCCAGCACATGATGAGTTTTAATTGTTCCTGGATTTGTAATGTGGTTTGGCTGATTGCTCAAGTTGTTTTTAGATATATGTTGTGTCTGTGTATATAACCTGTTTGTGTGTGTTTTTATGTTTTTTACGGTGACCATATGAAAAGGAGGACAGGGCTCCTGTCTTTTTAACAGTTGTATCAAAAAGGGAATTTCAGCAGGTGTCATTTGTATGTATGCAGCACCTGGTGAAATTCCCTCTTCATCACAGCAGTTAAAGTTGCAGGAGCCCTGCTGTCTTTTGTATCTGGTCACTCTAGCTATACTCCTGCAGCTTTAACTGTTGTGATGAAGAGGGAATTTCACCAAGTAACTGTTAAAGATACGGGAACCCTGTCCTCCTTTCCATATGGTCATCCTATGTTTTTAAATTTTGCATATTGTATTTTTAACGTTTTTAACCTTTGTAAACTGCCCAGAGAGCTTTAGTTATGGGGAGGTATGGAAATGCAATTAATAATACTGATGATTCAATAGTCCAGCCAAAATCTTATCAAGAAGGGGACTCACAGCTTCCTTCGAGGTCTTTCATGCATGCAACAGTGTAAACCATCCCTCACAACCTGTGGGCTTCAACTCCCATCACCTTCAGCCAGCACGGCTTATGGGCAGAAATTCTGAGAGTTGGAGGCCAAAAGATCTAGAGGGCACCGAGTTGGGGAAAAGTGATGCAAACAATATAGTAAATCTTCAACCACTCCTGGGCTGCATGGGGACATCCTTTCAGAAAAGCAGACACTATTAAAGCATCTCCATTTTGTCATATCAACTTAGGGTTGAACTAAGTTGATATGATAAGAGGCAGATGGACAACCCTCTGTCAGGTATGCTTTAAGGTGGGTTCCTGCATTGAGCAGAGGGTTGGACTCGATGGCCTTATAGGCCCCTTCCAACTCGACTATTCTATGATTCTAGTGTTCATTGCAGGAACTGGAAACAGAATGAAAGAAATACTTGTAAGAATTATATTACAACGATTTTTTAAATTTTACTTTGGGAAGTGCTTCAAACAACAACAACAACTCAAGGGGAATTCTAGGGATGCCATCTACATGATGCAGCCGCCATTGCGAAGTCATCCGGGGGCAAACCCTGGAAATCCTGCTCCAAAAAAGTCGGGCACTTGCCCTGACTTTTTTGGCAGCGGAGCCCATGGCACCCCCCTGATTGGTCGCCATGGGTGGCCCTGCGACTGTAAAAGTAAAATAAAAATGGGGTGGGGAGGAGAGGAACTGGGCCGTTCTCCCCTCCTTTTAATTTTTTAAATTATCTGTACCTGTGCAGCTGCACAGATACAGGCAATAAAAATGAAAAAAAAGGGGGGGGGACAAACGGGCAGCCAGAGTGAGGAGAGTTGGTTTGCCCAGAGTCCCTGCCCCCTCACATCCTCCTCTGGCTGCCTCATTCCTTCCCCTCATTTTTTATTTTTATTATCTGTATCCATGCAGCTGCGTAGATACAGACAATAAGATAAAAGGGGGAGGAACGGCCCAGTTCCTTTCCTCCTCCCCATTTAAATTTTTGTTAATTTTAAAGACCAGGAAAGTTCGCAATTGCGTTCCTTCCCGTGCAGATGCCGGGAAGGAATGCAAGTGTGGGAGCAAGGTTCCTCACGGTGCCAAAGCGCCACCATAAAGACGGGGCCTAGAAGCTTGATTTGCTGCTTGATCCCCTTGAAGCAATGCGCAGGGGCTTTGCACCTAACTGACCTTGCTCCAAAGTGAACTCCCTCAAGTATCAACTAAGAATTATTATAGGCAGGATCATGAGAAGCCAATCCTTTTAAGTATCATTTTGGGGTGGAGGGGCTAGAACCCTAGGCAGGTGAATCCAGTGCAATGGGAGTTCAACTTAATGAGAGAACTTACAAGAGTAGAGCAGCCTCCATTCTGACAACTTGCCTCCCAACATGTGGATAGTGGAGCCAATGGGATTACAATTTTGAGGGTGGGGCTAGCATGCATGGCCCCACTCTCCCTTTCCATGTGATTGGAAGTGCATGGACTGAACATCTGAATAGATCTTAGAACTGTCCATAAGGTCCTATTTTGGCTAATAATGTAAATTTAGTTCTTAGATATAGCAGACATGGATAGACTAAGAAAGAAAAATTATAGGAAGTAAGTAAGTTTACTCCATAGCAAAGAAATGGGATCCATTTCTGAGGTAATGGGATAGGGCCATGTATGGCTGGAAACAATTTTATTTGTATGAATTGGTGTGATTCCTTTACAGGATATGAATCTTTTTGATTGGGGAAGTAGGAAGGGATTTCTAGATATAGATTTAATTTTTAAATAATAGATGTTATATTGCATTGAGTGATATAAAGGTTGCTTCTGGACATTTATGTATATATTTTAAATTTACAATAAAAGGATCATCGTCATCACCATGAACAACAACAACCATTTTCTGGTTGACATAGAATGTACCCTTTCAAACAAAGTAAAGATGGAGTGTTGATTAGCCAATAAGTAATTATCTATGGAATTTATTTCAAACAGTTTCAAACCTGCTCCAAGTCTGAAAGCCAGATGAAAAAGGAATGTGTGCTTTAAGAAATGTTGAAACAGGCATCAGTCAAATTTCCTTCCCTTATATCTTGAAAAGCATACAAGTTTCTTAGAGCTGGTGACAATCGTAAGCCCAATAGATTTTTCGCCTGCCTTCCAATTTCTCAAGATAGAAAAATAAATGCCAAGATATTTGAAAGAGCAGCGTGTGTGTGTCACAAATACATGGGTAGAACCAGGGGCGTAAATTAGGGCTAGTGGTGGTTGGGGCTCAAAACCCCACCGGGATTTCCCAGATGGGGCAATGCCCAACCAGATATCATCAGTAAACTCACAGCCTGGCCGGCAGATTCCTCGGTCAGTCTCCAGTTGTCTTTATTGTTAGGTGTTTGGGGGCCCTCCTACCCCCTCAGGCCTTTTAGGACAAAAGGTTGCCCATTTAGGAATTACAGTGTGTAGAAGGGGTTGCCTTTTAAATATGTGTGAACAAAAAATGTATACATACAACATATATAATATATTGTTTTACTACGTACAGCACCATGTGCCTTGATAGCACTATAACAAGTCTTTCACGTTGAAGGTAGAAGCCAACTGCTGAGGGGAGAGAATGAGGTAGATAAAGAAAATGCAAAATGGGGATGAGATCCCAGCAGGAAGGCCATTCTGTGATTTTCTTAGGCCTCAGCAAAATGTTTCATGAACTGAACAAATTTCCCTCTGTATCTTCGGCTCCTAGGCTCATTAGGTCTTCCAGCCACATCACAATGTGAAGAGTTGATGACTTCCACACTTGAAGGACTACGTCTTCTGCAACTGACCTTACAAACTAGGAATTTACATTTTTGTGGGGGAGGGAAATCCTCCTTCCTTTGATATATAGTAGACACCCAGCCCACTTAAGAAACTGTCACATTGGGCAAGATTTGTGATCAATAGTAGGCATCTGTGACACTGAACATGCTGATGAAGATGGCAGGGACTGCCAAGGACACTGAATAGAAATCAAGCACACATATTAGTCATGGGAAATTGCAGCATTCTCGACAAAGCGTTGCTTAACCATTTCCACTCAGTTTGCTACAGATATTAGGACAGTGATGAGTGACAGAACACAAACTGGTTGCAAACTAACACCTGGGTTCTGCTAGCCCTGTTTTATGTGGTGCATTTTCTTGTACTTATTTGGACAAGTAGGTAGGTAGGTAGGTAAAGCTTTATTGTTTCAACCAGTGGTTACAACAAGCATAGTAAAAGCAATGCTAAAACAAATCATACATTCTGCAAGGTCAGAAATTTTGCTCTATACATTTGGGCTGTAAGAGCGAAGTTTGCCAATGCCAATAGGACAGTTTGCTATTGCATGTAAACAAAAAGTATATTCTTTCTAAATCAGACCAGCTGGACTTTTTCTCAAAAAAAAATACAATCTAGATATTTAGAACGAATTTGAGAATCGATGGGGCAGTAGAACAAATAATGAGGCAGATCTCCACTTTGCCACTATAGCAAGGGCAGAGTCTCACGGCACTTCTAGCATGGCTGTTTTCATTTGTTGCAGCTTTAATCATGCTGCAACAAATGAAAGACGAGGATTAGAAATAAGAGTCAGGTAGTGTTCACTTTCAAATTTAAGCTTAGTCTCTGCAAACCAAGGTGCTATGTTATACTTGAGACTGCACAGAGATCCATTTGAATAGAAACACTATAGACCCTCTCCTTAAAGACCTCTTTGTTGTGACCTAAATTCAAAGTAGTAAAGTATTGAGAGAAAAAAACATAATAATGAATTTGAGGACTCAGTTTCTGAAACCAAGATGATGTAACTGATGAATTGGCTCTCATTTGCTCTAAAAGACGCAATTTAGGTAATCTGGTTGGGGGGGGGGAGGGGAAGTCTTGAGCCAGTAGTTAAAGGCCCTGATGGCAGTGATTGATTTAACTGCTATTATGCCAGTTTCTGAGTGTAAAAATGAAGCAGAGTGCACCTTGTTACACCTAGAATTGTTTCAAAATTTATTTTGAAACATTTCCATATCGTATGAAGATTTCAGAGCTCATAATTCTCCTCCATACACAAGCTGGGGGGTAAGTTTTGATTTCAGCAAGGTTAGCATTGGGTGGATTTGGTACCCTCCCCTTGTGAGCCAGAACTTCAATAGTCCATTTAATTGCTTGTTTGTCTTTAATTTCAAGGATTTAAAATGGGCATCCCAGCCTCCTGAAGCTGAAAAAAGAACATCTAGGCCACAGCTAGACCTAAGGTTTATCCTGGGATCATCCAGGGTTCACCACTGCCTGAGCACTGGATCCCCTGTGTGTCACCTAGATGAACAGGTTTGACCCCTGGATGATCCCGGGATAAACCTTAGGTCTAGCTATGGCCCCAGATAGCGATACAAGGATACTTGCTCGTTAGGATGGGTATTTATTCTCCATTTGTGTAATGGAGATCTGTGTCCAAAGACCATGACTTTGGTTTTCCCATAGTTGATAGATAGTAATTTGGGGGGGGGGGGGGGAATAGTCAGCCAATGCTGATAGTAATCTATGTAAACCAATCTGGGTATGTGAAATGAGAATCAGGTCATCAGCATAGAGAAGAAAGAACAGTTTCCTAATTTTACTGGGGAGGAAAGAATCACCAGTCAAATCAAGAACTATAACATTTACAAATAGATTAAAGAGAAGAGGGGCTAGGACACACCCTTGTTTAACTCCTTGAGATACTGCAATATTATCTGCCATGTGTCCAGCAGGAGAAAATCTCACCTGGATGTTCAAGTTTTCATGCAGCAGTTGTAACAAAATCAAAAGGCGTCGATGTAAGTTTAACTCTGCCAGTTTTGCCCATAACTTGTTCCTATTAATTGAGTCAAAGGCTGCTTGGAAATCAACAAATGCCACATACAGTTTTGACTTTTCTTGGGTTTTGTACTTATTAACCAAATGATCTAGTACAAAACATTGGACAAGTAATTCTTTAAGACCAGAACAGACTAGAAGGGAGCTGTTAGGGTACAATCCTATGCATGTTTAGATATAAGTCAGAGCGACACCAAGCAGGATATAACATTTTGAAAACAGTATATGGAATGTGTCCTGGGCCCGAACAGTTGTCAAAACCATTATAAAGCAGCAGCGTAGATCCTGCCCCAGCATCTCTCTAGCCAGCCATATTGGCTGAGGCACACTTGAATTTTAGGACTTTTTGCTGGCTAAATATGCATAGGATTGCACCCTTAGACAACTAAGGTACATGGCAAAGGGTTACACAGACCATTAAGATACACAATTAGAAGGATATTACAATTATAAATGAGGTGAAGAGAGTACATACATAGAGTTGTTTTTTTCTCCCTAACATAACACTGGAATTTGGGTGGGGTCACATAGTTTAATGTATTGGCAGTAGATTCAGCATAGACAAAGTACTTCTGCACATAGTGGTCAATTAGCATGGAATTTGCTGCCACGAGATATGGTAATGAACGCTCGTTTAGGGCCAATCCGAATGATACAATATGCGTAGTTCCATGATTCTCCCCTTACCCCATAGTTTATTCTCCCAAGGAAAAGCAACTCTTGGAATTCAGTATCTTAAGAGGAAGACTGGTATAGAGGTGGAACTTGTATTTTTTCTCTGATGGGTGGAAAGGGCAGCTGAAGGGAGAATACAATTTTGAGTGGACGAACAGCTGGTGTTAGAGCTTTTGGAGAAGCAAATTCTTCTGAGAGATATTCTAGATGATTTACATCAGATAATAACTAGTTTGGAACAGATTTACAAGAGGCCAGAGCATTATTTTTGGCTGCCCACCATGATAATTTTTTGTGTTCCAACTTAGCTTTGAAGAAGTAATGAAATGGAATACAATCCCAGGATCTGGTCAACAGATACAACCATTTCACTGACAACTGCAACTGTTTTACTACAAACAATAACTATTATACTTCCATCTCAGACACAGCTTCGACAAGAATTTACTATACTGTTGGTGTGAGAGAAGGAATGGGGAAAAGCTGGGAATGTGAATAAGCTGATGCCTGAAGTACATACAAATATCCCTTTCATAAACATCCTGTTTAGTAGTTTTTACTGTCTTCAGTGTTGATGTCCATCTCATACCTAAGCCTCTTACACCAAGCCACCAGGAGATTTTAAAGTATTCCAAGAGAATTGAAGGCAGTGGAGATGGGTCAATTTGTGGAACTTTGGCTTATAGTGGCAGGGAGTTCCTTAGGACCTGAAATACTGGATTACCCCATAGTTACATGTCTTTTTATGCATTATTGTTGTATTACATTGCATCGTCATTTTTTATAAATCAATAATAACTTCCACCTTATATATTTATACAGGTTCTTATACAGATTAGACTCATGACTGGGTGTCTGGTGGTTCTAGACAAGGGTTTTATTCTGCAATTGCCCTGCCTTAAACACAGAATTTATGGGCAGACCAGAGGCTGTCATATTCAGTTTATAATCCTTACATGTTTCTTCACCACTTAACACCTTTTCTCTTACCAGGAAAAAAAAAACTAGTAAGGAAGTTAGCAGCACAGTGCATTTTAGCTGGTAGCACTAGAAAGCCTCCATCTGGAACCACCCTAGGACTTGGGAGAGCAAGGGACTGTCTTCACGATGCAGATTTGGCTCTACATTTCTCCAAAACCCTGTGTGGGGTTTCTGGTGCTCATCCAGGTACTGGAGGCTCCCTTCCCTTCCCTCTTCCTGGCTTCTGGCGACTGATTGCCAGTTGCCTTCTGCCTGGACCATCCCCTGGATCAGCTATGGAACGAGGTCAGGCAGTGGAGCTTTGTGGAAAAGCCCCGTGGTGGCTGCAAATCTGTGGCTGCATCATATAACTGATGCAGTGCAGATTTGCAGCCACTGTGGGGCTTTGAGCACATATAGGCAGCCCACAAGGTTCAAATCCCCACTCAGCCATAAAGCTCACTGGGTGATTTGGGCCACTAGCTATGAGCTTCATTCCATGTACCTATTTCCCTCGAATTATCCCCTACAGAGCTAAGCTGTCACCGTTGCTGCTGTTGTTGTTGTTGCTACTGGGCGGCTAGATCCTTTGCATTCCAGGAAATAGGTTTAAAGGGGGAAATGTAAAAAAATCATAAAAAATCAACGGATGACCCAGGCCATAGCTAGACCTAAGGTTTATCCCTGAATCATCCAGGGGTCAAACCTGTTCATCTAGGTGACACACAGAGGATCCAGTGCTCAGGCAGGGGCGAACCCTGGATGATCCCAGGATAAACCTTAGGTCTAGCTGTGGCCTAAATCTGATTCAAATTTTGTATGCTTAAAGCTCTCCTTAATATCTATTACTGTGCCAATTTTGATGTCTTTATCTTTAAAGCTTACGCAGATGTAAGCATTTGTTTAATTTTTCTTCAAATCCTGCTCCTGTGCCCCAGTGGCCACTCACAAAACAACAAATGATACGCTCAAAAACTAGTAGCAAAATATTGCACTTCTTTTGGTTAAGAAGCACAATTAAAGCAGGATGAATGGGAGTACTTTACAATAAAAGCAGATTATAAACTGGAAAACTTTGGAGTCTTCTGCACACAATTCGCAGTGATTGCACAGTATAACGCTGGTGTGATAAAGCTCTATTAGCATGGGGAAGGGGAGAGCCCTTGAGCCACTTGGATGAAACAAAGGGGGTATAAATGTAACAAAAAAAATAGGTCAATAAGAGCATCACCTGAAATTGTGTAGGACATTCACAATTTGTGAATTTCTGTTTCCTTTCTCTCACCTCCTGTGTTTTTATTACTGCAAGCCACATCCCATTTTATCCATTCCAGTGATCTTAGACCACTGCCACACCTAATAAAACAGGATGATTGAATGTTGGTGTGACAGCTGTAACTTTGAATTTCCTTGCTTTTACTGTCAAAAGTTATAACCTTTAAAAATTCTTACAGAAGCTGTCGCCGTTCCACACTTCCAAATCCTACTTTTACTAAAATGATCAATTGAATTCAATTTAGTTTTATGTGGCCCCATTCATACCAGCATCTTAAAGCGCTTTACAGGAGGAGATAAAATAATGAGATAAAGCATCTCAGAAGGGAAGACAGATGTTCTCAGACCTGGGAGCAAGACAGAATGCCATATTGTGAGGCAGCGGAATGCAAGAAAGAAATGTTCTCAGATACGTCGTGTAATAAATTTCTCATGTAAATCACCACAACGCAGGCACTACAACAGCTGTATTTGGGAGCAGGCATCAGAAAAACTTATGCGACACTGACTTGATCACACCTTAAAGATGCTTACAATGCAAGCTCATATGAATCTACTCAGAAGTAAGTCCCACTGCGCTTACTGAATAATCATGCATAGAATTCCACTTTCAGGCTGCAAGCCTACACACACTAAGGAGTAATTCCCATTGCACAAATGCGACTTACTTCTAAGTAAACATGCGTAGGGTTTCACTATCGACCAATTTGAAATAAAACAGTTAAAGAAACTAACCAATGGGTACAGGGAGCTTTTGAACATTTATTCCTGGCTAGGGATGATAGATGTGTAAGCTAACCTGAAGAAGACTCACAAATGAGATTTTAGACTAGACTACATTACCAAAAGGTGATTTATAGATCTGAATAAATCCTCCATGGCTTTTATTTCCAAGGATTTTTACAGGATTAGAAGAATTCAACCGGGGACAGCAGAAATAATCTTAGGAAAAGGGAGCGAGCACAAGTGTAAAGATTCTCCACATAGAATGAATGGCAAAATGTGTGAGTGTATTGTACTTGATGTCCTCACCGCAGGGATGCCATGGCCGATTACGGTTCCTTAGCAGATGTACCCATAACACGGACATAGTTCAAATCATGCACTTGAAATATGTCAGTTTTAATTTTTGCAATCCCATTTTATCTGGAAGCAAGATAACAGGGAACACAAATTAAACGTATATGATCTATGAAGAAGAACGTGCTCTCGTGACAGGAGAGTGGAGAAATAGTGCTCTATTGGGAGATCCCACCACATGCAGTCTCCACAGTCTTGTATCGAGAAGCAGTATGCCCCCCCCCACCACAAAAAAAAGAAGTTTTGACAAGAATTCAAAAATCTGAAATCCTCATCCAAGTCCACATCTGAGCCCCTAAATAAGCATCGACTTCTCAGTCGTGTTGTGAATGCAACAGCTCCCATTAGCTCCAGATACTTTCGTACAGCTTCTGTCTTGTGGCACAAGCAAGTAAAGCTGGTAGTCCCGGCTGTCCACCCACATGGCTCACAGTGCAGGGCTGAGGCTTTATTTAAGCAGTCAAGTATGAATTAAGCAGCTAAACTCCAGGCCTTTAAAATAAAAATAAAAATTGGCCTTTAGGTTTCTCTAGTCTCTGATGAAATGAGACAGATAAGTTGTATAGAGTTACATTTTGTCATCTGATGAGATACAGGAAGATGTAACTTTAATGCAAAGCGACAACCAGTATTTTTCTCCCCCAACAATATTTCCTTTGATTAACCCCCCTCTAAATTTAGGCAGCAGCATTGTTAATTTTTCTCCTGTTGCTTTTGTAGTTTGCATAAGAACACCATTTCAGATATTAACGGAGTGCAAATAAATAATATTTTCTATAATATTAAGAAAATATTAATACCTGGAATCAAAACTCATGTGAAACAGCCACTCTTTTTTAAGCAAGGGGAGCTTGGCATGCATGCCTAGTACGCAGGCTGGTCGCCTCCCACCAGGCTCTGCCCCTGGGTTGACCTTGGATTAGTCGCAGAGCGGCATTACACAGTGGAAGCACCGTGTTGACGTCGCTCCAATTGAAAAAGTCAGGGTGCTTGCATCACTAAACCGATGCAGTGCAAAGCCACAGCCGCCGTGGGGCTTTCCCCGCATATAGATAGCCCCAGGGCTCCTGATGGAGGGTTTTAAGCGTGTTCAGCCAAACGTGTCTGGAAACCCTCTTCATACTTTTGTGTTGAATGCATGAAGGTCTAAAAAGGAGCCTGCCCAGGTGGGCAAGTTGTGGGTGCGGCTTATATGCGCACCCTGTCCCTACACTTGTCTCGCCCTTGCACATTCCGACAAATGCCTGAACAGATTTCTTGGGAAACAGAGAGCATTTCTACATCAGGGGAAATCTGGCAACTTTGCTGCAGCTTTTGGCTTCCATTTTCGTTCCACGTTCATGACGTGCTACCTTTACACACACTCCCCTTTCCCCCTTTAACCAGGAGTTCTATATGATTCATTTATACAGCCACACGATGGCGCTGTAGTCAGCCTACAGTATTCTTATAGCTTGATTCCCTCTTTTCTTGCTGAAACAGAAAGAGGGCATTTTTCTTACTAGTTTATTTCCAGTGCAACTTAAGCCACAAACATCCTTCCAAAGTATGAGAGAGGCGCTGAAGGTTTACAGCATCATGTAATCAACTTGGAAATTTCTGTGAGTGGCCAGTCTCAAGCGTGCTCTGTAAATCACTCATTTAGAGAAGCTCAGAGAAACATAGAACACTTGGCTTTCTTTATATATATATTAGCATTACTCAATTTGTCAGTTACAAAAGGGTAACTTCATAAGCATCAAGCATAGTTATTGTCACCTCGGGCATATAAATGCAGTTTGCAATCCTATACCCATTAACCTCAGAGTATGTCTCATTGAGCTCAATGGGGCTTACTTCTGTCTAGACATTTATAGCATCACACTGTAAGCCACCTAACAGTGCAACACTCTTGTTCTTACAGCACAAAGATGCTAAATCTTTATGTTGTATTATTATTATTATTATTATTATTATTATTATTATTATTATTATTATTAATCACACCTTTTTCCTCTTGCAAGGAACCCCAGGCATCTTACATAGTCTTCTTCCTCTTTACTTTATCCTTACAACAACCCTGTGAGATAGGTTAGGCTGAGAGTCAGTGACTGGCCCAAAGACCAAGGGAGCTTCATGCTGAGTGCGAGATCACTCTAACCACTACACTACACTGGCGCTCATCTTTAGATGGCTTTTCCACCAATGCTATGGAAGGAATCAGCATTTCGCTACAATAACCTCTAGATTATAAGTGGGAAAACATTCTAAAGACAGGAGATCAGGTCCAACCCCCCTTCCTTCCCACCCACCCCGCCCCACTTGTTCTTTTTTCCACTCCCAGGGAGCTCTGATACAGTACTGTAGGAAATAATTATGACAAAGTTAGTGCCTAGTCCTCTCTCCATCGCTACTTTTGCTTGCCTGAAAGGGCTATTTACTTTAATCAGGGGGTGTGCAAGAAAGGACAGGAAGTAACTCTTGCCATGAGAAGCCAGGGTCCCCTACTTACCGGGGGAGGGGGCTTTGTTTGCACCATGGTATGGGTGCCTTGGTGGGAAAGGAGGTTGGGGATGGGTTAGCAGGAGGGCGTGGCCACAGGCGGCTGGGAGGGGAGTCTTCCCTCCAGTCCGCTCCTGTGCAATAAGAGCTCACAGCCTGGCTCCCCTTCTGCACACACACATTGGGTCGCAGGCTTGCCCAACCCACCCTTCCTGTAAACAAGTTTGGTTATTGCTGTGGACTTCAGTCAGCTGCTGGTGGATGGGGCTTGGAAGGAATTTTACCTGTGGAAAGAATTGGCATGTCTCACAGGGTTTTCGCCTTCCTCATAGCAATACAAGTTGGTGTGAAAGTTACTGTTGGTTGTAAAGTTACTGTGCTAAACATTACTGTCACAACTTTTCAGTGCAGGGTGGATGTTTTGGGGCTGGATCCAAATCAAGGGGGAAGAGGGTACACGCCCTCTCCCCCAGCAGGGAAGGCAGTCCTGGGGGTGGGGCCATGGGGCTAGGCAGCCCAGCTCGGGGGCTGATATGCCAGAACCACTCCCAGGGGAGCAGGGAAGAAGACATGTGAACAACACACACCGTGGCATGGTCAACCCCCATGCTCCAGCCTAGGCCCCCCGTTGAGCTTCACAGCAGGCTGGCGGTGGTATGAATTGGCCAGCAGGTGGGCTGACCGATTGGGGGATCCAGCCCTCATACCATGTCAAAACTCTAAGCTGTAACCAATAAAGTTGTGGCCAATTTATAATCCAACACTGTTTCTGTGTTGGATTACTCGCCTTTCCCGTGAGGGCTACCCAATGAGCGCTCTGGGCGCAAACTTCTAAGCACAGAAAATCAGCATTTTTGACCAGGATTGTTAGTTACTTTGAACACCTGATTCCCTCTTCAGGTAATAAGTGTAATCTATGCACTCAACTCAACAGCTCTCAATATTTTCAAAGGATGGAGTGTGGTATGCCAGGCTCCATTCACAAATGAGAGCCACGTCTGTAAATTGTTTAAGGCTGAACTGCTATCAGCATATAATAGTAACAAAATACTAAATCCCTATTTGGACATCTCAGCAATTTAGATTTAGAATTCAACAGATAATATTTCACACATCCCACAGCCATTTATATGCTAATGTTGCCAACAAATTATCAGATACAACCTTTTCCCGCCATAAATGACCTGTCATATTCATAACGGCATCTGCACTGGGTGACAGGGTGTTTCCCCTGCTTCCATTTTATTCAGCCCAAACTGCACATCCATAAAGAAACTAATTACATAGTTTCACAGCTGATAATATACTTCCTTGCCTTCTAATTTACAATGAGCAAAATAATTCAATGAAATTGGTATGCTGGAATTTCAGGGATTTGGGAGGAGGGTAAAGATGATTGATAGGAAATATAGAAAAGGTACTTTCACTATAATTCTTGACTTTTTAGCATTCCTTTACAGGGGCGGGTGGGGGGGGAATTACATTAGATTTTTCTGTCCCATAGTACATCAATAGTAAAACATTATCTTGTGACAACTAACCTTTGACAATGTACTAGGGTGTAGTAGGTGCTCATCATGACAGTCCCTGTAGACACGCCTCTAAAAGAGAGGCCCAAAATGCAGGCAGCTGTTTTGATCCATATCAACAAACCAGTTTTAGCAATTTTCATCTGTCAGGAGCAGGTCTTCTCTAAAGTGAATAGCTTTGCATTGTCTATTCAAGACCAAACTGCTCCCAAAGGGAGCCTATGCTTGTACAACTGCACGTACATTAACACTCATGTCATTAGGAACCTGGAAAGATCAGGGTTACAGATCCTGTGGATAGCCTATGCACATACTCATGTCGGCTCCCCCTTTCAGATGCTGCACCAAATGTGCAGATGTTGTGGCTGGGAGGCGTGTGGTCTTCAGGGTTGTGGCCAGCAGCATAATCTTCTGAACATTGCTGAGAAGCAGGAGATGAAGGAGCAACTGGTGCTGTGGCAAATTCCCTGATATGCCATCTGGGCACAGACCTGTTAGCATAAATAGTCACAGAATGCTAGTAGGGGATCCCAAAATTTCAGAGTGAAGTAACTTCTTTTCACAGTATTTGGAGAAACAAGGACTCAGGAGGAAGGCTGAAACCATATTTTTGAACTCCCATCAGACCCAACAAGCATGGGCAAGCAATGTGTTGTAGGCATTTTAGTCTTCAAAACTTCCGGAGGCACCAGTTTGCCAACCCTTGCCCTAGAGGAAGCCCATTTGCTCAAGGGGGGCAGAGAAAAACTAGTTTTGGGTCACATCCAATGGTGTCTTTATTGCCAGTGGAATGGACACCACCGGTGGAGTGAATTTCCCCTCTCTGCTGCCCCCCAAATGCCCTCTGAAATCTACTCGAGAGATTTAGAGGGGACCCTCCAGAGCAGATTTGTAGGATATTTGGGTTGTTGTGGGAGGGAGGAGGAGAAGGAAAGCTGCCACTGTTCAAACAGAAGACCACTCATGTAAGAACATAAGAAGTGCCCTGATGCTGGATCAGACCAAGGGTCCATCTAGTCCAGCACTCTGTTCACATAGTGGTCAACCAGCTGTCGACCAGGGACCAACAAAGCAGAACATGGAACATTAGATTTAACCCATGTTATACATTTTGTACCAATTATACATTTCTAAAATTATACATTTCTAAAAGCAGACCTTCAAAAATAGTGGAGAGCCAGATGGAGATGTACTGTATGCCAAGAACTAGGAACTAAGGCTGCAATTCTAAACAGGGAGTAAATTCTATTGGATTCAGTGTGATTTACTTCTGAGTAAATCACTGAGTAAATCACACATTCTGAGGTTGGAATTACATGGTGAGTCACTACTTTGCAAAGTTTAGGGCCGATGTAAGGTAATCATTTCAGTACATTCCATCACTTCTCTCTTCCCTTTCTAATCTCTTTCATTTGATGAAGATGATTACATTCCTGAATTTTATCATAAACTTTGTCATGCTGAAAATTGGGTTTGTACCATATTTAGTGGATTGGTGTTACTTACTAAACCTGTGTCATAAATGTTACTCAGAGAATAATTCACCAAACAAATGTACAACAACCGTTAGCCATTTATATGATAGCTTGCATCTATTTTGTCATATGTTGAAATAACTGGCTTGCTGAATAAACTCTTCATGATAAATTGTTCATTCAGCCTTAATCTACAGCTGCCATGATAGGATTCTATTACCTATTGTAGCAATAAAATTTTTACTAACCTTCTGGTCTTGCTTTTCTCTCTCTATGTGAGTTTACTTTGTTCCTCTTGAACTCCAAACTTCCTTTCTCTCCCTCACATCCTCTGGTTAGATATGAAGCTACTCTACATTATCCTGAAGCAAGAATCTTTGACCTGGTCCACACATGCAGCAGAAGGAGGTGGCTGAGTGGATGGCATCATTCTGGATCGCAAATGCAGGAATTCCATTTTTCTATGATCTTTACATTAAAGATCATAATCTTTAATTTAATTGACATCAACTCCCTGCAAATAGAAAACTAGCACACCAGGCAAAGAGCTAGGCTCGAACCTGTCTTCTAGATGTGTGGCTTTCTGTTTGCTAGGAGGTGGTGTTTAGTGGTGTGGTTTTTTTTACAAAAGGAAGTGCTATATGCTATCTGTAGTATGAAGTGGTGCAGTCTGCTCTACCACCTAATTTTCATTTTATTTATTCCCATCTGCTGACCCAGCCCCAGTGGTGTAGTACATTCTGAGGGACTCAGCGTAACCATCCCCATAGCCTCACCCATCAAGGAGAGCCGAAAATGACTTGCAGCCCCCCTTTTATTGAAAAGGAATTGGGGAGAAGGCACAGTGGGGGGTTGGAGGATCCCTGGCTGGGTCATGCGCAGGGCGGGCTGCCTAAAGTGGGAAGAGCTTGTCTGGCAGCATTCCCCCCCCCCCGCTGTAGGGGTGCTTCTACTTCTAAACAAACATGGCTTGGGCTGCAGCCATGTTTACTCAGAAGTAGTACCACATTTACTCAGAAGTAAAGGGTAGTTAACTGCTAAGTTCACATGAATCTCTCTCTCGTTGGAGGCTTTTGGACAGTGAGAGGTAGAGAAAGAGATGCAGGAGGAAGGAGAGAGGGAAGAGGAGAGAGGGGGAGGGGAGAGAAGCTACGCAGCCAGCCCAGTCCAGCTTAACACTACCAGCCCTTGAAAACATGCCCACAGAACATCAGATTGAAAACGATGGATGAAAATACACGTTGAAGTTTGAGCGGTGTGCTTTCGCATTACTGGAAGAACTGGACTTTCTGTGCACCAAAAAACATAGCTAAGGGCAGGGGGCGGGGGGGGGGAAGAACCACAATCACAGCAGGACATGAACGACATCATCTGAGTCCTTTGCATACAATGCACGGCATCAGCAGGCTATAAAGCTGGTGTGATGGAGCCCAAGGAGTAGAAGATTCAGAACACTAGCTGGGTGACTAAGGGGCTAACATAGAAGCCAGGCAAATAGGTACTGGGGTGGCTGCTGTCATCTTCTTATTTCCTCCCATTCTATCCTGTTGTACTGATGCTTTCTAAGAGTGAATTTGTTTATATACCAGTGCTGCTCAATTTCCTCCATGAGTTGTTCCTCAGATTTGTTTAGGCCTGAACCTGGTGCCCATCTGGTGTTTTGGACTACAACTCCCATCATCTCTGACCATTGGCCATTTAGCTGGGGTTGATGGGAGTTGTAGAACAAAATATCTGGAGGGAACCAGCTTGCCTATTCCTGATAGGTGCACAGGACTGCAGCATTCCCTGCCACTTGGGCAGCACTAATCGCATAAATCAAAACACACAGTGGAAAGAGACAGGACAGAGGTCACCCATCCTTTGACAACTCTTCTTGTCCTCAATAGATGCCTGCTTCACAGTTCGAGAATCACTACATTAAACCATGTGATGAGCTGGTTGCTAAAAAGTAGAAGATAAGTCAATAGAGATATTGGTAACATGACAAGTTTTAATTTGGTGAAATCCAGCTAACGTGGAAACGATACATTTAGCACATTACATTTAGCAGATGACTGTGCACAGACAACTTGCATGGTAAATCACATTCATTTCCACTGAGTAACTGTGCAAGACCGAAGCACAGATGTAACACTTGAAAATGTCCACCTACTGCCTTCATTTAATTGGATTCTATCTAACCTTAACAAGGGGAGTCAAGATATTTAAATGAGCAAAGAAAGAATCTATCCGATGGCGAGATAAGACAAAACTTCTGAACAGCCCTTGAAAGCAATGACAGATGAAAGATAACAACAGCATGAGAAAAACCAAAGAAAAAGCAAATTAGAGAAAGAGATGTGAGAGGAGATAAGGCTGAAGATGAGGTTACATGAATCTTACCAAAAAGCCTTTGATGAGCTTGTTTGAATCCCACTTCCCAAAGACCCCAGAAAGAAGACAGGAGGCCACAAATTGGATTTCCCCGCATCACAGTTTTATTAAATTAAAGAGGACGTTGAATCAGATTAACTTTACTTAATCCAGACATGAAAGTGTTGACTTGGCAGGTGGTTACTTAGCATTTATTGCCTTAGAAATTATAAATGAGGTCTGATTTGGGGGAAAAAATATGTCACTTGAAGTCAAATTTGAAGGAGGGGAACCTGAAAAAGAAACTGAGTTCCGATTCTGACATTTCATGATACTTTGGAATGTCTGCAAATTACCCAAAGAAGCACAATCATTTTTTTTCCTCTTAAAAAGTTGGAGGGATCGTTCGTTGTGGTTGAATAGGGTTTCTCCTTTTGTCACGGGCCTGCGAGGCCCATTTGACCAAAAGTGGAAGTGAAACAACGGTTTTTCTGTGAGAAGCAAAGCCTCTCTCAAGACGGTTCCACCTTTCCTAAAAACTGTTGTCTGTGTGTTTTTACAGAGAGGTATGCAATGCTTAACTGGATGGCATAAAAGAGGAGTTAATTTTTAAACTGTTTTGGCATACAATGACTTTAGGGCTGGTTTTCATGTGACCCCATGAGTATGACGGGCAGAGGGACAGGAATGAGCCTCAGCTCTATACACCCATCTTCCCATCTCCATTCAGATGTTGACTCTCAGGTCTGCCTGGGATTTCCCAGATAGTCATGGCACCTAGGGTGACCATATGAAAAGAAGGACAGGGCTCCTGTATCTTTAACAGTTGCATAGAAAAGGGAATTTCAGCAGGTGTCATTTGTATATATAGAGAAACTGGTGAAATTCCCTCTTCATCACAACAGTTAAAGCTGCAGAGCTATACCAGAGTGACCAGATTTAAAAGAGGGCGGGGCACCTGCAACTTTAACTGTTGTGATGAAGAGGGAATTTCACCAGGTTCCCTATATATACAAATGACACCTGCAGAAATTCCCTTTTCAATACAACTGTTAAAGATACAGGAGCCCTGTCTTCCTTTTCATATGGTCACCCTACATGGCACCTTGTCCTGATCCCACCCCCTTTCCCCAGCAATGGATTGTTTGGTGGTTTCCCAGTTTTTGCAGTTTTCCTCCCCACCCCCTTTTAAAAGGCTGAGATGCCTCTTCTAAAGCTTAATTACGGGCAGTAAGAATTTCAAGTGACATGATGATGGTAATTAGACCCTGCCCACTTTTACCTTTGGCTCCACCTCTTTTGCCTCGGGCCCTTTCCCCTTCTGGAATATGGCCTTTCTCCAAAATTGATTTTGGCTCTCATGTTGAAAGAGGTTTGACACTGCCATCCAGCCTCTGTTATGAATCAATGCTTTACACAGGCCTCCTTATGCAATGCATCCCTCACAAAAAGCTGGCATGCACAGGTGGAAATAAGCAAAGTGTAACCTCAGTTTCTGAAAGGGCTTAATTTGGCCTTCATTAAAACACAAGAACCTCTTTTGACTATTGATGGTGCAACAGTAGGATCAGTGTCATTCTCCTAAAGCTTTGGGATATTTAATCTGTGTCCAGTATTTCTTGCTTGGTTCTCCCATAGGCAACTCCCATTCTTTGGGTAAGGCTCTCTGCTGCTCTTTTGAGTCTCTCTGTCATGAATTGTTCCATGTGGATGTATCCTTTGGCCTGAAATTGCCACCTGACATCCCCATGAGGGTGTACATCATTCCATGCAACACTCTCCTTTTTCTAACCCACAACTTATTTATCACAGGCCAGATCTACACCAAGCAGGATATGACACTTTGAAAGCAGTTTGAAAACGGTATATGGAGTGTGTCCTGGGGCCCAACAGTTGTCACTATTGTTATAAACCATTTTAAAGCAGTAAGGTAGATCCTGGCACAAACACAGAAGTGCTATGGGATGCAACAGGGTGAAAATGAAAAAAGAAAGGTAACACCTCTATAAGCTGAGTGAATGTATTCATTGGTCCCCAGTTCTTCCTGCACTTTGGCTCTTACTGCTTTTCCCACAGTTGTGCAGAACTGCAATAACTGCTTCCCAAACTGTTCATGCATTGTCTGTGGTAACTCCCATCAAAGCAAAACAGACTATAAAAGGACAAAGTGAAAAATCTGCATTGTAAACCTATAGCAGAGCTTGTACTTTTCAGTAAAGCCTTTATCATTTTTATTCGTTGTGGTAAACTTATATGCATGCTATGTATTATGCACAGATAACGGATGTGCTGTTGCTGGAACCATCCATGCTGCTAACTTAGTGGACATATTAAAACAACCTCTCTCCTTAATGCCTGTCCTTATGGCTCTCTCCGTGCCAATTCCAACCACTAGGGATGTATACAAAGAAATTGTGGCCATGTCCCTGCTTATTGGCCTTGCATGGTCATCTGTCATGTTATGCCTTCCAGGGCATTTAAATAGTACATATTATTTCACCTCTTGAAGGTGGGGTAGGGAATTTAACTGGCTGTATTGAATGTGTGAAATTCAATACAGATTCAGTCATTTTGATGAGGATCAAAGGGGAAGCTCTGTTGCTAAAACCATATCCACTAATCAGCAAGCAAGGGAGAAGAGCCCACACCTGACCTTATTTCTAAAACAAGTGCAGCATTGCATTAGGTGCTGAGGCTCCGGTGGAACTGAAAGGTTCAAACCAGGGGTAAAGAACTACTTTCAGCCCAAGGGCTGAATTCAAGTAGTATGTGGGTCTGAAGGCAAAAGGGGCAAGGGCAGAATTCCAGCATATTTTAGTTTAAAGCTTTTACTGCCAGTAACTAAGCCTCAGGAGAGGCATTTCAACTAGGTGTGTGCACGGACCCCCCGCTCCGCTTCTCTTCCAGATCCGCGATTTGCAGAGCGGGCCGCTTCGCCCCGCCCCCGCTCCGCCTATGTCCGCTCCGCTCCGCTGCGGAGCTCCGGATCCGGATCCGTTTTCCCCCCCCATAGGGTTGCATTGAAAGCTAAAAAAGTATACAACTTTTTTTCTGTGAAAGTTAGAAACCTCATGTTTGGCACCATGACACTTCATGGACGTATACACACGCACGCCAAGTTTCAAGGGAATCCCATCATCCCCTGATTTTTGGGGAATTTATGAAAATCGGACACCCCTTTCGATAGCTCCGTCAATTTGCACGTTAAAAAACCTCAAACTCGCCACCATGACAGCTTATCCATGTGTCCACATGGACGCCCAGACTCAAGGCAATCCCATCATCCCCTGATTTTTGGCGGGGCTCTAACCTCTAACGCACCACCCATAACCCTAATTCACACCCCTTTCGATAGCTCCGTCAATTTGCATGTTAGAAACCTCAAACTCAGCACCATGATAGCTTATCCATGTGTCCACATGGATGCCAAGTTTCAAGGCAATCCCATCATCCCCTGATTTTTGGGGAATTTATGAAAATCGGGCACCCCATTCACACCCCTTTCGATAGCTCCGTCAATTTGCACGTTAGAAACCTCAAACTCGGCACCATGAAAGCTTATCCATGTGTCCACATGGACGCCCAGACTCAAGGCAATCCCATCATCCCCTGATTTTTGGCAGGGCTTAACTCACCCCAAATTGTCCAATTCTACAACTACGTCAATTTGCACGTCAGAAACCTATCCTTTGGTCCCATGACAGCTTACCCATGTGTCCACATGGATGCCAAGTTTCAAGCCAATCCCATCATCCCCTGATGTTAGGGGAAGTTTTGAAAATCGGACACTCCAGTATGTCAGGGATTTAAAGTGGCAATGCAGACAGCTCAATGGGGCCAGTTCAAAGGAAATCCCAACATGCCATGAGATAACCCTAAACCTTCTTGCACACTTGAAAAATGGATTTTTGAACTTGATAAAGTCTAAGTGAGCGCAGGAAGGACTTCTCCCCTGAGTCAAAGCAAGACACATACACCATCCCTGCGAGGCGGGAAGGGGAGAAGGGAGGGTAGGCAGGCAGGCAGGCAGCATGCATTGTAGTGCTGCAAGGATGGCTTGAGCACTAACGCATAGCAAACCAACCCGTAAGCGGGCGCAAGGAAGAAGTGAGGCAAAGATGGCTGGTTGTTTCTTTCTAAGCCAGCAGTTACGCATTGAGGGGCACAGAGGAGGACGACTGGGAGCAAGCGTGCCAGAGGGTGCTGGGCACGAACGGCAAAGCCCATCTCCCAGGCACCAGGCAGGCAGAGAGGCAGGCAGAGTAGATGAGGAGTCAGTCCTGGCAGATGCCCCACCACAGCAGCACCCCGGGGGAGGCGGGCAGACAGGCAGGCAGGCAGGCAGTGGGCATTTCTGGGGGCACAAGGAAGTGAGGCCAGGATGGCTGGTTTCTAAGACAGCACTGCAGTTAGTCATGCATTGCAAACGCAAACCATCCCAGCGAGTCGGTCACTGAGGATGAGGACAGGCTCCCAACTCAAAGTGGTCCCACACTATACTTGTCTTTCGCTTCCGTGGTGACACCACCAATTGCCTGCCTGAGCTCTCTGGTGTTGCCACAGAAACAGGGGTTGCAGCGGAAGAGGTGTGGGATGAGACTGGGGAGAGAGCCTCGGCCTGCTGCTGCTCCTCCCTAGCACCCACCGCCTCCTCCTCCTCCTCCTGCCCCTCCACTGTGCTGAGAAGAACCTCGTCTAGGAGGTCTGGAGACAGGTCCATCAGCGGGCTCGTGGGCTCAAACGATAATGAAGGAGTTGGGGATACTCCTCCTCCTCCTCTAATGGCACTACTGCCACGTGCCTCTTGCAAAGGGGCACTTTTCCCATTCCCACCCTCAAAAAGAGAACGCTGGGCACAAGTTGCAGAAGAGAGTGGCTCTGCCTGCTGCTTGTCCTGCTTCTGTTGCGGAGCAGCCAGCCAAGGACTTGCCCGTTTGATTTTCACAGCAGGAGAGGCAGCCTGCTTACTGCTGGTAGCCTGACCCTTGCCTTGACCACTGCTTTCAGCACGCCCTGCCACAGACATGTGCCTGCTCCCTCTTCTCATGATGATATTATACTAATACTACTAATGATATCTATAAGAATATACTAAGACTACTAATAATATGTATAAGAATAAAATATTAATACTAATAATAATATGTATAAGAATAATATGTATAAGAGTATAATAAGATGTATAAGAATATACTATATGTAGGGAAATGGGACAAGAAGTGTGTGTATGCTTTGCCCAAACAGGATTTGAAATGCTCAATCTGTGGCTGTTGCACTTCACAAACAGTGCACTGCACACACAGCACACTCGCACAATAACACAGTCACACACAGAGTCCAAGTAACAGAGAGAAGAAATAGAGAATTATTATTTTTTTTTGTATTTTTTTGTATATAGAAGGAAGAAGGAAGATGAAACACAGTCAGGCTTTAAGAGAGGGGAGGGGTGGACAACCAACCAACCAAACAAACACACACTCCAAAATTTAAAAATAAAGTTTATATTAAATCAAAGCAAGGGAAAAACACAGAGCAAACTAAGCTAAAAGTCAGAAAGAAGCAAACAAACACACACACACACACACACACACACACGCCAAGCTAAATCCTAATCTATCTCCAAACACAGCAGCAGCAACTAACTAAAAGGAGCTCCTCTCTCCATGAATGCCACAACCCACAAGACGCTGAGAGCTCACCGCTCTGAGGGTGACTCTGGCTTAGTCCCCCCCTCGAACGCTGGGATTGGAGGATGCTTCATTAGGTGATCAATTCTCATCAGGATTGGGAGTTGAATGTGCCTGTCATCGCTTCAAAAACAAAACAAAAACCAAACTGCCAGTTTACCCGCGCTGTCCCTGTTTGTTGACCCGATTTTTAAAAAAATATAGCACGCGAACCGCACCACGCAGAGAGCTCAGAGTAGGCTCAAAATGACCCCCATCCACGAGTCTCTAAGCACAAGAATTTTCAGAAAGATAGCATCAAAAACAACACAGTTATCCCCCTTTCTTTTCCTATGGGCGAATGCAATCCTATGGGCGAAATGTTTCAAGATGGCGATAGAGCGGACTGCGGAAACCGGAGCGCTCCGAAAATGGGCGCTTCTCTTCGCCTTGCTTCTAGGGGTCCGCGGTCCGCTTCTACTCCGCCTCTGGGCAAGGCGGAGCAGGCCAATTCGCTCCTGCTTCTGCGCTTCTAATCGGAGCGGAGCACATGCCTAATTTCAACCTTAGGATAGGGTGAAAAACTGCACAAAAGCTGGGAAAACCCATGAAAGGTGTATGGCCAAGGTATGGAGTGTGGCCTTATGGGTCCCCACCAGGGGCTGGATTTGGTCCCCAGGACTGAGGTTCAGTGCCCATGCTTCAACGGATGTTCTGCAGGGGGCACATGAAGGAACCTTGACACCTACTACCAGAGTGTCTCATCAATGCCCCTGTGTGCCACAAGAGCAAGTATCCATGCAGAATCCTTCATGCTGAGATACAGCAGTGAGTCTAAATCCATCTAGTGACAGAGGAGGGATTTCAACAAGAGACTTTGCGACTGCTGGATGCTGGAGAAATTTGAGACGGACTAAAAATTTGAGAGTTTGGGTTTCTATGATATAGAAACCTGCCAAAGGAAGTGAGGCAGGTGGCTACTAGGAGAAGGGCTTTCTCCACTGTGGCACCCCGGTTGTGGAATGAGCTCCCCAGAGAGGTCCGCCTGGCGCCTACACTGTACTCCTTTTGTCGCCAGCTGAAGACCTTTTTATTCACTCAGTATTTTAACACTTAATTTTAACTTAAATTTAAATTATACTGTTTTAACTCTGTATTTTAACCTTATATCAATTTTGCTGCGTGGTTTTATCTTGGTTGTGCTTTTTATATTGTATTTTGTATTTGTGTTTTTAACTTGTTGGTTGTTTTATGATGGTTTTAATTTTTGTGAACCGCCCAGAGAGCTTTGGCTATTGGGCGGTATAAAAATGTAATAAATAAATAAATAAATAAATAAGATATAGAATCCACTGCAGATCAGCTTCCCCAGGCCACACAGGGTCTGCAGACTTTTGGGATATATATATATATATATATATATATATATATATATATATACTTTCCTGAAATTTCTACAAATTTATTCACAGGAAAACATGCAAGTTTCTATTGGGGGAGTTCATTAAGCTGTAACTATCAGTATATCAGTTACCTAGAAACAGGCATTTAATCAACCAAAGGCCTAAATGAGAATACTGATGGATCTTCTACTGGTTTAAAATAAGTCCAGTTGGTTCCATACAAGATATCTGCAGCACCAGTGTGTCTGTACATAATGACACTGTTCAGAAAATACACTAAGCCACGGCGGTCAAGAATTTTGAGTTAAATATTACGGCATAGTGTAGTGTGTGAACCGTGACTTAGCAGGCCTGTTCAGGCAACACACTAACCCAAGGTTAGGCCGCTAATCTTTTTGCAGCAAGTGGTTAGTGCGCATGTTTAAACCGTGGTTATGTAGCCACTATAGTTAGGAATAGTTTACATGACACACAAAGTTATGGTTGCCATGTTTTGATCCGACTCCGCACGATTCCTCGCATGGAGCCGGGAGCTGTGCCCATCGGGGGTAGGGTGGGGGGAGCGGGGGAATTAAAATATTTTTTTAAAAAAAGGACCTACCTTTGCGTACAACCGTTTGTGCACTCCTGTTTCTTTAAAAATAAAAAAATGGCATGCACAACGCCTCTCTTAATCACAACGCGAGATCGTCCCTCCTCTGTCGTGAACTATAAGGTAGATCTAGCTAAGGCCAATGTGAAATCAACAGGGTTGGCACTCAACTAACCCTTTAGCTATAGCCCACAAGTACAGATGGGGAAAAAATTTGTTTGGTCCACATTCATAAGTGAACCAACATAATCTGCACTTCCTGGACTAATATGTGGATCAGAACACAGCAGACTTCCTTTGGATTGTGCATGTCTTCAAATGCTGTGCTGCATTTCTCAAAGATGCATATATGTGGGAAATTTATTAACAAAAATGTGTATATTAGGGAAAGTTCTGTACAAAAATAAATGCAATTTTGGTGTGTGCGTTTTTCAAAAATCAATAATTGCAGAATGATGATGCAGAAATTGGCTGGAATGGGCTTATGATTTAATATACGCACATGGCCTGGAAATAGATTCATCCATTCCTACTCACAAGTGGGCCTTGTGTCTCTTGCAATATGTACTAGCAATGCTGAGGGGGAAAAGGAAACATGAAACGTGTTTATTAACATCAGCCCCTATTAGTTTAATGAGAGCCTGTTTTTGCAGAGAAGGCCAAAAGAAACTGACAGCGCAATACACATTTATTCAGAAGTAAGTCCAATTGAGCTCAGTGAGGCTTATGCCCAGGTAAGTAGGTGTAGATTGTAGCCTTAATGCATGGTTACTTTTTAAGCTGAGTTTCCTGGGGGGGGGGAGTATAGATTAACACATTGGATGTTTCTTTGTATTTAGAACGCCTTCTATTCTGTTTTTCTGCAGCCATCTTTGGGCTGTATGTGTCTATTTTATTCTGTGCACAAGAGCAAAACAACATCCATTTCAAAACACTCTGGAACAGTTCTGTTAAAAGGCTCTATAAACATTATAAACACAATAATCAAATTCCCACTGAGATTTAGATTCTCTTCTCTTCTCCATCTACCACAGAGTCAATGAACAGTGCTTGGAAGCACAGAGTCTTTTGTTGGGGGAGGGAAGGAGAGAATTCAAATAAATATGAAGACCTTTGAAATTCTGCCATCACTTCAAAAGCCTTTCAAGCGGCAGATTACTATTTATTTCTGCGATAAGGAAATAAAGGAAAGACATTTCCGTTAAGATGGTTTGTGTGCTGAAAAGCTACAAAAGATGTATCCAATCTATTTGAAAGAGAACGCACACACCAAAGACGTTACAAGTAGCTAGTTTCTGAAAGAACTCAAAACATTCAAACAAGGCCCAACTTCTTCTCCTTTAGATGACAGTAATTAAATTTCTTTTATCTGGAGGAAAAGGCAATGTCAAGTTTCTAAAACTTAACATCACCTCAAGGCAATTTCTGTAGGCTTGCACTGAAGTTGGAAAAATAACACAAATCCCACATATTTGAAGATCCAGAAAGAAAACTACACACACATAATTGGATACCGCTCAAGCCCTCATTCCAAAGCATCCATGAAAGAAAGAAATATTTGTGAAAAGAACATTTACTTTTTGTATCTGTGAATAGCAGTCTGGAAGGGCAAGGGGTGCTGTGGAGAAACAGTTCCAGAAATGGGAACAAATCCATGGCCAGAATGTGGTAGAAATGCAATTGCATCAAGATAATGGAGTGTTAACTGGCAAGCAATGTCCCCTGTTTATGCTAAGCTTTCAGGCATCAATTTTGCCCACTGCACTGTCAAGTTGTGTTTGGAGAATTAATATCATCATTCCTGATGGAATGTTTTCTGTGCTCAGTGGCAGCCTTTTATTTCTATAATTGGGGGAGTTCATTAAGCTGTAACTATCAGTATGTCAATTACCTAGAAACAGGCATTTAATCAACCAAAGGCCTAAATGAGAATACTGATGGATCTTCTACTGGTTTAAAATAAGTCCAGTTGGTTCCATACAAGATATCTGCAGCACCAGTGTGTCCGTACATAATGACCCTGTTCAGAAAATATGCTAAGCCACGGCGGTCAAGCATTTTGAGTTAAATATTACGGCATAATGAATTGTGTGAACCGTGACTTAGCAGGCTTGTTCAGGCAACACACTAAGCCAGGGTTAGGCCGCTAATCTTTTTGCAGCAAGTGGTTAGTGCACATGTTTAAACCGTGGTTATGTAGCCACTATAGTTAGGAATAGTTCACATGACACACAAAGTCATGGTTCACATGACATGCTAAGTGATAATGTTTAGCTTAAAATGCTTAATCATCATAGGGCCTTGCTAGACTATGCCGGATAAGCCGGCAGGGAGGCGGGGCGACGGCGCGCTAACTTTAGCGCGTGCCGCCCCGCCTCCTAGACGCACGATGCACAGGGACTCCGGAAGCCCTGCAGCGTCAGCCATTTTTTTTTAGTGTTAAAGGGGCCACGTGCGCCCCGAAGACTCAGGACAAGGTAAGTGGCTTTTTTTTAATTAAGCCCCCCACCCGCTCCTGATCCCTCCCCATGGCCCCCTGCCTGCTCGCTCATCCTCCCCCCATCCGCCATCCCCGATCCCATCCCCAATCTCCCCCCCCTTGCCAGGCCGATCCCCGGCTTTCCCACCCCCCTTGCCAGGCCGATCCCCAGCTTCCCCCCCCCTTTGCCAGGCTGATCCCCGGCTTTCCCACCCCCCTTGCCAGGCCGATCCCCGGCTTTCCCACCCCCTTGCCAGGCCGATCCTCGGCCTCCCCCCTGCCCCTCTCCCCCCCCCCGGGAGTCCCCCCCAGGGCCGATGGGCACAGCGCTCGTATGAGCGCTGTGCCCAGGCTGTGGCTTTTCCCGGCTACTCGCGAGTAAGTGAGTAGCCGCAAAAAGCCACGGATCCTGCTAGACGTTCCACAGCCCCGGCCTCAGGCTGGGGCTGCGGAAAAGCCGCACCATAAGCGACTTCGCTTATGGCGGTTCAAATGAGGTCTCAGCATGGGCTGACCCCTGATTCCCCTGTGCGTCATCTGGACGCACAGCAGGGAAACCGGGCCTCACAGCGAGCTAAGACCTCGTCTAGCAAGGCCCATAGTTTAGAGTTTGTCTGAACAGGGTCAGCTGTCGTGCGAACCATTCCTAACCATGGTGGGTACATAACCACAGTTTAAACATGTGCACTAACCTAGGGTGACCATATTTTGGAAACCAAAAAGGAGGACAACATGGTCGCCCCCAAGGGGGCGTGCCCACCTGAACATAGCCTTGGTCACATGTCTGATTTTATAGCACACATTTAAGAAAAATCTGTTCTACATAACATCTTAATGTTAAAATCACTGAAATAAACAACAAGTGAGAGATTCAATGTATCTGAAATTAACTTCACTCACTCCTACTTTTGTAGGTTTTGCTGTACTTTGAAGCTTTTGCTATACTCTGTTACATTCTCCCCTTCCCTCAAATATCTTTTCTGACTGTATCTTCACTCATTGCAAGCTGCTGTTGTTGTTAACAGGGTTTGCTACTGGCTGGCCGGATGGCTGGCTTTTTTTAATTTCAATTTTTTAAAAAAGCTTGTGTATAATTGTCACAAGTTTCTCTACTCTAACATTAGGGTGGGTGTTGTGGCAGTGAACGCTACTTTGCCCATTCACACTTCTCACTTATATCCATTAGCTTCTCAAGGCTTGTGTGTTGGCACCACTTTGCACATCCAGAGTTTGAACTCCTGTCTACTTCCTGCACAAACATGCGACTCTGAGACCCTCTTCCTAATGCCCTGCGTTTCATGCCAGCACCATGGGGCTAAGTTACAATAGATGTCTCTGGGTTGTCTGTGCAGCCTCTGTTATCTCTCACTCTAAGTCATTGCAGATAAACCAAAGCCTCCAGCCTCAAACAATCTCTCTCACTCTCTCTCTACCCCAAAGTCTCCCAATGGTCCAGCTAGGCTGCACACTTGTGGCTTGGGATATTGCTTATTGCAGGTTATTGCTTGGTCATGTCTGGTGACTCTTACTCTGCCACCAGCCGTCTCTACCTCCTCTCCTTTTGCACAACTTTGATGCATTCTTAAAACACTCTGCGTGGCAAGCCAGCCTCAGGACCAAGCTACAGGTGCATCTGGGTTGCCTTCAGCCTCTCTCTGCCTTATGCCAGCCTGCCAACATTTCCAGCCTCAAATAATCCCCCACCCCCTCTCTCTCTGCCAAAGTCTCCCAACGGTCCAGCCAGGCTGTGCACTTATACCCTGTGGCTGGGGGTAGGGCAACAGCTTATGGCTTGGTTGCATCTGGTGTCTCTTGTTTTTTAAAAAAACTCCACTGCCAGCTGCCTCTGCCTGCACCAAAACTAGACTCTGAGACACTCTTTAAAAAGGCTCTGTGTGGTACAGCAGCCTCTCAGGGCTCAGCTACAGCCATCTCTGAGTTGTGGCTTCAGTCTAACTCTGTCTCTAAGAGATATGCCAGTCAGCCAAAGCCACAAATCTATCTATTTTTCTCTGGTATGCACTTCAAATGTTCTGCATTGCATCCCAGTAGTGCAGTCAGAGCCTAGCTCATAAGTGAAGTGGAAGGGAAGTGGTAGCGAAGCAAAGCAATGATATGCCAAGTTCCAACATTTTCAGCAACAGGGCATCCGCAAAGAAGAGAGCCTCTCTCTCGACTGGCACCCTACTGTTGGTCGTGAGAGTTTTTCTCAAAAGATGACCCTTCATCGCCCATGATGTGGAAATTTGAGAAAAAGGCCTCTGGCCCATTCTGTTTTGCCCTGTGGGCTGCTTTGACTGACCTCTCCTTTCCCACATTTTGATTTGTGGATGCCTTGCCTCTGCTGAGCTCCAGGTACCTGACTGCACACCAAATCTGCAACAGGAAAGGTGCCCTGCTTGCCCAGGACTTCTTACCTACAGACTGGAGATCCCCTTAATGCCAAGGGCTGAAACTGCTCAATATGCAACACCCCAAAGAGGAGGTTTGACAACCTGAGTTTGAAGGATATGGCTCCAGCAGTTTTAAAACACAATAATTCTAAAACTTTGAACTTTTAAAAAAATCCTAAAAAAAAACAATGGATGAACAGATCTGATTCAAACTTGGCATGGCTAAATCCTAAGCTCCTTAAGAGCTATCATGGTGCCAACTTTCAGCCCTTTATCTTTAAAAATGTCATTTAAAAATAATAATTTTAAAACCTCAAACTTTAAAAAAATCCTAAAACTCAATGGATGGACAGATCTGTTTCAAACTTGGTATGGCTAAAGCTCTACCTAAAAGCTATCATGCTGCCAACTTTCAGCTCTGTATCTTTAAAAATGACAGTTTTAGAAATAATAATTTTAAAACCTCAATTTTTAAAAAAATCCTTAAAAATCAATGGATGAACGGATCTGTTTCAAATTTGGTATGACTAAAGCCCTTCCTTTTTTTTTTTTTAATAAATTTTTATTTTTTTCCTACAATACTTAAACATACACATTTACATTATCACAAAAAGAAATAAAAAAAAACATAACATACTACATAATATTGAAATGTTGAATACATAATATCTTATCTAAATAACATAATCAAAATTAACATACAAGTGCACCCCCCACCTCGGGATCTCATTCCTGATTCCAAAATCTCATACTTTCTTCTGCTGGTGGTTTCCCACTTCCCTTAGAAAACACAAATATTAGGAACTGTTTCCAAATTCCTTCAAAATCATTTGATTTAGCTAAACCTCTTCTCCATTTAATATTACATGTCAATTTATCATTAATAGCTATATTCCATACTTCTTTATACCATTCTTCAATAGAATATTCCCCTTGAATCTTCCAGTTCCTAGCTACAATCAATCTTGCTGCAGTCAGCAAATTCATTATCAATTCCTTGACTTCCTTTTTACATTTTAAATCTTCAAATAGTGACAGTAATGCAACTTTTGGTGTTCGTTCTATCTTCATTTCCACAATTTCTTCAATCTCCCTTCCTAAGAGCTACCATCGTGCCAAGTTTCATGTCTTTATCTTAAAAAATGATGGCGTTATAAGCATTTTTGTTAATTCCCATTAGAGCTGCCCTTTGGGAAAATCCGGATTTCCCCTCCCCCTCCCGGATTTGTCATCAAAATCCCGGGCAAATCCGGGCAAATCTGGTCATATGGTCACCCTAACTAACCATTTGCTGCAAAAGCGTTAGCGGCCCAACTGTGGCTTAGCATGTTGTCTGAACAAGCCCAATAACTAGATTGTCAGGGCTAAAGGCACCGAGATAGTAAACACGTATTCAGTGGTGCACTACAGCTGAACCTCAGGGCTGATCCAAGGCCCTGCAGCCCTGAGCTCTCCACAAGTGACCACCCAGAAAGCAGCAGGTTAGTGACAAGTGTGCCCAGTCCAGTGCCAGCACCAGGGCTGACATGGGCTTGCTGGGGCCTCTAGGGGTGACACTGATCACTGCAGCATCCTTTCACTCTTTTGTTATCCACAAAGATCACTCACAAAGCAGTGTTGGTGAGAACATAAACATCTTGCATTGATCAGATAATTAAACATGTGTATGATTAGAAACACACACAATTATCCTGATTCAAGCAACAAGTGATAGAATCAAACTTCTTGATCAATTAGAATTCAGTAGTTTCACACTGAAATCTCCCTTTGAATTTCTTTTGTTAGGGGGTTCAACCCTAGAATGTCTTGTGAAAATATGAAGAAAGCAATAATAAAGAGAATGTATTTAACCACCTGCACAGCATTTCTCCTCCCTCCCTCACCCTATATCTGGAAAGTGGGGACAGGACTTTAAGGTCAGCAGTTGTGTCTCTTGCTGACTTTTTGCACACCTCTGGAATTAACCACAGATGGCAAAACTGCAACAAGATGACAAATGTGAATCCGCAAATGTGATGTATGTTTTCCTTCGCCGCACCCATTTTCACTAAACAGCTGACATCTCACACTGCTTATATGGAAGGGTTTTCACATGGTAAGTTAGCATGACCTAGAAAATGTTAGAAAACAAAAGCATTTTTTTTTCAAGAATGTATCAAGCTTGTGATTTACCACATCAGATTTTTTTTGTGGCCTGAATCTTGAGAACATAAATGCTTTTCTACATTAAACAAAAATCCTACCCTCTTACTAGGCTTTCTTCTTCTGGAGTCTTTCAGGGTTTACAGTGAGCTCCTTCAGAAGGCAAACACTTCATTTCTCAGCAATGCTCTATACGTTCAATGAAAATGTACCCTCTAGTGGCTGAATTATAGTGCTACACCAGCAATACACAGTGTCGATATAGCGCAATTAACCTTTTTTTGCAGCTTATCTCCGATCTTTTTGAAAGTGGGATAAAGGGAGGAAGCGCAGAAGACATCCTGGGGGTTGATGATGTAGTGTAAAGGACTCCGCAAACTTCCGCCAGTGAGCAATCACAAGCGTGCAATAAATTGCTTGTGTAGAGGAGCACTAAGTTATCTTATGGTGACATGTCTGCCTCATAAATGGCTGAAAGAGTTGCCCCAAGATGATATCTCAATATTATTTCAGAATCCTTTATTTTAGGGATTGCTGCTAGCCTTATTTCATTTAACAGTGGGGAAGAACCACAATCCCCCACAATCCCCTAGCCTTTTATATGGCACTCTGCAAATACTTTAAAAGTATAAGGAGGATGCTGGGCTGTTATTTCATGCTTATGCAAAACAGTACTGTCATGTTCATCCATTTCTCTGCCTTACAACAGGGTGTGTCCTACTACTGGCTGTGTACCTCCACTATGATTGCAATTGCATGGAGAGGGAGGCTGGGGCCACACCCAATGGGTCCCTTCCAGATGGGGGCAGAGCCTGTAAAGGGGAGAGCATAGGCTCTCCTCATGATTGGGAATCCTGTGCAATCAGATTTCCCAATCATATGGGAAGAGCCTATGTGCATGCAGTAGGCTCCCTTTTACAGATCCCCAGTGAAAGACTGACAGAGGAGGTGATGATGGGGGCAAGTCCAATCAGTGCAGTCCTGCTCTTCCCCCTCCATGTGATTACAATTGCATGGAAGGAGATGCCTGAATAGGGCTGCTGTTAACGACTATTGCAGTTTTGCAGCAGATATTTTGCAGCATCTTATCTTTACTAAGATGGTTTTGTTAGCTGCAGATTGTCTTCCTCTACAAATAATTGTTTTCCTGCTCCTAGGGAAACTAAACCTGGATGTGAGCTTCTTTTCTAAATGAGCATCTTCTTTTCTAAATGGTCAGGATCATGGGGCTTCAGAAAAGGGGTGCGTGTGTTAAACCTTTCCCCTACTCATTCCCCTCCAAATTCCACCTCCAAAAGAAAAAAATATCTCCAGTGACTCCAATGGACTCCATTGACTTCTTTTCTCTTTTTTAAACTCCCTACCCTGTGGGTGACTGCTTTATAGCGGAATTGAAGTGCACTGACAACTGTTGGGGCCCACGACACGTACCATATACCGTTTTCAAACCGCTCTCATAATGTTATATCCTGCTTGGTGTAGATCTGGCCTAAGTCAACTGAGGTTGATCTGTAGAATGGCTTTTGGAATGCTCCATGTTGGTGCCTGTATGTGAAAACCTTTCATTAGAATTAATTATCTATATATTTTAGTATGCTGAAGAATTTGGTGCTTTAACGATGAACTTGTGAGAGTGGTTGACCTTATGTCACTGAGGTACAATGGTCTGTGACCAATGACTGAGCTGTTCAGATCTTAATGGGAGGATGATAAGAATAAGGGCTTAGTGAAGTGCTGGTGGAAGTTGAAGGGGTGTAAGAAAAGATAAGAAAAGACAGGGGCTGAACGTGGCTTTTCTGCTCCCCTTTCCAGCAGTTGTTCTTGGAAATATTGAACTGAAACAAGTTCAACTTGGTAGGAAAAGCTTCCTGAATTTGACAGGGAGACCAAACTCAGAAGCACAAATTTTTTGTGTAGAACTGAGCTCATAAAAAGAGAGATCAATGACTGAAGGATATTTATACTTCCCTCTGTTTCTCTGCTCGGTTTTGTTTATCTTACATTCTAATTAGAGTATTCCTTTGGTGAATTCCCACAGGAAATTCAGCTTTATTTGACTTTCTCCCCTGTTAAGAAAACTATAATCTAACATCAAACCACTACATCAAACACAATACAGAAAAGAGATAATCCTCCCTTATTTCTTGACAATTTGATATCACTCTCCTTGCCTCCCTTTTTGCTATCCAACAGAGTATAACCCCTTCAAGGTTCTCTATGCTGAATCTATTACACTGTATTCATTTATTGATACCTTTATTTTTAAAAAATGTATAACCCCTTCTCTAAGAATACAAGATGGCTTACACAACAAATGTAACCTTGTCCTATATCTCTGCATGGATATAAGAAGAGCCCTGTTGGATAAGACCAAAGGCTTAAATTGTCCAGTATCATTTCCCATAGTGACCAACCAAGTCCATAAGCAGGACATGAGGGCAAATAGCATTTTCCCACTGATCTTCCCCGGTAACTGGTATTCCAAGGCATGCTGCCTCTGATCCTGGAGACAGTATATAGCCATCATGACTAGTAGCCATTGACATACAGAGACCCTGATTTTATGCCAATAATCTGGTGAAGCTATAATACATGTTCAACAAATGCTGTAACCACAGAGCCTGCCTTTCATACTTTTAGCTCACAGCAGCCACTATTCAAACATGAGAGGATTAATTATATCTTGGATACCTACGGCTCAATTTACAGAGAACAGTTGTGAGGCTTAGTCAGTTTATAAAATGTTTGTAATTCCTTAGAGAGAGGCCCTGTATAAAGACACTGTACATATTAATAATCAGTAGCATCCTTCTAATGCCATCTTTGATTACGTTCTCATAACGTGCGTGTGTATCTCTGTAATTTTTTTATATTAACACTGTTATGACTGTTAAAACTTGGTTATTAAATTCAATTTGGTATGCTTTTTTTTTGGTGACAAAAGGGAATGTTTCTATTTGCGTTGAACACCTGAAGAGTTGCTGACTTCCAGGATACTGTAAAAGATTTCTCTTAATTTCGGCACAAGTTGCTACACTGGACAGGTCTAGTACTAGTGCACTTTTGCCTAATCCATTGCTATCTGGCATCCTTTGTTAGGTTTTCCATTTTGGGGGGATTCTAGTATTTGTACAGCCATGCCAGATACACAGCTCAATCTACACAGGTGATTCAGTGTAGAACCAGAGCACATCAGGGTTGTTCCCACCCTCCAGCAATTGCATAGCTTCCCTCTCAAAAAGGCGGATTTTTGCAAAGTTGTTTTAGTGTGCCTTTCCCCCTTAAACACAGGTCCTGCGCAGTTCCACTGTGCAGAAGTAGCAATACTCTCTCAAGCTCATTGCAGTGAGGAAAAAGCACTCTTCACCTTCCAAGCTCAACGTAAGCTCCCATTTGCTCTTAGCTGGTGATGTTCTGCTCCACAGTGTGCACAGAGCTTCTTTTGGAAACAGTTCCAAGAACAACTATAAACATAGGACCACTTGGTCACTGATATTCCATTAGAATAGCTTCATCCCACATACCTGTTTCCCTTGAATTATCCCCTACAGTGTTTAGCTGTCATTGTTATTGCTAGCTAAATCACAGCCCGGGCGGCAGCACTCCTAAGATCCTTTGCATACCAGGAAATGGGTTTAAGGGGGGAAATGTAAACAAATCATAAAAAATCAACAGATAACCTAATCTGATTCAAATTTTGGTATGCTTAAAGATCTCCTTAATATCTATTACTGTGCCAATTTTGATGTCTTTATCTTTAAAACTTACGCAGATGTAAGCATTTGTTCTTTAAGCAATTTTTCTTTAAACATATCAAATCCTGCTCCTGCACCCCCAGTGGCCACTTGGAAAACAACAAATGATTCGCTCCAAAAGTAGTACCAAAATAGGTTGGGTCTTTTGCCTTTGAAGCACAATTAAAGCAGGATGCATGGGAGTACTTCACAGTCAAAGCAGATTATAAACTGGAAAACTTCAGAGTACTTCACAATAAAAGCAGATTATAAACTGGAAAACTTCAGAGTACTTCACAATAAAAGCAGATTATAAACTGGAAAACTTCAGAGTCCATTGCACGCAATTCACAGTGATTGCACAGTATAACCCTGGTGTGATAAAGCTTGAAATCTCTTAGGGCTAAATCCTATGCGTGTTTAGACAGAAATAAGTCTGATAACTTTCAGTATTTACCAGCCAGCATGTTGGGAGTTGTCAGCATTTATTTTGCCTTTGTGATTCCTCATTCATGGTAGTTTGCTGGTCCTTTACATAATGCTGACATCCTGCTGTGTTTTGCAACCAATTTAGCATGGTTACCCCCCCCCCCCCCATGAGGAAAGTCTGGTATATCCTGAATGGTGCCATGAAATGGTGCCATTGAGCAGGGGGTTGGACTCAATGGCTTTTAGGCCCCTTCCAACTCTACTATTCTATTATTCTAACGCTGGTGTATTTGTGCAGTTCTGCTATACCACAGCTAGTGGTTGTGCAATGGAACATATAGAAAGGCAGAGGAAGAAAAATTCTTGAAAAAACTTGTGTTGACCTTAGACTCTGGAAACAGGAACCTCAGTAAAATGGTGATTAAAAGCTTAATGTTGAAAAGCCCAAAGAGACAATTTCCAATTGCATGTAGACAGCACCCCCCCCTCCCCTAAACATGCAGCTGTATTCATGGGATTCCTTTTCCAAAGCGTTCTTGATCACAAAGAGGTTGGGGGCAAACCCTACTGCTCACCCCCACCCCAAAAAATGTGTGTTCATTTCCAACAGATTTGATGACTCAAAAGGACTCTTCATAACCTTATGAAATGTAGCCAAGCGTCTTATTCCATCGCCATTGGGGTACACTGTAACGTTGCCAAACAACAGGGAGACATAAAATCAGAAATATCACGTATTCTAAATGCTCCTGCCTTGTTTGGTGGTTTTCTTAGTTTGAACACCTGACTCAATAAAACCTGAATTATGGCTTCTAGCTGAAATCAGAGCGAGAGACAGAGAGAAACGGAAGAGAGTTACTGTTTCCAAAGTATTTCTCACACTTGATTAACAAGCTGTGCTTGATCATGCTCCGAGTCGCACGATCCTCTGACTTGGGGCCAGATGTTACTGACAGGCTGATTTAGAACCTTGTGCTGAGTCACAGTCCCCTACCCAAACAGAGTGATACTTTTGCCTTTTCCAAAGCAAATGATTTCTGTGGATGACTGTGGATTCAACAGTGCCGTCCCTATTTTGCAGTTACTCAGAACTGAAATGGTGCAGAAAAGGGCAACTAAAATGATTAAGGGTCTGGAGCATCTCCCCTATGAAGGAAGGTTACATCAACTGGGATTTTGCAGCTTGGAAAAAAAAGGAGGGAAAGGGTGTGCAAAATTACACATGGTGTGGAGATTGTGGATAGAGAGACATTTTTCTCCCTCTCCCATAATATTAGAAACCGGGTTCATCCTATGGAGCTGATTGGTGGGAAATTCAGGACAGATAAAAGGAAATACTTCTTTACACAGAGCACAATTAAACTATGGAACTCACTACCACAAGATGCAGTGATGGCCACCAATTTAGATGGCTTTAAAAGGGGGTTGGATAAGTTCCTGGAGGCAAAGGCTATCAATGGCTACTAGTCCTGATGGTTAAGCACAACCTCCAGTATCAGAGGCAGTAAGCCTGTATACACTAGTTGCTGGGGAATATGGGTGGGAGGGTGCTGCTGCGCCATGTCCTGCTTATGGGTTCCTCATCGACAGCTGGTTGGCCACTGTGTGAACAGAGTGCTGGACTAGATGGACCCTTGGTCTGATCCAGCATGGTTCTTCTTATGTTCTTAGATGTTTTGTTACTCCTGGGCTAAGGAAGAAGAAAACTAAGGAAGGAAACCAGGGCTTTACTTTGAGATTATGGATTCAGCAGAATGAGCATAGGAAAAGAAATTGAAATTGAATTACAGTTTTCTAAAAGAACTAATGAAGGACAGCTACAAGAGATTCAGAGACACGGACAGCCTGGAGAAATTATTCAGTCGGGCCTGAATCAGTCAAGGTGTTAGAATTAATCGTAATAGAAAACTCTTTCTTTGCTTAAGGATTAAGTTGGAGGAAATAGAACATCTGTAGAGCTGGGATTGATTTTCTAACTGGCTTGTACAGAAACTATTCCAAGAAGTGGTTTGTAGGAATATGTAGATAGCTGACAAGCATCGTTGCACACTCCTCTAAGGCATTCCACATGTCTCAAAGACCTGCAAACCAGGGGTGGGAACCTTTTTAAGCCTGAGGACCAAATTAAATTTTGGAGAAGTTCTCAAAGGTGCGTCAGGACGAAGGCAGACTCCTCGAAATGTCAGGCTTAGCTTGCTTCAGTTATTCTCATAGATTTCTATATTAGTACTAGTGCTGTGCCGAAAATTTCAATTATTCAATTTTTGGCATTTCATGGGGGGTGGGGTGGGAAAAAAATGTAAACTCTGGCAAAAGAGGCTGGGAGAGGTGAGAATTTTGGAGAATTTTTTGCCTGAGGAGAAGGACAGGGTTTCCCCATACCTATTTAAGTGTATGCAGTTGTAGAGGGGTTTTCTTTCTATTTTTAAATTTTTTAAAGAACACCCCCAGCACATGAATGTCTAATGGAGAAAGCAAGTTCACATGGTTTCCAATAAGCATTCACGAAGAAGTGCTGGGTTCCTCCAAGTGCCAGGGCATTTAAAAATATTAATTAAAAAAATAGAAACAACACCCCTCAACAACTGGCTACACTTTAAAAAGGTATGTGGAAACCCTGTCCCCCTCCCCAAGGAGAGGGGGACAGTTCTGGGCTCCACAATTCAAGAATGACACAGACAAGCTGGAGCGTGTTCAGAGGAGGACAACCAGGATGATCAGGGGTCTGGAAACAAAGCCCTATGAAGAGAGACTGAAAGGACTGGGCATGTTTAGCCTGGGGAGGAGAAGATTGAGGGGAGACATGATAGCACTCTTCAAATACTTAAAAGGTTGTCACACAGAGGAGGGCCAGGATCTCCTCTCGATCATCCCAGAGTGCAGGACACGGAATAACGGGCTCAAGTTAAAGGAAGCCAGATTCCAGCTGGACATCAGGAAAAACTTCCTGACTGTTAGAGCAGTATGACAATGGAATCAGTTGCCTGGTGAGGTTGTGGCCTCTCCCACACTAGAGGCCTTCAAGAGGCAGCTGGACAACCATCTGTCAGGGATGCTTTAGAGTGGATTCCTGCATTGAGCAGGGGGTTGGACTCGATGGCCTTGTACACCCCTTCCAACTATACTATTCTATGATTCTAAGGAGAAAATCTTCTAACATTCTCCCCTACCCTGTGAAAGAAGTAGAAAAAACAATGCCTCTTTTGTAAGGAGAGAAAAAGTTCTAAAATAGGAGGTAGGATTTGGCACAGCACTAATAATTCCTTAAGGGACAGGGAAGAGAAATGATCGCTCTTCCAGAAGTCCATGGCAGGGTTGGGCTACGTGTGGCCCTGAAGATCGACAATTCCCATCAGCCCTACCCAGTGCAACCAATGATGAGGGATGATGAAACTTGTAGACTAAAATATCTGGAAGGCCACAAGTTGCCCACTGTCTTAACTGAATAAGTGTTCTATAGCATAATTTTAATTGTTATTGTCAATTTGTATTTTTTTTTTTTTGGTTTTATTTTATTATCTATAAAAAAAGTCAGAGTGAATGTAAGGGGGCTACTTATAGGTAAAAATGCCTTCCACAGAAATGTATTGCTGTCACCTAAAAACTAGTCTTGGACATACTCCCTTCTTTTCTCTCTCTCTCTCTCTCTTTTTTTTGCCTAGGTACTAATACATTCAAAAATGCCTTCTGCCTTCCACACAGATGGATGAATAAAGAATGTACTCAAATTCATCTGGCTTCAGCCTCACTGAATGTATAGGGAGATTTTACCGGCATCTGGAAATAGCAGTAAATCAGAGCAGGGCCAAAACACAAGGCAGATTTATCAAGTGCGAGCACCATATGACACAGGAATTATGACCAGCTTTACTTCCTCCCATAATAGGTAGCACAGTCGGTTTTGACATTTGTTATATTACAAGTTAATTAGGGCTAGGAGAGCAGCTCTCACGTCAGTACAGACTGCCGAAGCATTATAAATGGAGAAATATGGAAAATAATCTCTTTTGACCCAGTACGCTAGTTAGTGGCCTGTTTAACACACACTGGTGAGGGTGGCCAAAGACCACAAGCAATCTGTTCACAGACAGAAGATTCTCTACTCTCCCACCCCACTTCTCTTGCCCACACTGTTATTATAGCTATGGAAGGACAGTATCAGAAATAGTAGGGCCAGAAGTGTCATTGCACATTTGAGCTGGGTGGAACGATTTCAGGAGTGGCAGGGTGTGGGGGAAACAAAATTCACATCAATTATAAGCTGCAAAAAATAAAAATAAACACAATTATTAGGCTCTAAGTACATTAGTTGTGATTTTTAATATATGATATACCAGCTGATATACCCAGCGTTGCTCGGGCCCTCTAAGATATATGTCTCTGAGGTAATCATCTTAAAGTAGTAGGCCAGTGCTAGGCCTGTGAGTTAATTTTTAAATGAATTAAATTGCTCTCTCTCTCTCTCTCTCTCCTGACACAGGCCATGACCGCCTTGCAGCTGCAGCTCTCCATGGCCTGCTTGACCAAGCAGAATATAACACTTTGAAAGCGGTTTGAAAACGGTATATAGAATACGTTCTGGGCCCCAACAGTTGTCAGTGCACTTCAAAACTGTTATAAAGCAGTAGTGTATAGGCTGACCATATGAAAAGGAGGACAGGGCTCCTGTATCTTTAACAGTTGTATTGGAAAGGGAATTTCAGCAGGTGTCATTTGTATATATGGGGAACCTGGTGAAATTTCCTCTTCATTACAACAGTTAAAGCTACAGGTGCCCTGCAGTCTTTTAAATCTGGTCACTCTAGTATAGCTCCTGCACTTTAACTGTTGTGATGAAGAGGGGATTTCACCAGGTTCTCCATATATACAAATGACACCTGCTGAAATTCCCTTTTCTATGCAACTGTTAAAGATACAGGAACCCTAGTAGTGTAGATCCTGTCTTAGCTCTCTGAAAAGCGACAACCTGTTCACAGCTCAAGCATTTGCAAGATCTGTTTTTCATCTTTATGACAACTCATGTTTTTGCCGGAGATTCGCTGAAGTGAAATGAGAAGAAGGAAAGTCTCCTTTTCATAATGTCTACAGCAGTCCGTGATTTCAAAACACTCTGGGGATATCTCACTAACACCAGTTTTTGAAATGGTGCGGGGTCAAGAGATTTAGCTTCAGGGACTGGAACCGTGTTATAAATGAATGCAATGCAGTGCGTTTGTTAGATAACGTAGGCCATATGTTCTTTGCATTATTATTTTTTTACTTTCTGGGCCACAAAATATCTGGGTTTGTTTTATTTGATAAAGGATAATATCTTGGGTCATCTTTTTAAGGAATTCCTACGAGGCACCAAAGAATTATGAATGGAAAAAAGTCAGTGTAAAATAATGATAATTGATTCTGTATTATGTTCTTACAGGGAATCGATAGCCCCCAACACAGAGATGTTATTTTCCTTTGAAATGGCATGAATTTTTTATCTTGAAAAAATTATTATTGGTTCTTGAAGTAGATGATTCACAGTGATAAATTGCTTCTCCTCTACATTTCTTAACATCTGGAGCAAAATGAGTTCCACCTGTTATTATTGATAAATTAGCGAATTGCCAGTCATTAAGATGTAGGGTGGGGTGTATATTGCAAGAGCTCCTGTGGTGGAAGTACAGCAAAATGGATCTCTGCTTAAGGTTTTAAATACAGAACAGAAGGCAGAAGCGAACCATTTAAATCTGACTCTACATTCTAGCCAAGATACTAGGGTTTACATCCAAATTACAAGGGCAGGAAATGCAAAACCAAAACAAAACATGCCTCAGAGCATATCCACATGAATGATTTATTGTACGCTCATGATTAGCCATTCACAGAAGATTGTGGATCTTTTAGATGATGTCATCAACCTCCAGGACCTCTCTTGTGCTTCCCCACATCCTGCTTTAAAAAACAGAGAGATAATCAGCTATTTTTTTTTTTAAAGCACAAAATTGGCTCTGTGTAAAGCTGGCATTGCGCTATAATTCCACCACTAGATGGCCCTGGTTCATTAAAGTGAATGGAGCACACAGAGAGTGGAAGCATTCCGTTCAAACCACTTGGCTGCCAATGTAATTGAGCTGCTCAGGCATGCCCCTTTTTCTCCTTCCATTTCTGAGCACCTGAGAAGTAGCTGGCACAGAGAGAATCACAATGATTGAGGTGACAGGGGAGGGGACAGCAGTTCCCAGAAACTGAAAAATCCTATGGCAGTCTAGTCAGTGTCTAGTGGCCATAGGATAGCTTCCTTATTCTCTGCCGCTGGAGCGTTTATGATTAACATAGTATTTTAGTGTGTGTGTTCATGTGTGTGCGTGCGCTAGTGAGTGTTGTTTTTATTGTAAGTTGCCCAGATAAACTTTTAATTATGTGACATGTAAATATATAAATATGGATTATTATTATTATTATTGTTGTTGTTGTTGTTATTATTATTATTATTATTATTATTATTATTATTATTATTATTAGTCTAAAAAGTACAAGTATACCCTGATTTAATATAATACAACTAGAATCGCTGTTAGAGTTGAAGCCTTTGGTAATATCACAGTCTGGATGGAAATCCTTATTGTTCAATTATGCATGTATACATTGCAGTGACATTTCATGTGCTCAAAGCATTCATTCAATGTGCAGTTAACATTCTGTCACACAACAGAAGGAAATGTTAGTGAAACGTTTTAAAGGCAGTGTTGTATTATGTAGTCAAATGGGTTTAGAAAACAGCTCTGCAAGCTTCCTGTATCCATGTTGTGACAGCATTAGTCTTTGCACCTCTGGTAGAAAACAAGTAAATGAAGAAACACATGGTAGATTCTTCCAGTAATGGACTTTGACAGCGCTACTAAATTACACATGTAGCTAGATTCATTGGTACATGGTGAGGTCGCCGACCCTTCCCCACCCACCCCAAAAACTAAAAGGGTTGTGAAAAATTGACTGCCACACTTCGCTAGTGAAAGAAATGACTGTTTTATTTGTAGAAGGTCGTTGGTCAACTGGGGTAGGTATCCACAGAACTACTGAAAAATAATGCTTACGCAAATCAGGGAAATGAGGTCATGATTCTGCTGTTTTCTATTCTCATCATGTCAGCGATCGAAGGATATGCTGCAAGTCACAAAGCTAAGAGTAGAGAGTGTTGAGCAGTGGGCAGAGTGAAAGGAGGCAATCTCTCATCAACCTCACTGGATGGCAGTAGTATATAAGACATTAAATGTGTTATTGCATTGAACTTGTGATTTTTTGTTTTTGTTGAATAACAGCTGTGAGTAGGAAGTAATCAGGATCAAGGCCAGATCTACACTAAGCAGTATAAGACACTTGGAAAATGTTTTCAAAACTGTATATGGTGTGTGTCCTGGGCCCCAACAGTTGTCACTACTGTTATAAACCATTTTATTTTATTTATTTATTACATTTCTATACCGCCCAATAGCCAGAGCTCTCTGGGCGGTTCACAAAAATTAATTTTAAAGCATTAATGTAGGGCAGGATCTACACTACTGCTTTAAAATGTTTTATAACAGTAGTGACAACTGTTGGGGCTCAGGACACACGCCATATACAGTTTTCAAAACATTTTCAAAGCGTCATATCCTGTTTGGTGTAGATCTGGCCTAAATCCTGCCCAAGACTGTGGTATATAGTGAGGTTTTTTTTTTTTTTTTTTTTTTTTAAAAAAACCTTCTCCCCTGTGCTGCCATCTCAATAAAAATGCTGCACCCCCAAAGCTGCTATTTGCTGTGGAAGGGAAACTCCTATTGCTGCAGGTAGCAGCTTCTCTCCTGCATTCAATAACAGTTTTGGGAGGGGTATGTTTTTCATTAGGACCATGGAAGAGGGGAAAGAGTTCACTACCTTTCTGCCTGTGCCATGCTGCTGATAATGATCCCTTCCCATAAACAGAAACAAAAAGTAGATGCATTAAATGCAATTGCATATAGAATGTAATCTGTAGTTTGGCCATGACCTGCCTCCTGGGACTAGGATGAGAACAAATGAAATAAGGATTGTACACAGGGCAGTGAAAAAGCAGAAATTCCTACCAATAAGATCACTAACCCTCACCAGTTATCAGATAAGTGATGGCTTTGCTAGACCTGCCGGCCAAGGCGCACTAAGGCCTCGTCTAGCAAGGCCCTGAGTGTTCTGGAGAACAGGACAGGGGCTTCTGGTGGACCACCAAGAAAGATGACCTTCTTCATACCCGAGGGATCTCTTCAGAAATATGAGACATAAACAATATGGAAGACAGGTGAAGGTAAAGAAAAGAACTGCAGGTTGTCTTCCTTTGCCCTAGATTTTTCCTAAGAATACCCAGCACCCTCCCACGGAGGAGAAAAGTAATGATCTTGTTACCTATATCCTGTTTGTAAACTTCATCTGTCTGCATGCAGATGGCTAACAATAAAAAGGGCATGTGGGGGGCGGCAGCAGAGAGCTACACCTCTCTTTATATAACTCATGATACACCAGACAGGATAGGAAAGGATCAGTCTGCTCTCTTTCTACCCCATGAATTCTCACCATTCCCGTGTGTTGTCTCAACTGTTTCATTTCTTGTGTATGAAGCTTGCTCTATTACTGTGCACAAGTTTTTTGACTTACTAAACATGAGATTGCTGTTAGAGCCCAAGTGTGCAGTAGTAAAACAAAGAATGTAGAGCTCCCTGCAGATGCCAGGTTGAGGAACTGCAGTAAAGGAGCCTTTTTTTTTTATAAAGGCAAGCCTTTTCATACTCTTCCACCTTTTCACAGACACACTTGTTATTATGATAGGGAATTGGGAAGCAAGTTTACAATCACTGGGATTTGCAATGTGTCAGGCTTGTAAGTTTAAAAGACCTCCTTCTCCTATACACATCTCCCCAAATCTTAAGGTCCTCCTCTAAGGCCTTGCTCTATGCCCTTGCCAAATGAAGTAAGGTGGATGAACACTAAGTAGGGCAAAAAATGACACACTGCCAAAAATAAATAAATAAAGAAAATAAATAGAGGAAATGCATCACTTCAAAAAAGGGCAGAAGAAGCCTGGGTTTATACAGAATGTCCATGTCTTAACTTATATGTGTAAAAGCAAATTTAGAAATAATTACTATAATTTAAATGGAAACATAGCCCACCGTACTACAAAAGGCTGTGAACAGGTGAACTGCTCAGTCTGCTGTTTAGGTGCTAACTATGTATGGTACAAGGCAGGTGAGCATCCAAGATGAACACTAGGTCTGTGCAAAGCCCCCCCCCCCAGCTTGGAAGGTATTTCAGAGCCTCCGAAATGGCCCTGATTCAACTTGGGGTACTTTGGGAGGGGTGCCTACCTTGGCGACAAAGCCAAAGCGAAATTCACCCCCCAAAATCAGTCAGACTTGCGGGTTCCTTGGGGCTCCTGGCTCCCCTCTCCCCACTTGCAGCCCCCTCACCCACTTGCCCCCCACCCCAGAGCCACTGTTGCCAGGACTGTAAATCACGTCCTCCTCCCAGAGACCTGAGCTGCAATTTAAAGTTAGGATCACAGGGGCTCTCTGTTTTTGCTATATCTATGGCACAAACTATGGTGGCCATAAAGGGGAATGTTTCAGCTGCAGGGATGGGAGGTGACTAGGAAGGGCAAAGAGGGTGTGAAGGGAGAGAGAAGTGAGTCCAATGGACTCACCTGAACTCATGGCTGGCCTTGCACCAGCTTTCCAGCACCTCCCTGAACTGGCCCGAGACTTCAGTGCCAATCTGCTTTGGCCTCGGGGTGCCTTGGGCTGACCCAGTACCTCCTCGGCTTGGATTTGGGGATTCAGGCCGAGGTGGTGCACAACCTTAGTTATACGTGGGGCTGCCTTTGAAAACAGTCCAGAAGCTTCAGCTGGTACAAAACAGGGCAGCCCGTTTACTAACGGACTGGCCAGTGAGATCACATTACGCCAGTCCTTTTACAACTTCATTGGCTGCCAGTCCAGGTCCAGGCCCGATTCAGAGTGCTGGTACTGACATTTAAAGCCCTAAACGGTTTGGGGCCAGGTTATTTGAAGGAACGCCTCCTCCCATATGTACCTGCCCGGACCTTAAGATCATCTACAAGGGCCCTTCTCCGTGAGCCCCTGCCAAAGGAAGTGAGGCAGGTGGCTACTAGGAGGAGGGCTTTCTCCGCTATGGCACCCCGGTTGTGGAATGAGCTCCCCAGAGAGGTCTGCCTGGTGCCTACACTGTACTCTTTTCGTCGCCAGCTGAAGACCTTTTTATTCTCTCAGTATTTTAACACTTAATTTTAACTTAAATTTAAATTTTACTGTTCTAACTCTGTATTTTAATCTTATATCAATTTTGCTGCGTGGTTTTATCCTGGTTGTGCTTTTTATACTGTATTTTGTATTTGTGTTTTTAACCTGTTGGTTGTTTTTTTATGGTTTTAATTTTTGTGAACCGCCCAGAGAGCTTTGGCTATTGGGCGGTATAAAAATGTAATAAATAAATAAATAAACAAACACAAAGGGAGAGAATAGTCTGATAATGCTGTAAAAGATTTTATTGATGAAAAGCCCATTGATGTGCTTATCAGCAATAAATCTTTACATCATCCTCAGATTATTCTCTCCTTTTGTGCTAACTATTGGTGGACAACTTCAGGGCCCCTGCCTTGTTTCCTTTCTTAATGGTTCTTGATCTTTAAACCGGACTTGGACAGGACAGTCCTTCAGACACATGGCCACCCCGTACTAGGGAGAGGATGTTTTTAGTAGTGGACTTCCCAGAGAAGCTCAGCTGGTGACGTCTTCATGATCTTTCAAGTGCCATGTGGAGAACTTTCTACTAACCCAGTTTTTAAAATGTCATGTGTTTTACTATGACCACCTTTTAAACTAAGATGTGTTTTTTATCGTTTTTACTGTTTTATGCTGTATTTTAATGTTGCATTTGTTAATGAACCACTCTGAGAAGTTGTGTTATGGGGCAACAATATAAATATAGTAAGTAAGCAAGTAAACAAGTAAATAGAAGAAAAATAAATAAATTGCAGGTTTGGGAGTCAAGTTATCACATGGGTGGTGTTAACATCAATAGTCTATCAACATATTAATAAACATTAAGCATAATTATACACACTGGGTATGAGATGTATCTTCATGCCAAGAAAATGTACAGAAATAACGAGCTTTTGGAGGGAAAAAGCAAAGCAAGCAGTTTCTAAGCTGATTGGCTCTTGCTTTCTGGTTGAGTGGGAAATATATGGTGTTTTGAGCATCATTTCTCATGTGCTAGCTTACATGGTTCAGTAGTCACTTCCAAGGTCGCAAAGATCCACCTGATTTACTCAATGTTACTTACTTGTGATGCTGGTAGTGCATGCTGCACGTTTATTTATGTCTTCATAAGTGTACAGTTATAGCTATTTGTTCCCCAATACATGTCTGAAGTAACAGAGAGAAATTAAAAACATCACTCATGCAGTATCCAAAGTGGCCATTTTGGTCACTGAGGAAAAGGTTTTCATTTAGAATGCCAGAGAGAAATGCAGGGCTCAGCAGAAGGTAGAGGAAACAGAATGGCGAGTGTCTTGTTGGTACAAAAAAGGGACCCTGAATTATTGTTTATACATCTCCACAGTGTGTACGAAGATCAATATGGCATTCTCCACAGCCCTCTTTTCATGGCAATTTAGAAATCGTATGAATCTGAAGACTTTTATAGGTCTTAGTTCTGATCCAGTAAGATTTGCTGCAGGCCTTGGGAGCATATTTGTGTAGATGAAGCTTCTGCAAGGATGAGCTCATACGTGGTACTGAGGAGAAGAAAAGGATGCAGTTGCCTGTATAAAGATACATACAGCGGCCCACTTGCATAAGGGGTGCGCATTGTGGCCCTGGATCAGCTCACTAGAGAACTTATGCTTTTAAATGACTTTTTTTAATGTTATGTTTTACTTAAGAATCTGTTATTTATCTGTATTTTATTCCTGTTAGCCACCTTGAGTGCCATTTCATGTGATAAGGTGGGATATAAATTTAATAAATAAACAAATAGGCCACAATTCCAATCCTTACTTCAGAATGCTCATATTGTAGGGTGGCCACTTATGAATCAGCAAAAAAGAGGAGATGCATCACCAAAAAAGAGGACAAAAGAGGACACCTATTTGCATAGAATTTGTATTTGCTAATTTATATGTGTAGATGCAAATGGAAAAATAATTACTATGATATAAATAGAAATGCAGTACGTCTCACCATAGTGTGGAAGACTGTGACCAGGGAATTGCTGTGCCTTGCTCAGTCTGCTGCCCAGGTGCTGTTGATGGACAAGTTCAATGCCCAGCTCCTCCTTTGATGGTTCTTTACCTTTAAACTGGACTTGGAATGGGCAGCCTTTCAAATAGGGGGCACCTTCAAAATAGAGGACCACCCTCTGGCCACCTTTCAAATAGCAGAGTGTTCTCTGTAAAAGAGGATGCATGGGCACCCTATATCAAAACTTGTTATTTAAATATTGCATTCATTCATCTTATGGGTAACATGTTTAAGCCAACTAGCCTAAATATTCACTGAACTAAAATTGCTCCATATTGCTTGAACTCTCGGCCACCAAAAGCCAATGTAAGCAAGAATGTCTTGTGGAGCTTTGGCTTAATGCTCATGGTTTGGACTTTGGAGAACCTTCAGAGGAAGGAGTTCCACAGGCAGTCTCTGGGGCTGACTAATAAAAGAGAATAATAAAAGATGATGTGCATCATCTGTCTGTCCCTCCATCATTCCATTAGCACCATAGTGCCAAGAATATGAAATCCTGACATCTGAAACTTGGTATGCTTTGTAATCCATATAGTTTGAGGCCAGGGGAGATTAGCAGGCTGAGGGACAGAGTTATATGCCTGCTACCTCCCCCTTGCTGTGAGGCAGTCCTCTTTAGGCAAATGGAGTGGACAGACCCATCACTCTGGGGTGCACTGTGGCAGAAGACATGCCCAGGAGTGCTAGCAAGCATACGTAGCTTCACTCAGACAGGGTGAGCACAATGTGTTTAACTATGACAGGTGTGTAAATTTGCTTCAAGGCTTTGCTATTCCAATGTATACAAGGCCAGTTCCATTTACCAGTGTTGATATAAAGGGGACTGCATATATATCAAAAGAGTTTTCTTAGTCGATCTTCCAGTTTGTGATATAATATAAGGGGACAGGCGGACAGTAAGATATTCAAAGTTATATTTGGTCACCAGCCACAAACCCCAATGTCTGAGATTAACCCAGGCAGTCCAGAGCAGGATCTACACTACTGCTTTAAAGCACTTTAAAGCGATTTATAACATTTTTGACGATGGTTCGGCCCCAGGACACAGTCCATATGCAGTTGTTAAAACTGTTATAAAGCGCTTTAAAGCAGGAGTGTAGATCCGGCCCAGGACACAAAATGCCACGTCAGAGTGCAGAATCCCCACATACTCTGAAGTAAAAAAAAACAAAAAACACCCTAAACAAAAATAAAGGAGATACATTTGCCCATGTTTTAAACATGCTTTTTCGGGTTTAAAGAAGTGTATATAAAAGATGGTAATACCAGTATGTCTTAGTTACTCATTGAAGCCTGTTGTAACTTTTAAAGCTGAGTTTGCTCCAAACCAACCCAGCCAGAAGCATGAAGATACTCTGAAGGCCAACCTCAATGATAAATATTGATGCTTCAGCGTTTTCTTCATCAGACATTGCAATAAGAAACTCAATAAGAAGTGGATATTTTTTTAAAAAAGCATCAAGAAAACAAATAATACCCAACCTTTCATAGCAGGTTCTTAAATACTCAAATACAGGAAATCCGATGCTTAGGAGTAACAAAATCGTAAGATGGCACTGGAGATCTCTCTTTTCTTACTGGATGGGTTTATCCTTGAGCTCCATCACACCTAAACGTTTGCCCTTGTTTGCCTTGTTTTATCCCCCATTGCTGGAGCGTGTGAAAGCCTTACGTTTAGTTCATCTTTACACGTCTCCTCTCCTGCGCACCGGCGAATCACTGTTGCCCCCTGCAGATCTCCTTTGTACCTCCCCTTACAGTCTATTGGTTGGTCGCAGTTGGACACCTCGCCCTCCCCAGTGTTCGACATGGCATGCTGGAGAAAAGGCATGCCCCTCCCTTTCTTCAGCAATACTACCCCTTTAACACATGCCCTCAGAACATCGGATTGAGTTCGATATAAAAATACACGTTGAGGTTCAAGTGCATTGCTGGAAAAAAGTTCTTTCCCTGCACCAAAAGACCTCGTAAAGAGGGGAGGGGGGAAGAGGCAAGATCACAGCAGGACATGGATGATGTCATGTGAACCCTGTGCAAACAACACACAGTGACAGTGGGCTATAACGCTGGTGTGATGGAGCCCCTTGATGAATTTAGGGGAAGAGAAGTATTTTGGTATCTAGAACACAATGATGAAAAATATAAAACGACGACAATGCAGATCCCCTAATCGGTGAATTAAAATGTCATAATTGGGATCCTATTCATAGAATCATAGAATCATAGAATAGCAGAGTTGGAAGGGGCCTACAAGGCCATCGAGTCCAACCCCCTGCTCAATGCAGGAATCCACCCTAAAGCATCCCTGACAGATGGTTGTCCAGCTGCCTCTTGAATGCCTCTAGTGTGGGAGAGCCCACAACCTCCCTAGGTAGCTGATTCCACCGTCGCACTGCTCTAACAGTCAGGAAGTTTTTCCTGATGTCCAGCCGGAATCTGGCTTCCTTTAACTTGAGCCCGTTATTCCGTGTCCTGCACTCTGGGAGGATCGAGAAGAGATCCTGGCCCTCCTCTGTGTGACAACCTTTTAAGTATTTGAAGAGTGCTATCATGTCTCCCCTCAATCTTCTCTTCTCCAGGCTAAACATGCCCAGTTCTTTCAGTCTCTCTTCATAGGGCTTTGTTTCCAGACCCCTGATCATCCTGGTTGCCCTCCTCTGAACACGCTCCAGCTTGTCTGCGTCCTTCTTGAATTGTGGAGCCGAGAACTGGACGCAATACTCTAGATGAGGCCTAACCAGGGTCTAATAGAGAGGAACCAGTACCTCACGTGATTTGGAAGCTATACTTCTATTAATGCAGCCCAAAACAGCATTTGCTTTTCTTGCAGCCATATCGCACTGTTGGCTCATATTCAGCTTGTGATCACTTATTCATCACTTTATTCATTGTTTGGCTTAGTTGTGTACTGAAAGTGGCAATGGTAGATATATAAAGACAGCCCAAATGCAGGTGCTTACACTTCTATAACCCAGGCAGGATCTACACTACTGTTTTATAATGGTCTATAATGGTATTGACAAGTGTTGGGGGCCATGACACATTCCACATACCATATTCAAACTGCTTTCCAAGTGTTATATTCTGCTTGGTGTAGATCTGGCCCAAGAGGCAGAATTTCTTCAGGTGAAAAATGATCCATAAATCAAAGGCTTTGTGCTGAGATTTGCCAACATCCCTAATCATTCCCATAAAGTTGTTGGGAGAAGGTGCTGAGAAGGCAGAGCCTAAAGGAGATGAGTATCTCTTTGAAATATGGGGAGAATTGGTAGGTGGCCACTATACAGTAAACCAAACAGCTTGAGGAAAGGGTTGGTGTTTCGGAGAACCAGCTGTAAAAGTAGTTTGAAAATGCCAGGCAATTGCTTATCAACAGCTGAATATTCTGCAGCTTCATTCAGCTGCAGAAACAAATTCACAACTTAGTTCTGAAATATGGATGCTGGTTTGATTTGCTGAAAAGAGAATTTCCAACATCTCATGCAATGAAATTCTTCTAGTGCTAGTCAATACAGGTGGTCATCGACAGGTTCATCACACGAGGCTGAAATTTCACATCCTTACTGGGGCATTCCACTTTTGGAGGCTTTGAAGGATTAAGATTGGCTCCTTAACACAGGTGGACATGTAGTTTGCAATCAAGGCCTTCCATTCTCTGCAAGTCCTGTATGTTTCTATATGTTTCATTTTACAGCCACTAGATGGTGCTGTGATTATAGCCATCATTTCACGCAGTCAATCGATAGGAACAACATCCCTTATTACATTATCTCTGATCTTTTTGAAAGTGGGATAAAGATCATAAACCACAGGAGGGGCCCTGGAGGTTGACATTGTCATGTAAATGACCCACAAACTTCACTGAGCAGCCACTCTTGATTGCTTGATATAAACTCCTAACGTTCAGTGTGTGTGTGTGTGTGGTCATGGTGTGGATATGACAAATGTAATTAATTTAAGAACATAAGAGCCATGCTGGATCAGACCAAGGGGTCATCTAGTCCAGCATTCTGTTCACATAGTGGCCAGCCATCTGCCCATGGGAAACAGACAAGAAGTACATGAGTGCGATAGCACCTTCCCACTCATGTTTTCCAGCAAATGGTACTCAGATGCATTCCTTCTCTGATACTGGAGATAGCATATCACTATCTTAACTAGTAGTCACTGATAGCCTTATTCTCCATTAATTTGTCATAATGTTATTTATAGGGATTTATATTTATCGGGGAGGGAAGAGCCATCTGGTTTCATTAAAAACAAAACAAAAACAAAACACAAATAGGTTTGGCAACAACTTGAGGATTCTTGATAGCTTTTAAAAGTCTGGCCCATGAGAACTTTCTGGAATATGGCAGGTTTTGCTGGACGCTACCAGTTCCAAAAGCTTTGCCAACACTGTAGGTGATGCCAAACCTAAGAAAAAACATGACAATTATCTTCTGTAAAAACACAGCCAGCATAGGTGATGACACCAAAAGAACCTTCCAGACCTGTAGCAGATGCTGCTTGATACAACTTAGTCCTGGTTCCAGTTTGCCCATGGAACAACTAATCTCCCACCAAATTCCACTCTGAATGTTTCTTTGCTCAACTGCATCTCCCTGGCTCCAGATCATCTTCTTTTTTGTCTGAGCCTTGTCCAGGTTCACCATGGAGCTTAAGAGATGCAGCAAGCTTGAATTTCACCCCTATGAGGACACCTCGCTTTTCATTACTTTATAGAATTCTGTACAGCACCAAGTACATTGTTGGTGCTATATAAATAAATAAATAAATAAATAAATAGTTTCTCAGAGAGAGACAAAAACATATTTCATCCCACCACATGCTCCTACCAATTTGCTACTGAAAACTATTTTTCATTTGCCCCCCAACAAGGAATCAAAGCAATGTATTAACACCCACCCACCCCTGTTGCCCAAATTCTACCAGAGTCTATCACAATATTTTGGCATTTACAATTCTTGTATCTTGCTGTTCTGTGTACCTTACTTTAGGCAAGCCTTTAAAACTGTGTCACTTCCTGCCAAGCGTTTTAAAGTATCTTTTTAAAACACACACACACACACACACACACACACTCATAATGTGGTCTGAATCCCCTTTTTGTTCCGTTTTACCAGAGCAAGGCTTTGGCACAGTTCCTTAATGCTGACACTACCTTCAGGTGCTTCAGAAATTGAATTTGTGTTCAGCACGATGCCTCAAAGGCTGGTTACAACAGCAGCAATGGATAACATCCAGACAAATGCACAGAACGTCAAGATAATTTTCATCTGTTGTAACTGGGGGAATTGACAAAGAAGATTGGCACTAGACAGTTTTTGCTCTCAGGAGGGTTGTTTGCACCACTATGTAATACAGTGGAGAACAATAATAATAAAAAAATCCCCCTGCTGTATCAATTGTAATGGCTTTTAAGGAAGTACTTTGTAATAAAGTACAATGGGATTGTTTCTGCTCTCACAAGTCTAAAACAGTGGTACTCCTAATAACCTACAGCACAGTGGAGAAAGAGAAGCAAAGCTTTTCTTTCTACTGCTGTTTGGGTGATTCTTGTTACTCTAGAAAGAGCTTGTTGGAAGTTGACAAAAATGGGAAAATATTAGGCTGTCATAGCAATCACATAAAGTACCTATACCTTCATGCCTTTGGAAGAAACTGCAAACAATATTGGTGGTGTATTCTTTAGCAAATGGTGACCATTTTGTAAATGTGAGAGTTATTTCTATGACTTTTGGATGTTTATCTGAAGTTGCAAAAGAGAAAGAATGAGTATCTTGTGCTTTTTCCATTGCCACGTCTGGGGCTTGCGGGATGGGGAGAGGTGCATATAACTAGGGCTGTGCTCCGCTTCTCTTCGGTTCAGAGAAGCAGGAGCGAGGCAGCCTGATTCGCCTCTGGAAAAGGCGGAGGTGAAGAGAGTCGGGGGGACCTGCGGATCGAGGTGAAGAGGATCGCCTCAATCCGGAGCTCCGGACGCAGGTAAGTGGGGGGGGGAGAGTGGGACTGAACTGGTGCCGCTGCCACCGCCGCAGTCCCTGCAGCAACGGCGATGGAGCCAGGTAAGGGGGCAGTGAGGAGGGAGCCTTTCCTGCATCTGTGGCGGGCTTCAATTGAGGCCCCGGCTTCAAGCGGAAGAGGCCGCAGCCTTCTCTTCCGCTTGAAGCCGGGGCCTCAATTGAAGCCCGCCACAGACGCAGGTAAGGGGACCGGGGGTTGGCCTACCTCGCACCGCCGGCGCCACCATCCATGCAGCGGTGGCGGAGCCAGGTAAGGGGGCAGGGAGGAGGGAGCCTTACCTGCGTCCATGGTGGGCTTCAATTGAGGCCCCGGCTTCAAACGGAAGCCGGGGCCTCAATTGAAGCCTGCCACGGATGCAGGTAAGGGGACGTGGGGGGTTTGGCCTACTTGGCGCCGCTGGCACCATCATCCATGCAGTGGTGGCAGCGGCGGAGCCAGGTAAGCGGGCAGGGAGGAGGGAGCCTTACCTGCATCTGTCGCAGGCTTCAACTGAGGCCCAGGTTGAAGCCGGAAGTGAAGGCCGAGGCCTCTTCCGGCTTCAAGCCGGGGCCTCAAATGAAGCCCGTGATGATGGACGCAGGTAAGGGGGTGGGTGGGGTGGTTTACCTGATGCTGCCGGCGCCGCCACGTAAGGGGGCAGGGAGGAGGGAGCCTTACCTGTGAGTAAGCGAGGAGCCGCGAAAAGCCGCAGAATATTCCAGAAAGGCCTCCGCCTGAGGCCGGAGCTGGGGAAAAAGCGTGCCATAAGCACATTGGCTTATGGCGCGTAAGACCAGGCCTCAGCACGGCCTGTCTCCGGATTCCCCTGTGCGTCATCTGGACGCACAGCAGGGAAGCCGGGTCCGAAGGCGCGCTAAGGCCTCGTCTAGGAAGGCCCTGAGTGAGGTTCATGAATGAATGCCAATTTCAACCTGGGTTTTCAACATCCAAATTCAAAATGAAGATATATTTTAGAACATGTTCCTGCTCTCCCATAGTTGCATCAGTCACTGCCTCCTTGTAATGATTTTTACATTCTAAAAATATAAATGAATTTGCAATCTCCATTTCCCCCTTGGTGCCTAAGACAGACAATTCAAATATAGCCATTAACCCATGATGGTAACAAATATAATTAAAAAAACAAAATAATTGACAATTAATTCCCTTTAATAAAAACCAAAATATGCTCATCTAATTTTAAGACAGGACCCGCCTTCACCTCATTAACAACTTCGCCTTATACATAAGAAATCCTTGTGCCTTCCTTCTAGCATCTTGTTACATTTAACAAGATGTCATTGTTTTATTTATTTCCTTCAGTTCAATATTCTCAGCAAGGTGCCAGAGCTTCCAAAAAGAGAGAGAAACTCTCTCTCTCTAGCCACAAATACTTTAAGTCAAAAGCACAAGTCTGTTAGCTGTCTTGCCAAATTAAAAACATAAAGTATAGTTCTAAGCAACCAAAGATGGGAAATGGTACTGAGGTGTTTGCTGTCTATGTATCCACATACACATATCATTTTCATAAAAATTAAGGCATGCATTATTTACATCAGAGAAAAAGATGATAAATCAAAAATGTGTGAAATATTTGTAGATGTGATAGCCTTGTTTTGCCAATGATTAATGAAGGCAATCTATTTCTTAACCAACGTATTTCTTCTTTCTCTTCTTTCTTTTGTTCTAATGGTTTTAACAAATTATTTTCCTGTTTGCTTATTGTATGAACCACAGTGCTTTCCACTGTTTACACAGCTTATCCTGGCAGTGGTAATCATATTCCACTGAATTATTATGGGTTAGTTTCATATATGTTTAGGACAAGTTAACAAAAATATTAATGGATCCAATAAAAGTTAGGGCCAAGCTGTTTTTTTAAAAAAATTGCAATCTTTATTTTATACCAAAATTTATTTACTATCCATCACATATGAAGGTGAGTACCTTCCTCTTTGGGTGTTTTTTGGGATTTTTATGCATCTTTTATTTTTATGTAGTTTTGTGATATAACATACCATCTTGTCGTGGACCTAAAAGCAATTTCTCCTGGTTTACCACACACACACATACACAAAATTATTCTAACATTTCCACATGCAGCTCCATATGTCCAAGAGTATTGTTTTCTTATTATCTTGCCACAACTTTTAACTCTTTACTATTTCTTAGTCCAATTTTTTTTTTGTATTTTCTGATTACTAGAAATTTCTTATTCTGGAATTATTCTGAACATCTTTAATATCTTGGCTAATGGTCTTGTTCTTTTAGTTTCCTTCCTGACATATACTAAAAGTTGTAGTAATTCAAATCATATAGGTGACCCTTGAGCCTTGTCCCTGGCATTTGAGGTTTCTGGAATGTGAGGGCATGTGAGGGTTAAAACCTTCTAGGGGGATAGAATAGTGCAATTACATGAGGCTCTTATTCTGCAATTTGTAAATAATACCAGACTTTCCTCATTAGGAAAAAAAGTGATAATGGTTACAAAGTATGTTAAAGGCCCTGGAGGATGGCGTTGTCATGAAAAAGATCCACAACCTACCATGAGTGAGAAATCACAAGTGTACAATAAATGCCTTGTATAGAAAGGCTCCATTAATGTTATGATCCTGTAGAGCAGGATTTGAGTTTGTCTTAATATACTTTTACCTTTATATAAATTACATTACTTCCACATTCTAGAAGAACTTAACTATTAGGTTTGCAGTCTAGATTGTATACTACTGCCACCGTTAGAGATTTTGCTGGACTGATTCCGTCTGTGCATTTATCCCAATTTCTTAAGATGTTTTAATTACAGCTGTGTGCTAGTGGCATCTCAAAATTATCCACAATATTTGTGGGTAGAGAAATTTGGGGTGGGGGGCAAATTTCACCAAATTTCTCCAGTGTGAGGAGAAATTGTCCAACCATTTCTCACACCTAGGCGTCACCATTGGCAAGGGTGGTAGAACGCATCTTTCTTTCTTTTCTTTTTTTCCTAAGGGTTTTTGGGGGTTTTGCGCTGCAACTACAAGCGGCAACAGCAGCAACTGTGTTGGTAGCCTGGCTCCCATTTTGCATCCTCCACACTGCCCCATATGCCTACCATCACTCCAGGGCATTGATGGAGGGGATGCAGCCACCACAAAAAATAATGGTGAAGAAGATGTGGAGAAAATTCTGAAAAGCGTCCTTTTGTTTCTAGGAGGTAAGAAAAGAAAAATCTCAGAAATTTCCTGAAAGTTTTCTTTCCCCATGAATGGGGCTTCCATGGCCTTAGATAGACAGGGCTTTATCCCGGGGTGAATCCCGGGATCATCCCTGTGAGTCCACGTGATACACAGGGGATCCTGGGATCAGGGAAGGATCATCCCTCCCTTGCCCTGGGATAGAGCTCTCCACTTTGAGCCCGACACCGTGGAATGTGTGGCCTGTTGCCACAGGTTGACCCAGTTCCACATGATTCCTTGTGTGGAGCCGCGTTCGGGGTAGGGTGAGGGAGCCGGGAAGTTAATTTAATTTAAAAAAACACTAACCTTTCGGCGCTTGAGCGCTCCTGCTGCTTTAAAAACAAAAATAGTGGGCACGATGCCTCTCCTCCTGAGGTCATCGCACCTCACATGTAAACAGAGGAGGGATCTCTTGTTAAACACAACACGAGATCTTCCCTCCTCTATCCTGGATTAAAAGGTAGGTCTAGCTAAGGCCCATTTTTCTGCCTCATTCCCAGGGCAGTTTAAAATGTATTTTGATTTTTTTTCTATTACACGCCTCACCATTGCTCTATAGTCTCCCAGGCTGCCTACACTTCCTGATCTGAAAAGGCCCCAGGGGAGGAATAGATTTATGATGACTTCCCCTGGGTGGGAAGTGTAGGAAGCCAAGGATGCTATTTATTACATATTTATTTATAAGTAAGGTAAGCACAAGAAACCTGAACCAAACCCATGAGAAATTTCCCAAAATTTCTTCTCCTTTTAATTTCTGTTTGAAAGCAATTTATTTTCTATCGAATTCAATGAAAATGAGAATTTCATGGGAGAAATTTTCAGCACAGCACTAGTTTTAATCAATGTTGTTTGCTTACAATATTTCAAATGTAATTTCCAATTTATCCAAAAAAGGGCTTATAAAATAACAGAGCTATAGGATTATTCATTTTTTATGCTAACTTTAAGTATATCATAGAACCAGTCAATTATCCACTGTAGGCAGCTGGCATAATAATACAGTTTAATGTCTGGCATTTCTAAACCTCCCTTACTTTCATCCTGCTACAGAATAAGTTCTTTAATCTTAGGCATTTTCTTCACTCAAAGCACTCTCAGTTGGACTTCTTGAGTGGCAACTTTTGAAAAGAAAATGTAATTGTGGCAGTACTGCCATTTTAACTGCAGTGAAACACCCAAATAAAGATAGATTTATTTCTGCCACCTTTCTTTCAAAAGTTTCACATTGTTGTGCAATTTTTCATAATTGTCCAAACACAGACATACAGGTATTCTTAAAAATACACCCAAGTACTTAAGAGGTTTCTTATTCCATTGATAAACTTAGGCTGCAATCCTATGAATAGTTAGTTACCTGGAGGAAAGTCCCATTGAACTCCGTGGCACTTACTTCTGAGTAGACAATAAGATTTTGATGTAAGTAATTTTTAATCTGCTGTCTCTTCTGGTTTTGGACATTTACCTCCACTATTTATATTTTAGTCATATTAATTTTGAGTCTAGCTATTCAACCATATTTACATTTCCCAGTACCTTGGTTAAATTCAATGACTCTTTTAAATAAATTGATTTAGCCTGCAATCCTACACATCTACCAGGAAATAGGTCCCATTGAACTCAGTGGGGCTTACTTCTGAGTAGACATTGCATAGGATTGCATGCTTAAAAAAATTATATTTTGCCTCTTAATTCTGAAAAATTCACGCAGCAACTTCCAAGAAGAATAAAACAACATCATAAAGCATTGGAAAACTATGACATTTGAAATACAAAATCAATAAAACAGGATGCTACAATTTAAAAAAACCCTAAATGCCAATAAAACAGAAAAGCATTAAGGATCAATGTAACTCTTCATCAAAAGTGTGGAGAAGTTAAAGTGTTTTGTTTTGTTTTTTGACCTGACACCTAAAGCTCAACCGAGTATGCACCAGGCTCATATCTCTGAGCTGGATGTTTCAAAATTGGGCACCAAATATATCCCTCTTGCACATTTATACCTTGTAGGACACACAATGACATTTGTTGTGTTATTTTGGATAATGTGGAATAAAAACAACAACAGGAAATAACACAATGAAAGTGGTATATGGAATGTGTAATGTACCCCAACAGTTACCAGTAGACTTCAATACTATGGAGACCATATGAAAAGGAGGACAGGGCTCCTGTATCTTTAACAGTTGCATAGAAAAGGGAATTTCAGCAGGTGTCATTTGTATATATGGAGAACCTGGTGGAATTTCCTCTTCATCACAACAGTTAAAGCTTCAGGTGCCCTGCCCTGCCCTCTTTTAAATCTGGTCAGTCTAGTATAGCTCCTGCACTTTAACTGTTGTGATGAAGAGGGAATTTCACCAGGTTCTCCATATATACAAATGACAACTGCTGAAATTCCCTTTTCTATGCAACTGTTAAAGATACAGGAGCCCTGTCCTCCTTTTCATATGGTCACCCTATTCAAGACTGCTATAAAGCAGTAATGTGGATCTAGCCTAAAATAGATTCAGAGTGGTGAACATAAGAGATAAAACAGTAAAAAGATTAAAACAGCATATTAAAATTGTTTATTTGAAAACAGAATGCCAATAAAAAACATGGCTGGTTGTTGAGGAATGCTTCCTGGAAAACAGCTGTTTTCAGGAGCCGCCGGAAGCAGCACAGTATTGGTGCCTGCTTGATGTCCGGCGGCAGGGAATTCCAAAGAAAAGGGGCCACCACATTGAAGGCTCTGTAACCAGGCGGGTTGGTAAGGGAGAACATGCTCTCTCAGGTATGAGTGCCTGCTTGCTCACCCCTGTTTAGTGTGTATACTTAAAAAAATAATCAGATATGACAAAAGAAACTTAAACATTTTAGTACTCTCTCTCCACAAAAGGAAACCAATCCTGGCCTACAACACTTGCTCCTAGAATCTCTTAATGCTTGGAGGAAATTAGGAACAGGAAATAAAACTCTCACCAGCTATCCATGTTTTGCGGTAGCCGGAGGGAGACAGTGAGCAGAGATGCTGACTTGTTTTTGAGACCGGCCTGCCTAAAGAGTCATGATGCACGTGTTACAACTCGTGCAGGAAGAAGCTTAGTGGCAGGGAAAGCCGGCAGGGCGATTTCTGTTTAACAAGGATACCAACCTTATCCTTATCTTCCCTGTGTAAGCCATGAGCTTTTTTGTAAGCTCTCTCCACAGTATTTCTTACAACTTCAGACACACAGAAAGCTCTGAAAGTGAAGAAAATGTAGCTAAAGAAAGCAGCCTGTTTTTCAGATTTGGTTTTTGGCAAGGCTATCAAGAAATCAGAGCGACAGGCTCATACTTTTCTCTCATGGACCACCTCCCCACAATGAAGGGAATGGCTTTTCTTTCAAAATCAATTTTTTGATTTTCTGCTCTGCGTTCTGTTAAAAAGATTGCATTCTTCTAATTCTCAAAACCAATTGCTAGGTAATATTTTTTTCTGCATCACTGCTACTTACAAATAACTATTTTTCCCCCATTAGCAGGAAGTTTGGGTTTAAAGTGGAAAATGTCAGCAGTGCATTCTCTGAACCAGTCACCTTATCTGTTGCTCAGTCTAATTAATTCTATTAATTCTGCTTGATCTCTCATCGGCTTTTGATACCATCGACCATGGTATCCTCCTCAGTTGACTCTGTGGGATGGACATTGGAGGCACTGTGTTCCAGTGGTTCCAGTCCTACCTACAGGGTCAATTTCAGAGAGTAATATTGAGTGACCATTTCTTGGCCCCATGTCAATTAAGCTATGGGATACTGCAGGGCACCATCTTGTCCCCAGTGTTGTTTATCATCTATATGAAGCTTCTGGGGGTGGTCATTAGGGGTTGTGGAGCAAAATGCCATCAGCACACTGATGACACACAGCTCTATCTCCCTGTGACATCTAAATCAGGGGAGGCTGTGCAAGTCTTAGATCAGTACATAAACTCAGTAATGGGGTGGATGAGGGCCAATAAACTGAAGCTGAATCCTGGCAAGACAGAAGCCCTGTTGGCGAGTCTTCTCCGAGTCCAGGAAATAGGCTCATTGACTGTTACGGATGGGGTTGCACTCCCTCTGAAAGATCAGGTCCATAGTTCTATCATTGTTGCTGGAGGCCCAAGTGGCCACGGCAGCTCGGAATGTCATTTACTAGCTTCGGCTGGCTTTCCAGGTACGGCCTCTTCTGGACAGGGATAGCTTGGCCACAGTGGTACAGGCATTAGTAACCTCAAGATTGGATTATTGCAATTTGCTCTATGTGGGGCTGCCCTTAAGGCTGCTCCAGAAGCTGAAGCTAGTGCAGAACTCAACAGCTGGGCTGTTGTCAGGAGTGACCTCCTTCCAACATAGAGTGACCAGATGCAAAAGAGGGCAGGGCTCCTGCAGCTTTAATTGTTGTGATGAAGAGGGAATTTCACCAGGTGCTGCATGCATACAAATGACACCTTCTGAAATTTTCTTTAATTCAAATTAAAACCTGCAAGTTGTTAGAGAGGAGAAAAAAAACACAGTGTATGGCTCAGCAATACTACAAACGAGAAGGATCTTGGAATTGTTGTAGATTGCAAGCTGAATATGAGCCAACAGTGTGATATGGCTGCAAGAAAGGCAAATGCTATTTTGGGCTGCATTAATAGAAGCATAGCTTCCAAATCACGTGAGGTACTGGTTCCTCTCTAGTCGGCCCTGGTTAGGCCTCATTTAGAGTATTACGTCCAGTTCTGGGCGCCACAATTCAAGAAGGATGCAGACAAGCTGGAGCGTGTTCAGAGGAGGGCAACCAGGATGATCAGGGGTCAGGAAACAAAGCCCTATGAAGAGAGACTGAAAGAACTGGACATGTTTAGCCTGGAGAAGAGAAGATTGAGGGGAGACATGATAGCACGCTTCAAATACTTAAAAGGTTGTCACACAGAGGAGGGCCAGGATCTCTTCTTGATCCTCCCAGAGTGCAGGACAAGGAATAACGGGCTCAAGTTAAAGGAAGCCAGATTCCAGCTGGACATCAGGAAAAACTTCCTGACTGTTAGAGCAGTATGACAATGGAATCAGTTACCTAGGGAGGTTGTGGGCTCTCCCACACTAGAGGCATTCAAGAGGCAGCTAGACAACCATCTGTCAGGGATGCTTTAGGGTGGATTCCTGCATTGAGCAGGGGGTTAGACTCGATGGCCTTGTAGCCCCCTTCCAACTCAGCTATTCTATGATTCTATGATTCTATGAAATGCAATCTCATCTTCCAAGCTTATAGATCTGAGGCCCCAAACTGGAAACTGATTTTGAAAGTAAGCCCTGATTCAAATTAAGCCATATAGGTCAACTTGGAACAATCTTCTTATAGCAGATTTCCATGTCCTTTGCACTACAGTTTTCTAAAGTTTTCAGTTTCTCATTCCTGTATGCCTTAACTTGGTTAACATTTGTGGGTAATGGTCAATCTGATTTCCTAATTAAACAAAAACGAATTTTGACTTAAACTGATAGTATGTCACTGACTTCATGTGAACTAAATAATCTTAAAAATCCAACTGTTTTTCCTTAACAGGCTAATTGTGGTATTTTTTTTAAACACATATATACCATTTCTAGCAGTAAAACAACCCTGCCTAACCTTGTTAGCAACTTATCTGATATCTTGTTTTTCCTCACAGGGCTACCACTCAGTCCTTAAGGCAATAAAGACTTTTTCTTCCTATCCAGCAATACAATATTTAGTATTAAATTCAAATTGGCCCAAGGCAAAACCATTTAATGGAACATTGAAATCAATGGCATTTTCACCTGAATTAAAATTGGCCCTCAGAGTAAAATCTGCCCAGCATTATACACTAGACTATTAGCGCCATGTCTACCAAGGTGTCAATCAACCTTGTGGAAGCATAGCAGTTATTTCGGAGTCAGGGAAGAGGATTTAATGGAATTCTTGCCATTCCTTCTGTATGGAAAACTCATACCTGCCCTGAATTTGTACGCCACCTAGAAACTTCATTCAGCATTAGTGGAGCTATTTTACTATTTTCCATTTAAAAACAGCAACAGTTTTAAACAGCAACAGCAACAGTTGTTTTTAAATGGAATTTCTTTTACTTTGTCTGATGACATCCACAATGCACATTCTCAAATTTGCTACTGAAAGGCAAAAATAATTTTTAAAAAGAAGAAAGAAAGCTAAATCAGGAGTGCAGAACCACTTTCAGCCTGAGCGCCACATTCTCTTTTGAGAAGCTTCCTGTGACCACATTCCAAAAGTGGATCTGGGCCAAAATGGCATATTTTCACATAAAGCTCTTACTGCCAGTAATTAAGCCTTGGCAGAAGCATTTCAACATTTGGGGCAGAGGAGGAGGGAGAAAGACTCACACTAGGACACCACCAAATGATCAGTGGTTGAGGGAAAGGTGGTGAGGCTGGAAAAAGGGGCATGGCCTTCTGGAGAACCTTAGGGTGCATTTTGGGATCCGTAGAGGACCAGGTTCAGCACCCCTGAGCTAAACAAATTAGCCGTGTTCAGAAGGGTTCTATCTCTGGTTACCAGATGCTGCAGGCAACATCCAAGGATGGCTTTTCACCATTGTGCCCTAGTTGTGAGCTAGTCCTAAGAGCTATGTGCTACCACCAGTATCAGTGGCAGAAAGCCTATATACACCACTTGCTGGGAAACATGGATGGGAGGGTGCTGCTGCACTGTGTCCTGCTTGTGGATTCCTGGTCAGCAGCTGGTCAGCCACTGTGTAAACAGAGTGCTGGACTAGATGGACCCTTGGGCATAATCTACACCTGCCATTTATCACAGGATACTATTGAGGTCATCCCTAATGGGCCACATCATGCACAGATGATCCCGCGGTGATCCAGGGAGGACCACTCTGTTTTCCTGGGGTATTGCTGACTGCTTTTTCATTGTTTCTCCCCCTCTCTTGTGGGTGATGTGCCCCACCTCGAGGTCATCACTGTTCCTCACGAGTAATGGGGATCAGTGAACAGGCAGCCAGGGGCAAGCCCATGGGTATCTGGGGTGAGGGGGAGAACATTTTTGCCATGTTTCAGATGGGTCTCAGTGTCTTCCAGCGCTGAGTGTTTTTTGTTTTTTGTTTAAATCATAGCTTTCAGCAGGATTGCAACTCTGCTCTTGCACAAGTGTCAGGAATAGTTAAAAAAAACCCCACAACTTCACCCAGGGTGGCTCTCCTTTAATTCTGGGACAACTTGCTGAGGTGTGGCCCCTGAGGAACGAACTCGGAAACTGGAAACCCATGATCATCCCTCCCCACTCCCCCAAAGGCTGCAGGTGTAGATTAGGCCCTGGTCTGATCCAGCATGGCTCTTCTAATGTTCTTATTTAAGATCATCTAGATGGACACTATTGGAATCAAAGTGCTGGATGAAGTGGGTCTGCATCTGATCCAGCAAGGCAACATTATGTTCCGATAAAACTTCCCACTTGTACTTTTCTTAACCAGTTGGGGCAGTTAGCTATTTCCGTCACATTCCCCCCCCCCCCACTTACCTTTTCTTTACTGTGTTGCCACTGTGGATGCACATATGTCAAGAGCCAGGTAAAATGACTTGACTTGTGTCAAGAGAGGGCTTGTTTCATTTCCCAGGTGTCAGGACAAATGGTGTTTTTAAAAAATGGACTCTCTGCCTACAGTGCTACTTCAAAGGCTGCATGAGGAAGAAATTACACCCTAGGGCATGACCTTGGCATTCTTTAACGCAGCTCTTGATCTGAAATCTTGACGAGATAGCTATTTGCCAAAAAGACTCTCTTGAAGTGTGGGAAATAAAGTCCTAAGCTCTTTGGTCCAGAAGAAATGGTTAAACCTCATGTTTAAGAGCCCACAGAAAGATGTCTCGTAGTAAGTACACACAAAATGGACCTAAATGTGAGCAAAGAATTATGATTCATGGCTTGGCTCTATGGATTTTTATGCTGATTGTTTTGCTGCTCAAGCTGTGTTTATTGGATATGCTATACATTATTGATATATCAACAAGGGGGAAATTAACACTGATCGTAAGTTTTCACAATCTTGGTCAATAATTGGAGTTTTCCTCCACATAGACTCTATTATTATTGATCTCATGAGAAAGAAATTGAAGGGAGAACTGTACATTCAAGGGGACACCTCGGCCTGGAAACTTGGCTTTCTGCTGAACAGCTGGATAATGGTGGGGTGAGAGGCATATTTTCACTAGAGAAGTAGGCAAGGCATATCTTCCCCAGATAGGGCTAAAGTTGGCATATTAGTACATAAGCTGGTAAAACAGACTCTTGGACATCTCAGCCATCTGGCTTTCCAGTTAGCAGAGTGTTCAGGAGGACTCTCAGACTGCACACTTGGGCCTTAGCTAGACCTAAGGATTATCCTTGGCAAATGGAGGGGTCGTCTCTGCCTGCTTCCGGGATCCCCTGTGTGTCATTTGGATGCACAGGGATGATCCCAGGACAATCCCGGGATATAGGCCTGGTCTAACCATGGCCTTGGTCTGTCAGTGGGAGGGCAGACCCATCAAGGACCTTCATCTAGAGTAGTTGGTTTCCCAACCCACAGTATCTCCATGTTGTCTGTATTAAATTTCAGCTTGTTTATCGTCATCTACCCCAAAACTGCCTTCAGATATTGGTTCACGAGTTCAACCAATGGGATCCATTTGCCCTGCCTCGCCACCCTCATAGTTCTTCTCCAGCTTGGATTGTGATCCTTCCCACTTTCCCACTTAACTCTTGTCTGTGGCTGTACTGATGGCACGAAGGTCTCTCCCTGGCCAACCCCCTTCGAACATTGCTATGGCAGAATTGTAGGTGCCCAGGATGCTGGGTAAAAAAACCCAGTGAACTAACTACTTTCCTTTAAAAGGGGGTGGAAGAATGTTTCATTGTGCATGAGTGTGTATGTGTGCAATGAACAAATGTTTTCTAGATGTTTCCTTGACATCTAATGGATTTTATGACTAGATTTGAGGTATCTAGTTAAACTTGGCTCACTGTCTTGAGGGAGTGTTTTCTCAGTATTTCCCAAATGTAAAATGGACAAATGTTTATTAGAATGTGAGACAAAGAGAGAGAAAAGGGGGAAGAGTTAAAGAAACAGAGATCTTTCTCCCTGTTGTCTCAGCAGCAACCAAACCTCCAAGGGGGTTTGGGGACTGATGGGAGATGGAAGTGGATGGAGGCACTGTCATACATGCTACCAATGTTGTTGTCAGGAGTGCAATGCAGTTTGATCTGAGCTCTGAATTAGCAGCGGTATTTTCTGCTTTCTTTGGACAAATAGGCTGGTTTCTGTAGCCAAATCCAAACCAAGTCCTATACAACTTGGAACCGGGATACCTAGCAGACTGCCTCCCCTTATATACACCCAGACAACATTTCTGATCTTCAGAGGAAGTCCTGCTTGTCATTCCAAGATGAACAGAATGTCATCACAAAGAACCTCGACGGTGGGCCTTCTCTGTAGTGGCACCCACCCTCTGGAACACGCTCCCTCCTGTGGTTCGGGGGGTGGGAATGTAACATCCTTCAAACGCCTCCTCAAAACATCTTTTTAGACAAGCTTTTCCTGGACTTTTACTTATTCTGGTTCTATATGATATTTTTACATTTTTGAAGTTTTAAATCTTAACTTTTTGTATACTATGGTTTTAACTCTAAACTGCCTAGAAAGCCTTGGCTGTTGGGCAGTATAGAAATGTAATAAATAATAATATTAATAATATTGTTATTATTAATATTATTATTTACACATTTAGTAAGTGCATAGAGCTGCACTGTCACAGCATTAATATATATATATATATATATATATATATATATATATATATATTTATTAAGGGTCAGCAGATTTCTTTCCAAAATGTATAGAACAGGGGTGTCAAACCTCTTTCCGCCTGAAGGCCGGATTCCATTTCAAAGAAGCCCTCTGGGGCCACATTCCAGTGCTAGGTGGGGCCAAAAAAGGCAAATAGAGGTGGGGCCAAAAATATCAGAAATACCGCTAATTGCACCACATTTTAGCTTACAGCTCTTACTGCCTGTAACTAAGTATTAGGATGGAGTTTTTAACCTTTTAGCATGGGGGTAAAACTGTCCAAAACCTAAGAAACCATCAAACCATCAGTGGAGGGGGATGTGGCTATATGGGAACCCCAGGTGTGTGTGTGGATTTGTCCCATGGGCCTGAAGTTGAACACCTCTGGTTTAGAGAAACTCAGGTTTCTCTCTGCTTTAGAAATCAGCATTTGGAGGCTTGGAGGCCAACTTCCCCCTCCCCTCCCCCCCTTTACTATGTCATCTGGCCACCAAGTTATCAACCTAGAATTCAAGAGAAGGCTGTGAAGGAATGTAATTTTGGGCAATAAGATTTAGCACCAAGCCATTTTGGCGGCAGAGAGTTGGGTCTTGCTCTTCATTATTGCTGCAGTGCCCTTCTGAAAGTAGACTTGTGACAACCATAACAGCTGGCTAAGATTCTATGAGAAACATCCTTCTTGTAATGTCCTATTATAGACCTAGGCAGGATCTACACTACTCCTATTACAGTGTTAAAGTGCGCTGACACGTTCTTGGGGCCCATGACACGTTCCATGTATTGTTTTCAAACTGCTTTCATAGTGTTATATCCTGACTGGCCCTAGATTTATAGGACTTTTCTACATGAGGTTTCTAACCCATCATTTTAAATGAGGCTTCTATTTCCAGATTCTTTGTGGGATTAAACTCGGCTCCTTTATAAGTGTTTTGTTTCCAGGGTTTTTCTTTCTCTGGGGTTTGCCTTTCTATATGTTCCATTACAAAACCACTAGGTACTGCTGTGGTATAACAAAATCCTGAAACACACCAGGGTTTCATGCTGCCATTCACAGAAATATTAGACTTTCCTTGTTAGAAAACACCCCCGCTATAATCTTTTCAAGTAATGGGAGAGTGAGGAATCATGAGTGTACAATGAATTCCTCATACAGAAAGGCTCATAATGAGCTATCTGTGTCCCCCTCATCCACAGATCATATCAAGGATCAAAAGGACCAATATTTCATTTCCCTTCTCAGGATTTTTTTTTGGGGGGGGAGGGAAGAAAAGGGGAAATGTCCTGCTTCAGAGATCCACCATTTTCTATTTTCATCGCAGGTAGGATAGTACCATTGGTTTGATGTGCCTTTTGGTTATTTTTACATTTGATGTTCAACTTTGAGTAACTGGCTTTGTTGTGTTTGTGTGTGTATAGGTGGGTGTGGGTGTGGCTGTATGTATGTGTGTGGGTGTTTATTTATTTAATATTTATTTATATAAATATTTTAAGCTGCCTCTTTAGGCATAGCCTTCACAAGGCAGCTTACAATCATAAAATATAAAACACATTAAAAATTAATATCAAAGAATTCAAAACAGCTTAAAAAACAACACATAGGTCAGAATTTGGCCTGACTAAAATGGAGGCCACTCTTGTCATTTTTCTCATTGAGTTTCAGCTTGTCCCCCCTCTCTCTTTGACCTATTTCCATTTGAAAATCATTAAAATGGTTTCCCAAACCCATCAGCCTTAACAGAATCTTAACAGACACCCCCCCCCCCCGGCAGCCCATATAGACTAGCATGTCCCAATAGCTCTTTTTCCTCAAATATCTCTTTTACTTTGAAAGGGAATAACATGCAATGCCTCATTTCCTTCCAATCTGTTTATATTTCTTCTGTTACCCCCTTCCCCCACACAACAAATTAAAATTCAAAGTCTTACTAGTATTGGATACAGATCTATGGCTCTTTTTCTGTGGTTTTGTTGTTAAAAATTAAGTCTTTTTCGCTTCTGTTAACAGAAATAGCTAACAAAGGGTACTTCCAGCAAATTTATGAAAGGAATGTTAATGTTCGCTTCAGTTGCCAGGAATGTCTTCAGCTTTTCCCTCAGCCTCAACATTGCTTCTTGCGGTTTCATGTCCGCTGTTCCTCTCCTCTCTCTAGGGTCTGTCTGATTTTTTAGCATCAAAAGATGGATGCTGCACAGAATCACGGGGTCAGATTTTTTCACCCTGTTCAAGAGTCGTAGTCCCTAAGGTTCGTTATATCTTTTAGACATGACTTTCTTGAAATATTGTAGTGGATGAGTAGTCAAAGCCGGTAATGTTATCTCCCATTTTTCATAATGCATCACTGATAACAGCTCCCTGAAAATGAGATGTTTATGTATGATACAGTAATCTCATGATCACACAGGCGGTGATGCAGATGCCGGGGATAAAAGCCTGGAAACTGTGCTAAACACCTCTTCGAGGAAACAGAATTGTTTTGAAATTTGGGCCGGGGGGGGGGGGGGGACGCTCTGCTTGACCAGAAGTGATGGCAGGACATAAATGTGTGTGTACGCCACGGGAAGGAAAGCTTCTCTCAAACCCTGTCCAACTCTCTGTCTTCAGCATGAGACAATAGTGGGAATCCTAACTACTGTGTCTGGAGTGTTCTGCTCATACTTGGGGAGGGTGCTTCTAGGAGAACCCCCTGTGCCCCTGAATATTTATTTATCTGGTGCTTCCTCCAACATTCTTCCCCCCCTCTGCTTTTAGCCTCACATCAGCCCTGTGAGGTAGGTTAGCCAAGAGATGATGATAGGCCCAAGATCACCCATGGCTACATGTGGATTTCAACCTGGCTTTCCCAATCCTAGCCGAACACTCTAACCAGAGGCAGTGTGGTGTAGTTACAGGCTGGGAAAAGGGGCAAGAGTGCCCACTTAGCAAGGTGATTCTCGGGGTTTTAAGGATTGAACAGACAATTATGGGTACTCTGCTTCCATTCCATGCTTCCCTGAGTCTCTAGCATGTCCCTTTAAGAGAGATTTAGGTCCCCTCCCTCTTTTTGAGGCTCTCATTCAGAACAGTTACTGCCACAGGTGAAGCCCCAGGGGTTAGTGAATGGCTGAGGAAGGGGCTGGTGAACAGGTGACAACGCCTCCAAAGTGCCATCTGGCCATAGTAGGAGGGTCTGTCAATGGCTAAGGATGCACAATTTGGAAGAGCAGTGGGGGTGGGGTGGGGTTTGTGAGCGGTGCAGATTGTTATCAGAGGGTTGGTGTTTGGGATGCTATATGAAATTGCTACTGAGTGATTCATGCAGAAGCCTTGTCCTGCTTACATCTATGTGTAGGCAAAAAATGCTAATAATCACATTTGCCCTTGCCCACTCTGCTTTTGGCCCTACTTGTAGATGGAATGTGGCCACTGAGACGTTTCTAGTTTGGCCCTTGGGCTGGAGAAGGTTATCCATTCCTGCATAATCTGATCAGGTTGAAATGTTTACAACATGGCTCTAATCTTGAAAACTGCTCATTGCAGAGCTGTCTGACTTGCTTCAGTGGGGCAGTTCAGGAAAAAAGGATTTTAAGGACTGCTATTGATGTGTTCTACTTAATATCACCAAAAGGTAACCAGGACCACTGGGGCCATGGCTAGACCTGGTGATATCCCGGGGATTGCCCCGGGATCATCCCTGTGTGTCCACGTGACCCACAGGGGATCCTGGGGGTAGGGAGGGATGATCCCTCCCTTTCCCCGGGATAGCCGGGATGGCTTTAATCCTGGCTGTTCCCACAGTCGCAGGATTGTCCTGAGACCATGGGATGTGTGGGCAGCCATCACGGTTTGTTCCTGGCTCTTGACGAGTCAATGTGAGGAGCCTGGAACTGGGCATGGGGCACAGAGCTCTTCAGGAACTCTGTGCCCATTGGGGAGGGGGGAGCATGAGGCTTTTTTTTTTTTTTAAAAAAAAACCTTTTCGAAGGAGCACCCCTGCGCCCCCTTCAATTATTATTATTATTTTAAAAAATGGTAGATGCGACATCCTCCATCCTCCTGGGATGTCACATGCCATATGTAGACTGAGGGGGAGGATCTTGCAATCACATCATGAGATCCTCCCCCTCCACCCCCCTGCTGAAGACATGCCCCAGGTGTGCTTTTCCCTTATGGATGGGACTTTAGCAAATGCTGGGGGAGTTATGCCTGATTCAACAGTGAATAAAAGCTGTTAGACCCGTTTCTTATATACCTTAAAAATCAACATATGAGGGATGCTCTAGCAATGCTAGTCACTGTCGAAATGCTGCAGTTTAGAGACTGCCAAACGGTCCCTCAGAGGAGCTGTCATCCTATTGATACTGAAATTTTACTTCCCAGCCGCAGGCAAATGAACAGGTTGAGAACATTCCGGTCCCAACAGGAAGCTGCAACTCAGGACATTTCAAAATTCATTGCAAGTTAAAATCCGCAGTTACTTAGCAGCAGCACAGCCCTGCCTTTTATTTATTAATATTAAAATATCATTAACTTGAGGCAAGGATACAATAAATCTAGCACCTAGTACCATATTGTAAAAACAAAAAACAAAAACCCACCGAAGACGTGAGTCTAAGGGTTTCATGGACGTATTTGTATTTTAACGCAAAATGGAAAGTGTGCATCCAACTAGGATGACGATATGGAAAGGAAGACAGGTCTCCTCTATCTTTAACAATTGCCTAGAAAAGGGAATTTCATCAGGTGTCATTTGTATGCACGCAGCACCTGGCAAAATTCCCTCTTCATCACAACAGTTAAAGCCGCAGGAGCCCTGACCTCTTTTGTATCTGGTCATGATAGGCAGGGCTCCTGCGGCTTTAACTGTTGTGATGAAGAGGGAATTTCAACAGGGGCTGCATGTATACAAAAGATACCTGCTGAGATTCGCTTTTCTGTACAACTGTTAAAGATACAGGAGCCCTGTCCTCCTTTCCATATCGTCATCCTAGTTGGATGCACACTTACTTGTCCTTAGAATACACCCATTGAAATCAATGAGACCTAACTTAGTCATGTAGTTAGTCATGAATAACTTAAGTCCCGTTGATTTCAGTGGATCTGCTCTAAGACTGACTAAGTCAGACCCAACCCAAATTGCTCTACTCCTATCCAACCAAAAAAAATCTTTTTTACCCATAACAATTTTTATGAAACCTTTGGCATTCTGACAATTTCAGTGAACCCATAAAAGTTTGACAGCACTATCACACATCCTGCAATATGAATATAAAAAAAGAATAAGGGGAGAATTTCAAAGACATTCTTTGTTGCGTGTTGCAGCACTTGCATAAATAGTAATGAGAATACACAGTCAATAAACTGAGGGAGCCTGTGTATGGGAACTCCGATGTAGAGTTGTTAGGAGAGGAGACACGGACAATGGAAGACGGATCCTCCTTCCACCTCTTTTTTAATTTCCCCCCCAAAAAGCAACAAAGTAGATTTGTTGTTTTGTTTTGAAAGTGAAGTGAAGCAAAGGAAGATAAAAGAGATGGTATTGATTTGCTCAATATCCCTCCTTCACCCTTTCAGGCGGATACTACAGATGTCCATTAAAAACTCAGCAGGGATTAGAAGATGAAGAATGCAATCCAAAATCTCTAGGATGGACGTCCAACTGGGATTAGGATGTGGTAGAAGTTGGTGGTGGGGTTTGCCCACTGTAGAAGCACCCAGTATGCCCACAGAAACCTTGGTGGGCATAGTTCTATCACTGGCAGCGATCCTTTCAGTGATATGCCCTGAAACAAAGCATTTCAGGCTAAGAACATAAAGACATATGAAGAGCCGTGCTTGATCAGACCAGTGGTCTATCTAGTCCAGCACTCTGTTCATACAGTGGAACACCAGCTTTCAACCAGTGACCCACAAGCTGGAAATGGTGCAACAGCACCCTCCCACCCAGGGGGCTTCCACACACAGTCTTCAGGGCGCTCCGAAAGTGCTTCAGGGCACCCCGAAACTCCTAGTGTAGCTACCTGGTCAGAAGAGACGGAGGAAGAAGCGGCAGCGGCGGCAGCGGCGGCAGCGGCGGCGAAAAGTTTCCAGGGCTCAGCGGCTTCCTTGCTGCCGAGTCCAACTCCCCTCCGGCCTCCTCCTGCTGCCGGCGAAAGAGCCACCCGGGTTGGAGAGCTCAGCGGAAGAGCCCGCCTTCTTCCGCCGAGCTTTCCAACCCAGGTGGCTCTTTCACCGGTAGCAGGAGGCCGGCGGGGAGTTGGGCTTGGCGGCAAGGAAGCCACCGAGCCCTGGGAACTTTTTGCCGCCGCCGCCGCCACCTCTTCCTCTGTCTCTTCTGACCAGGTAGCTACACTAGGAGTTTCGGGGCACCCTGAAGTGCTTTCGGGGTGCCCCGAAGACTGTGTGTGGAAGCCCCCCCCATGCTCCCCAGCAACTGGTGTATATAGGATTACTGCCTCTGATACTGGAGGTAGAACATAGCCATTTTGACTAATCAGAGACAACGTTGGATTTACTGGGTCCAAAGTACATTTGTTCTCCTAAGATGCTCCAGGATCAGCTAGCACATGAGCTTGATAGCACTGAAACCAATGGAATTCAAAAAACAGAGATCCACTGTGCCTAGGTGATCATATGAAAAAGAGAACAGGGCTCCTGTATCTTTAACAGTTGCATAGAAAAAGGAATTTCAGCAGGTGTCATTTGTATAGATGGGGAACCTGGTGAAATTCCCTCTTCATTACAACAGTTAAAGCTGCAGGAGCTATACTAGAGTGACCAGATTTAAAAGAAAGCAGGGCACCTGCAGCTTTAACTGTTGTGATGAAGAGGAAATTTTGCAAGGTTCTCCATATATACAAATGGCACTGCTGAAATCCCCCTTTCAATACAACTGTTAAAGATACAGGAGCCCTGTCCTCCTTTTCCTATGGTCACCCTAACTGTGCCTCTTTGCAGGAAACCTTTTCCCCACATGTCCTATCCTGGCTGGCATGTGCCAGCAGGGCTTTGAAAGAGGTGGATCATCAACCACCTCATCTCCCTCCACCCCGGTGAGGATTGCTCTGTGAGACTGAAACTCTATATACATTTATCTGGGAGTAAGTCCCATTGGGACTTGTTTCTGAGCAGACATACTTAGAATTACCCGGTAAGTGAAGAATGTGCAGCCCAAGAAAGGGATGCATTCTTTCCTTGTGGCTTCTTAGCAAATCTGAAAGGTCAATGCAGATGATTAAAAATTTCTCTGACAGCAGACACATCAAATTTCTATGACAGTGGAAAATTTCAAACAAAATAAAACTTCAGTAAAAAATAATGAATCTGTCAACATAAATAAATTTGATTTACTTTCGTCTCCTTCAGCCCCCTGAGCCCCAGGATAGAAAAGCATTGCTATGTCTCCTATATTCCAGGTAGTAATTATCAGAGGGTCGCTTAATATGTTTCTCAATATGTACAAGTTGCAAAGTGTAACAATTTTTTACAGGGACCCCCCCCCCCCAACATCTCAAACAGGCACAAACAACAGATCAGCCTTCCGCAACCAGGCATCCTTAAAATGTGATGAACTACAACCCCCATCATCCCCACCTGGGGCTGATGGGAATTGTATCCCCACACATTTGGAAGGCTCCATACTGGGGAAGGCTGTAACACATGTTCTGGGTCTTTGGCAACCAGAAGGTCCTAAACCAGAACCAGTGGGTGGAAGGATGTCAGGGGGAGAACAGGGGCAGATGAGCACAAGGCGGGAAACAGAACTTTGCCAGCATGCTTTCATTGTGAATAGTAAGGTCAGGCTACTCTGGGACAGGTCAGGTTTGACTGAAGTGTCTGCGGGGAAAGTCTTGAAAAGGAGGAGAGGGAAATGATTTGATAAACATAGGTGGGGAGACTGGTCCGTGCAATTGCCACAGACTCTGAAATGGGGGAGATGGAGGCAAAGGGGCTAGGTCTATTTCTAGAATGTTCCATGTATCTCTGAACAAGCAATGAATATCCCTTGCTCCCCTTCTCCCAACAGTTTCTTAGCAACACTCTACACCAAGCAGGATATGACACTTTGAAAATGGTTTGAAAACTGCAAATGGAGTGTGTCCTGGGTCCCAACAGTTGTCACTACTGTTATAAACTGTTTTAAAGCAGTAGTATAGATCCTGCCTGTGATAGGATGACCCTGTTCATATGAATTGTTAAACCACAATGGTTAAGCATTTTGAGCTAGACATTATGGCTTAGCGTGTCATGTGAACCATTCCTAACCATGGTGGCTCCATAACCACGGTTTAAACACACTCACTATCCATTTATTGCAAAAAGTTTAGTGGCCTAACCATGGCTTATTTTCTGATTTGGGAAATGGGGGAGGGGCCATCTAGTTCAGAGGTTGAGTATTACTAATTAGGGTGACCATATGAAAAGGAGGACAGGGCTCCTATATCTTTAACAGTTATATAGAAAAGGTAATTTTAGCCAGTGTCGTTTGCATGCATGCAGCAACTGGTGAAATTCCCTCTTTAACACAACAGTTAAAGCTGCAGGAGCCCTAGCCTCTTGAGCAGATACAAAAGAGGGCAGGGCTCCTGCAGCTTTAACTGTTGTGATGAAGAGGGAATATCACTAGGTGCTGAATGCATACAAATGACAATGGTTGAAATTACCTTTCCTCCTTTTCATAAGTCACCCTAATATGATATTGTACTATGAAAGCAGTATGAAAGCAGTATATAAAAGGCAGGAGCCACACCAAGCAGGATATAGTGGTTTGAAAGCAGTATATGGTAGGCTGACCATATGAAAAGGAAGACAGGGCTCCTGTATTTTTAACACTTGTATTGAAAAGGAAATTTCAGCAGGTGTCATTTGTATATATAGGGAACCTGGTTAAATTTCCTCTTCATCACAACAGTTAAAGCTGCAGGTGCCCTGCCCTCTTTTAAATCTGGTCACTCTAATATAGCTCCTGCACTTTAACTGTTGTGATGAAGAGGGAATTTCACCAGGTTCTCCATCTATACAAATGACACCTGCTGAAATTCCCTTTTCTATGCAACTGTTAAAGATACAGGAGCCCTGTCCTCCTTTTCATATGGTCACCCTAGTATATGGTACACATCAATGGGCCCTAATAGTTGTCAGTGCACTTCAATACCGCTATAAAGCAGTAGTGTGGCTCCTGCCTTTTATATACTGCTTTCATACAACTTTCATAGTGCAATATCCTGCTTGGTGTAGATTAGGCCATAGAGTAGATTCTACTGAGCTAGATGGATCAATGGTCTGATTTGTTATAAGGCAGAAGGCAGCTCCCTAATGTAGCCCTGGCTGCTTCTAAGATGTGTGCGTGAATGTGGACCCATCTGGATTTGGAAAACAGACATTTATCAATATAACTGGAGTATTTGATCTACTCAACCTTTAGTTTTTCAGAGCACATGACGTTGCCTTACATTGAGACAAACCATTGGTCCACATGGCCAGGTATTGGCTGACAATAGTTCCTCATAGTCTCAGGCAGAATTCTTTTCCAAATATGCTGTCTGAGATCCTTTTCTTTTTATGGGGGATGTCAGGGATTGAACCTGGGACCTTCTGCATGCAAAGGAAAGCTCTAGCAGGGAGCTATAGGCCAACCCACAAAGTTCAGATACTGTAAATATTGGAGTATTGGATAGTTTTGATGCTTCAGTTCCTGTGGGAAATTGGCAAGAACAAATGGAGTTCTTGCCTTTCTTTTCGACAGGCCTTGGATGTGTTAGAACTATTTTACAAGCATGCAGAAGGGTGATATTTAGGTACCTACAGTAGATAAATTCTCTGAGATGTCTTAGAGGAAATATAATCTAAAATCTCCTCCAGCTATAGTACTCAACTCCTTTCTATTAACATGCTCACAGCTCTTTCAAAGTACTTTCTTCTAGCAGTGTTAACGCTCCAAGCAGATGGAATCTCTATTTTAAAATTCTACATGGGTATCATCTGAGATGCAGACATTTTGGTTATTATGGTCTCCACAAGGATCCACACAGAGGTATTATTAAGGCTTTCGTTTATTGTTATACTTTCTATGCTAATAGGCTCTTTGGGCTGGATTCTAAAGATGCATGGTATTCTGTTTAATGTACCTATGACTGAATCATGTTTTTCTTTAGGGGTTTTATCATGTTCTGCATGCTAATTAAGGTACAATGGGGTTCACGTGATTGACCAGTACTGTACAACACCAAATAATGCAATACAATGCATCAAATAATGGCAGACCTATAGATTCTTGGGCCTAATCTACACCAAGCAGGATATTGCACTATGAAAGCGGTATATGGTACACCCGTATTTCTTCGATTGTAAGACGCCATCGATTGTAAGACGCGCACTAATTTCAGTACCACCAACAGAAAAAAAAAACCCTAAGGCACACCCGCGATTCTAAGACGCACCCCATTTTTGGAGATGTTTGTAAGGGAAAAAAAGTGCGTCTTAGAATTGAAGAAATAGGGTATGTCAATGGGTCCCAATTGTTGTCAGTGCACTTCAATACCACTATAAAGCAGCAGTGTGATTCCTGCCTTTTATACACCTCTTTCATACCACTTCCATAGTGCAATATCCTGCTTGGTGTAGATTAGGCTTTGGTGTTTTCAAAGCCTACCGATCTAAGCAAAACATATTAATATGCATATTTATTATGTGACATAGTAACTGTAGAGTCAACATTCTCAAGGGAATATTGTGATTGCACAAGAAAGAGATGAACATCAGCTTTGGGTTATAGCTTGGCTACCGCTTAATTTATTTGGGGACATAGGCATAGTAGATTTATGTCTCTAAATAAAAAAATAAGTAAGTCAAGGTCATTCTTCCTATCACTCATCCACCTGGATGTCCATGTCTCATTTGACTCCTTAGATGATCCACTCAAGCGTAAGCCAATTAGGGTGTCCATGTGCCTCATTTTACAGAGACAGGACTGTCCAGTCCAAGTCCGGCTTAAAGATAACAAACCATCAGACGGGAGAGCTGGGCTTTGATGTTTCCCATCAACAGTTAGCATCTGTTAACTGTGTGTTCACAGTTTTTGCGTGTTCAGTTCAACCATGAACCATTGTCGGTTTTTCCACTGATGAAGAACCATGAGAAGGAAGAGCAGTGGTCCATCAACAGTTAACACCAGGACAGCAGACTGAGCAAGTCACCTGGCCAGTCTTCCACACTATGATGAGAGGTATTGTGTATCTATTTAAATTATAATAATTATGTCTAAATTTGCATATGCAAATTGATGCCATCCTTTTCGGGGAAAGTGTTTCCTCATTTTTGACAAATTGTAAGTGCTCACTGTAGCCTTCTAGTCTGGTGAAACCCTTTATTAAGCTACAATTAGGGCTCAGCATGGTTCCTGTTTCCAGCTGTTCATCCAAATCTGATGGGTATGCCTACAGGTCACCTGTGTTTCTAATTACCTGCATGGCTTATTTAATTTGGTCTAGGCCCTAATCCTTCACTTACTTTCTTCCTGCCAAAGTTGTGACAATTATGCTCTGCACACGTTTATGTGCATTTTCCTAAAGTGCTACCCCAGGGAAGGCAAAAACAAACAAACACGCTCAATCCTTGATCAATCTGGGGGACACGAAAAAAACCAAACATGTCCTCCCCCCTATGGAAAGACCAGCAAATTGCTTGGAGTAACCCTGAAAAACCTGAATGTTGCCTGCCCAACCAAACTGAGGCTGCAAGACACATGAATCACATGTTTGGCAAGATTTTCTTCCATTCAAAACTCATGGTGGACAGGACTAGTGAGCAGCATGAGATTACGCAGCCCTCCCCATCCCACCAGCTGGCACTTGAAAAACATTCCAGTGCTAGCATTTGCCACAGATGGCAGCCCAAAGGCCAGAGCATTGAACTGACCATGCTCCTTCCTTCAGTGTTGCGAACACCCATACTCTCATGAACCATGCACTGTTGGGGTGCATCCTATGTATGTTTGCTTTCAATTTTTCATGAGGTCTTCGTGAACCTGCCATGGTGATATATTAAAAAATTATCTCCCCTGAGCAGCAAAGACTCTAGGCATGTCTAGACGAGGGTTTATCCCGGGGATCGTCTCGGGATCATCCCTGTGTGTCCACATGATGCACAGGGGTTTTCAGGGGCAGGGAGGGATGATCACTCCACTTCCCCGGATAATGGGCACCACTTTTATCTCGACTTTTCCTGCGTTCTCGGGATGATCCCGAGACCACGGCACGTGTGGGCCACTGTCCCAGTTTTGTCCCGGCTCCTCGCGAGTAAACACGAAGAACCGGGGCCTGGGTATGGTGCTCTTTAGGAGCTCCATGCCCATCGGGGGTGAGGAGAGGGGAGCGGGATTTTTTTTTAAAAAAAGAACAACCTACCTCTTTCACTGGAGCACTCGTGCGCTCTTTTTCATAAAAAACACACCACCAAAATGGTGGGTGTGATGTCCTCTTCCTCCAGGGATGTCACGTGCCGCATGTAGACTGAGGGGAAAGATCTCACGATCAGAAAATCATGAGATCCTCTTCCCCCTTCCTCCCAGAACATTGGGAGGTCTAGCCATGCCCTATATTTTTGGATTCCTTCATTATCCCTCAAGGTGCTTATCACTATACCTTTTCTGTGATAATGGCTGGGGCAGGATCGCACCATCAATATATGCACACCTCTCCAGTGGCATGCTGTGAATTCAACTGTAAGTTGGAGTAGCAGCTGCTCCAAGCACCCTCCTTATCCATCCTGACTGAGCCAAGTGATTTGGGAATATATGAGTCCTGCTGGAGTAACTAGTCCAGCATCCTGTTTCTAAAGTGGCCAACCAGATGCCTTTGGGAAGCCCACAAGCAGGATATGAATGCAAGTCAGACTCTCCCAAATATATTGTTCAGTCAATCTTCCCTCTCACCATCTGGCAGCCTGTGGGGATGTACAGAGAATAGATAGCACTAGCTGGAATGTGGTGGATTCCCTGGTTGACATAAAGGCTCATTGAAGGCACAGAGTGTGTTTATATGATCCATATTTAGAAGTAAATGTTGAATGAAATGTGCCATGGTTACCCATTATCATAAATGCCCCCCCTCTTCCCTGTGGTGGAATCAGAACACAAATAAATATGTGACAGCGAAGCACTGAAAGTTCACATTTAAATTTGGTATTGTGGTTTTACAATGCGTGTGTACATATATAGTGGCTAGTTTGAAAGCTATGTCTGTCACAATGTTTGGGGACAGCATTCCTTCAGTCCAGTGTGTGCAAAGGTCTACCTTTTTGAATGAGGAAATTGCAGATGTTATCACTCAAGGAGAAGATTGGTCTTTTTTTCCCCTTCCCTGCTGTGGCAAGTGGCAGAATTGCAATGAAATATGACTGTATTGTCATACAAATGCTTACATGTAGAGTACAGAACTGGGACAGTAGTGGATCTAGGCCTCCCTTTCCCTTGTGTAGTTAATACTCATGGTTACTTGGAATGTCAGAGGAAGCAGTGAGACGCAAATGCACAAATCATTCTCACATCTATTTACATGCTTCCAGTGTAATTTCTAACGGGAAAACTTCTGCATCACCAAAGTTTCTTCTTTGTGCTTTTGACTGGGAGTGGCATCCAGGATCTGCCTTCCACAAGAGACAGAAAGTCCCTTTGCCTGATTTTTGGGGAACCCTCTCCTCCCCCACATCACAGCTCTCCCCATTCAACAGGGACTCCCGAAACTCTGCGTAGCATTTTCAGGGGCTGCAGTGGCTGCCATGAGAAGTAGGGGGTGGGGATGTCATAATTGATCTAGTGTAGATAGTGGTCCAACCCTAGATGTGTAAAACAACTAAATGTGTGAGTCATCTACCTGTCTGCTTCCACTCTGAGTCCAAATCTCTCGAAAAATGGCTTTCTGGTTATTTTATTATGTCAGAGTCAAAGCCTGTGCTTCAGATAGCCTGATAGTATTGACTTTATTTCTGTGAAGACAACATTTATCATCATCTGGAGAAAAGATAAAATATTAAATCTCTCAATCCAAAGTTAGAAAGTCACCCTAGATTTAACCTTTCTAATCAGATGTTTGCTCAAATGATTTCTGAAGGCCTTACTTGGTTTCTGGAAGATTAAGAGGCCTGAGCTAAAGACTGCAAGCCTACGCATATGTCTCTGGGAGTAAGTCGCATTGATCTCAGTGGATCTTACTTCTGAGTAGACCTGCCTAGGATTGCACAGCACATGAACTTATTAGATGTGAGAATTTCAAAACTTGTGAGCAGTCACAGTGAGCACTTTTCATGTGCTTCCATGATTTGCATATGGCTGAAGGCAGCCCCCCATCAAGAGATAATGTTCATTGTATCACAGGAATGAATGAATGAATCAATTTTATTATACAATAAAAAAACCCACACCATCATACAATAAAACCAACAAAGCAATATCAAAGAAAATGGAAACAAACATTGCAATATTAAGGGAACAAATGGTCTGCAAGTCTACATATAAATACCTATGCCAGAGCCCCTGCCGAAGGAATTGAGGCAGGTGGCTACTAGGAGGAGGGCTTTCTCTGCTGTGGCACCCCGGTTGTTGAACCAAGTCCCCAGAGAGGTTTGCTTGGCACCTACATTGTTTTCTTTCTGTCGCCAGCTGAAGACCTTTATATTTTCTCAGTATTTTAACACCTACTGTAATTTAACAAATTTAAACTATGCTGTTTTAATCTCATATTTTAACTTATATTAATTTTTGCTGTGTGGTTTCATTTTGGTTGTGCTTTTTATATTGTATTTTGTATTTGTGTTTTGAATTTGTTGGTTGTTTTTATGCTTTTCATAGTTTTAATTTTTGTGAACTGCCCAGAGAGCTTCGGCTATTAGGAGGTATAAAAATGTAATAAATAAATAAATAAATAAATAAATAAATAAATAAATAAAATTTTTCATCAGGTGATGTAGGATATTATATGATTATACACATACATCAAGACTGCAGTCCTATACCCATTTACCTCAGAGTACTGAACCATTGAACAGAATGGGGGCAGATCTACACCAAGCAGGATATAACACTATGAAGGCAGTTTGAAAATGGTAGATGGGTAGATGGGCCCCAGCAGTTGTCAGTGCACTTCAATACCATTATAAAGTAGTAGTGTAGATCCTGCCTGGGACTTACTTCTCAGTCAACATGTGTAGGGCTGCACTGCAAGACATCAATTCCAACACGGTTCTGTATCTGTGTTCTGGCCTAGTTTATACACCAAATGTCTAAACCTGTAATTCCTCTCATACCAAACAGGGTTCCTATTGCAACAGCACATCATCAGTAGGGTACAACTCACCTGTCTCACCACAGTCTGGCACAATTTATACCAAAGAAATGAACCATGCATGAGTGTTCCCCCCCCCCCCCCAATGGCCCAGTTTTATGAATAGCTGCACTAAGATAGTGGTCATAGGGACTCTAACACCAACATCAGGGAAGAACTTACCCTTTTATGCCAATGCTAAAACCTGTCCACAGGACAAGAGTTAGCATAGCAATCACTGGAAAATGTTCCCTTCCCCAGAGTAAAACATTTAGAAAGAAGAGAATAAAAGGGAGCCATTAATTACCTTCCAGCAATCAAGCACAGGATGAGAGTGGGAGGAAGCAAGTGAACAGGTTGCAACATAGGGAAGGGAACAACAAATCCTGTTATTTCTGATTTCTAAAGATTTTCCAGAGTAGGGAAGAACAGATATGTCAATTTCAGATATCTCCATTTCTTACTTTTCCAACCTTAAATTCATTTCGTCCTGTTTCCACATCAGTTTGCAAATTGCTTCTTTTTTCAGAGTCTGCAGCATGTCTCCTAGTAGTATACACATTTTTGTATGTACCTTTTCCTAATATATGCATTTCTTGTAAGCAATATTCTTTAATACACTGCTTTTTTGTATGCTGGTTACACAAATATACACATTTTTGGTGTATACTCTTCCTTAATATACAAATTTTTGTATGCAACATTTTTTGATAGAAGACATGCATTGTAGCATTGGGAAAAGTGCAAATATCGAAACATAACTATATTTTGGTTTGCCTCTTGGTTTCGGAAACACGAATTCAGCAAGTTTGCATTAAAACGCAAACTGAACTGATTCATCCTCTGTCCCTGGCCGAATCTACATTACTTTAGCTGTAACGATATAGATAGCTCTGGATGACATCAGTGATCACTTGATGTGTTCCTTATAATGTTATACAGAAAGGTTTTGTACCGTTTTACCTTTCATTGTAACACTTCTGCGTCGTTAGACTTCTTTCAATGTGCGCCGTTGTTACAATGTCTTCTGTGTCGCATTGCGAAACTAATGTCACATGATCCCTCAACTGGCTTCCTGTCTGATATAACTTCCTCTACGCACCTTTAGTAACCATTGTTAGAACTGGTGAACAGAATGTGTTAAATCTTTCTCATTTTTTAAACATTATTTCCGTGGCATTACATGCAACCGACCTCGGGTAAAAACTTTTTAAAAAAAATTTTATTAAAGGATGCGCATATGCACATCCTTAATTTATTTTTTTTAAAAAAAGGTTTTACCCGAGTTAGGTTGCATGTAATGCCACCTAAATAATGTTTAAAAAATGAGAAAGATTTAACACATTCCATTCACCAGGCATCCCTACACTTTCCTCAAGTGACAGACAACTCCAACAATCCACAAACCACTTGCTCTGAAGAACTCCCGCCACAAAGATTTGAAATTAAGAGCATGCGCATAAAGGAATGTTAGCTAGAGAGGCACGGAAAATACAAAAACAAGGAAGTGGGAGGCGCAGAGAAAGGACAGTCTGGGAATTGCAAGGATCACAGAAATGAGAAGAAACAACACAGACAACGGGGCAACGAACAGTGTGGTCTGCAACAACGTTACAAGAAAAGGTAAGTAACACTACTGAGCAACGGTATACAAGGTAGCGATACAAGTTACAATGTTACAAAGGCTTAAAAAACCGATATAAGCAGAAGTGTAGATCCACACCCTATTACAGAGGTTGTCAAGTGCACAGGGCAGTCAAGGTCCAGCACATCTGCCAACCTGTGTAAAAGGTTTAGGAATACAAAGAAAGGAGGAGAGCAAGCTACCAGGCATTTGGTGGCGGGAAGGTAACAAAGCCCCCCTCCCTTTTCATAGTATTGATCATTCAGTTCACACTAACTCTAAGCAGAGAGATTTGGCTTAATTGCACACTGCTGGAAAGGATCAACAACTATTTACAACCTTTGCCGCCCAGTGGGAACAATTTTCCTCCTGAACAAAAACCAGGGATATCTGGATATCCATTTCTCATCCCTAATCTCAACTCAACCTGCCAAGTCATGGATGCCACTGTTTGGATGCCTGTCGTTGAAGCAGCTGAAGCGGTTACACGGAATTGGTCTCTGCCAGAGTCATCAGGTTTTAGTTTTCCTTTTTTTAATGCCTCATCCAAGTAATGCCTTTGTGTGTGTGTGTGTGTGTGTGTGTGTGTGTGTGTGTGTGTGTGTCTGTTTGTGTGTCTCTGTGTGTGCATGCGTGTGAAATCAGCTCTGTACCAATTTTACTATCTTTTTCGAGGAAAACTGACAGATGCTTTAATAAAAAGATGGCCAGCTGGTTCATAGACCAAGAGGCACAATCAATTTAGATGACGGTTTACAACTACATCAAACAGCTGTACTCTACTAATGACTTCTAATAGTTTTGTAACTTGTGCATCATAGCATTCAAAATCTCCATCATGAAATGCATATTGGGCTCATGAAACGTTCCTAGGGAATCTTTGAAAGGAAGAGCTCTTCCATTCCCCAATTCTCATGCCCTGTCCAAGTGAGCTTGGTGATGAAAGTCCAGGGCCCTGCCAGTGACCACCCAGAGAGTGATCAGGGCAGCAGAAGCAAAGTGCATTTAGTCATGATGGTGCTATGACTATGCATCAGTTGTTCTTATCTCTGAAATGTACACATTCTTCTCTCATTGATCAAAGCATATTTGTGTGCATTTTTCAAAAGTAAACATTTTTTCATGTGCGTTTTTCAAATGTGTGCATGCTATCAAACACAATTTTGGGGGTCCGTAAAGCACCCTGCAAGCTCAGAAATGTATGGACCTCTGAGCCCATATTCAGTATGGAAGGTGTAAACTGGGTAAACCCTGATCAAAACCAAACTGAAACTAATTTCTCATACATCCCTATTCCAGCCACTTTGGTACACGTGTGGAGCCCTGAGTGAACAAGGGCTGCCCCATTTATTTCAAAGCTGAGGAATATGTCTCAAGCAATCTTTGGCAGTGAAGGAAGCAGAGTAATTGCATCACAGCTAAACAGAGCCAGTGGAATGGTCTTCAACTGGTCCAGAATTGAGACCCACCTCAGACCCCTAACCTGCAACATGGGACCCACTTTCACAATTTTATAATTGCCCAACATGGTGGCAACAGCTTTGCAGAGACCTATCTGGACTGATCTTATGACCTACTTTTGGGTCATGACCCACCAGTTGAAGACATTAGAGGCATTAGAGGGTTAGTCTGGGACTTGGGAGACCTGAGTTCTAGTTCGCTCTCTGCCATGAAGTTCACTGGGTGTGACTTTGGACGAATCATGGTCCCTCACCCTTACCTAATTCACAATATTGTTGTGAGGATGAAATGAAGACAGAAGGATCATGTATGCTGCCTTGAGCCACTTGGAGAAAAAGGCAGGATATGAACATAACAAACAAACAATTTTTTTCTCTCTCTGAAATCTTTTTTAATGATTTAGAAAATATAACTACTAGCATTCATGATCATTTCCCCCGCAGCTGCTTATATATTTTTTCTCTTCCTCTCCTTCCCCCTCCTTCACGACTGCAAGCATTAAGGGGGGAAAAACCCAAACAAACCTCAGGATGCAAATTTGTGTTTGCTGCTAACTAAGAACATCTGAATAACTTCACATCTCTGGCCCCTATGGCTGGCGCAAAAGCTATGGCATTTAGGATAAAGTAAAATACAAATGACAGCACCTGATTGCTAATTTATTTTAGGTGCTCCAAGAGATGCAGGGAAACGTGTCTTTCTGTCATAGCTGTCAGTGGTTTTAAGGGAAACATTTGTGGAGAGACAAGGAGGTGAGCAGGAAGAGGGAGAAAGAACCATTTCAGAGCCTAAGGCCTGAAGGGCCTTAGAAGAAGAAACACAAATGCTTCACACACACACACACACACACACACACACAGAGCATTTCTACATTCAGAGGCACAAAGCATTTCTGTAAAGGAGTGACTGCTCTTAGGGGGACTGGGAAAGGATTTTAGAGCCAATGAAAGGATGTTACAAGAATCTATACAGTGCACTTGTGAAAGTGTACTTCATTACTGGGTTAGAAACAGACAATTCTTCAGTGGAAAGAAGGGCGATGAGAAACTCTACCGTCGGAGGCTGTGAAGTTATACAGATTGCATAGACCAAAGGGAAATTGTGTGTGAGATGAATCCTTTGAACAAATGCAGCCTGTGATTTGCTCTTTCTCCCATGAAGGCTTCTGTTCTAAGGCAGCATTGATGCAATTATTTTGCGTGAAGTTGATTTTAAATGCCAAATTTTGAATGTTATATGGAACAGATTTTAATCCTACCTTGTTTTGATGTCTCAAAGAGAGAAGGGCAAAAAAAACTCGAAAGGAGATTATTTTAGCGAGTTTATTGGGTAGCACAATGTGTCTCGGGGAATTTGGACAGAATGAATGAAAAAACACACACATCACAGCCAGGCAGTAGAGCTACTTTAATCTAGTATTTTGGACTTTAAAATACTAGATAAAATAATGATTATAACTCTTGTCCCTCACTTAACAACCATCCATATAAATCCATATATTAAAATATACCAGAAAGCATTTGATAGAAATCCAGGATGGATGTGACATAAATTCTGCATGCTATTAAAATGTTGATTAAAAATGAATTGGAGTCAAGACAAAAAATAGCAAAAAAGGAGATATTTACAAAGCAGAGATGGTGGGGATGGGAAAATTGCACAAAACGACAAAACAGAGCATCAAAATTAGATGGAGGTTTTAAATTACCATTATAAATGCTATCTAAGCATTGGAAATATACACTCTTAATAATTTGATGTGTACCATCAAGTGTTCTATTTATCATATAGGTTTATAAATCTTTACCTATAAAGCTGAAAGTATATGTGTGGGATGTATGTCTGGAAACATTTACCAACTTCCTGATGAGTTAGAAACTTTAAATTTAGTACATTGATAGGCCTGGCTCTACAATGCATCAGAAAAATTTAAAAACATGAAATTTGGGGATTTAAGTATTTTTTTAAAGAATTTAATATAAAAAAAACTAGGCTTATGCCTACAACTCCCAGCATGCCTTGGGCAGAACTCCCAACATGCCTTGGGTGGGAGGCCACTGTGTGCCTTTCACACCCCAGACTTCTAAAGTTGGTCTTGAACAGTCAACCCAATTCCACATAAAACAAAACAACCCACATAAATGGGCTGCATTCATTTGCAGTGCCTCCTCCCACCCACTGTGCATGGTTTTAAAATCATAACTAGATACATCATGATTTTGAGAGGCTGATCTCTGAACATGCTTAAAGGTACCCAGTCCTAACATCACTGTTTTCTCAGAATCTGGGAGAAGTGTGTGCATGGCCTTCACTCTTAAGAGAGAGGGAGAGAGCAAGGAGAGGGACTTTGTGAATGACCAGAAACAGGCCTGACAAAGGAGGGCAATTGACGGGCCAAGCCCTGGCCCTTTAGTACAGGGTCCTTATGGAGCACTTGGGGGTTAGAGGCTTGGGCTGAGGCAGTCCCAGCAGGACTTGGGCCGTTGCTAGACGGGGTTGTAGCGCGCGTTACATACCGTCATCGTCTTTACAGATCCACATGACATTCACTGGGATCCGTGTTCAACCTGTGGTGAAACCTCTGTTTTCCCGTGTTTTATGAAACGGCTTTAAGCGCGGCTTTTTCTGTCGGTGTGCACTAATTTGGATACGGGAGGCGGAGGTGTGGGACGAAATGAGGTCAGCGCAGTTTCCGGTGAGGTCAGCACTGGTCAGGAAAAGGCGTGCTAAGGGGAGTGGTCAGCAGTTTCGGCCAAACGTCCTCCGCCGTTTGCGCCCCGTGCGCAGCTGTGGCAGCGGCTTGGCGGCTTTTTTTTTTAACCAAACGGGTCCGCTTTGCGCACGAACGGAGGACCGAAAAAGTTTCTGCTGAGTGGTTGGGGTGTGTGTGGTGGATGTGTGGGTTATGTGCAGCTTGGTACCTCTGTGTGGGTCACTTTTCGGGAAGGCGGGCATCCAACTGTAATGGGAAGTTGGTGACCTGTCGCGGTGGGCAGCCACAGGTACTGTCCTAATGCCGGTGCTTTACGCTGCACGGAAGATGTATAGGCGAGCGGGGCATGATGGGCACGGTAGAGGAATGCAGGGCTGTGTGCCTATTGGTGTGGGTACGCGGCAGCTGGCTGTAAGGGGGCAACAAGCGAGGGTGGGCGGCCATCTTCCATCGGCCACGCGGCAGTAGGCAGAAGGTCAGAGAAGCATCAGCCCAGGGGGGACCTGCCCTGGGGCCCCTTTGCACTGTCTGAATACACTCCCCTATCCTACCGATTGCATTTGCTGGGGGGGGGGAGTGACGGTGGCAGGCTGCTGATGTCGGTTTCGGACCTCCGCTGGTGCGGAAACTGATGAGCCCCCCTTCTTTCTGCTAACGATGCCAATGAGCAGGGTTTGCCCTTCGGGGTACACTCAGGAAGACTAGACGTTGTGCAGTTTGAATGCATTTTATTGAATACATGTGGTTTGAAGGACGTTAGGATGGGGGGAGGGAAGGGCACAGGGCCGGTCATCGCCGGCAAAACTCAGAGGCGTGATGGGATGTGTAGGCGCAGAGTGCCCATGCAGACGGCTGTCCTCGGATCATAGTACACCTGTCATCACCCCCGAAAGCAAATGGCAGCATCCCTGCCTTGTCAATGTTGCCGCTCAACAATGCCACTCGTTCCCATCCTCCTGCCACTGCTGGCTACGCCCCCTGTGGGTCATCGCCCAATCCCAAGTGGCTCCCCTGTGCCCAGCCTGAGGGGCGGCGGCAGCATGGAACAACAGCAGCAGCGCCACTTCAGCCGCGGCCGCTACTGCAGCCGCCACTGCTGATCTATGCGAATTGCGTTCTTTTGCACTTGCGCAAATCGTGCTGCAGGCGAAAAAACACCCCCACCCCTGCCGGAAATCAGGCCGGTGTGGCTGCGCATGCCGTGCTCGACCCGACAGCACCACAACCGGAGCAAACTCCCGCAACCACCCCCCTCCAACACTGGGATAATCCTCACAAGTTGTGGACCATGAGGCGTCACACCTAAACGGGAAAATCCGGATTCACCCCTCCTCAACCACAGAACACCTGGTAGGTCTAGCAAGGCCCTTGGTCAGAGCTGGGCACATCCACTGACAGCCACTTACTTCCCCTCCTTGGTGATGCTACTCCTTTGAGGAGCAACGTTGGCAACAAGAGGAGGGAAGCGTCTCTCAGAGGATGTGGGCACCTGCAGGCCACCAAAGGCATGCTGGGAGGTGTAGCACTGGCATGTAGAGTGACTGATTTTAAATAAAGCATGGGTTAGCAAACCAGGGCTATAGCTAGACCTAAGGTTTATCCCTGGATCGTCCAGGGGTCAAACCTGTTCATCTAGGTGACACACAGGGAATCCAGTGCTCAGGCAGGGGCGAACCCTGGATGATCCCAGGATAAACCTTAGGTCTAGCTGTGGCCCAGGTCACTATGTGAAAACCAGGTCACTGTCTCTCAATGCTAACTCAGCTCCCACTTTCCTGACCTCTCACTAACTGTCTTTGTTCTCCTTCTACCTGACTTTCTCCAACTGCCACTAGCCCCGCCCCCACCATCCCATTCTACTCTTCTGTTTCAATGGTAAAGTGAGGCTTTTACATATAAAACAGTAATTCCTGCAACTGACCTCAAATGTTGTGGTTTAGTTATGATAGGGGGGAAAAAGCAGCATAAAATATCTCGTCAGGTTAAAAGGCCTTGGCACTGGAAAGCTATTAATGCAGTCACTAGGCAAAAAGGGAAAAAGAAATCCATAAGCAGGGTGCCACAACTAAGAAGGCCCACTCTCCAGTTGTCTCCCACCACACCTCAGACACTGTTCAAAGATTAACATGTTATTCAGGGACTTAGGCTTATGCCTACAACTCCCAGCATGCTGTGGGTGGGAGAGAAGACTTATGGAGATTTGGCAGCCATCATCTAGTAGCAGCACACCATCCTGGACTGTCAGTCAGCCAGCTGGCTCCCTCACAGCCTACCTACAGGCACCAATTACACAGTGCAATGTGGACTGGTTTGGCCAGACTTCACTTCCTGTGAGTCTCAGCAGCAGGACTCTCATTGGGCAAGTTGGGCACCGTAGTGCAAAGCATGCCACACGTTGTAGTTTTTGTTTTGTGTGGGGGCAAGGAAAATCATGGCGGCGGCTTCAAGGCAGCCCTGGCCATGTGTCGGGGTTGAGAGAGAGAAAAATGAAACACATTTAATTGATTTTAAAGTTACTTCCCAGGCCTAGCATCAGCCTACCTTGCAGGGTTGTTGTGAGTGTGAGAGGGGGGAAACCAAATAAATATAATTCAATTAAAAGTTAACTCACAGGCCTAGCACCGGCCTACTACTTTATGATAATTACTTCACAGACATATATCTTAGAGGGGTCGAGCAATGCCAGGTATATCAGCTAGTATTTTATAAAATTATCTCATTGGTCTAGTGCAATTTTGTTAGGTCCCTTGCACCTTTGTGTGTTTGTTTTGAGCTGTTTTGTTTTGCAGTCTTACAAGGGCAACATAAGGTTTCATGACACATTTTTGGTTTTCTCTGTGGGATTGATATTGAGTTGTGTTTGTAATACATGTCCTAATGAGTGTTAGATCAATAAACCATTCAGAATTTTTCAAAGATCTAAAATAAGCAAACCTAAAGACTTTGGAAAGCTATATTTATTAGCACTGAGTGCCTCTTGTGAAGCCCTTTGATTGTATTTGATTCTCTTGCAATCTAGGCTGCTTCAGGGTCACTGGGGGAGGGAGGAGAGAGACCCACCCCATCACTGCTTTATTGCTGCTATCAGCAGTAATCCAGTGATCCGACCACTGCACCACATTGCCAGTCTGCCATTGTGGTCTTTTTTCAGTGTGTGTGTTTGTGTTTGTGTGTGAGTGTGGTCACCTACAGCTCACAAGTCACACTTTTTTTCCACCCCTACAATAACCAAAGGCTTGTGAAAAGTTGCTTTAGGAATGCACCCTTAATATATCAAACAGTATAGCACTGTTATAATCGAGTGCATTAGTTCAATCAATTGCTCATGCCAAAGGTTTCACTGGGGATTGAACTAATTCTCTGGAGTTACTTAGCTTTATTTATTTATTCATTTATTTTATTAATAACATATTTGTACCATATATTATTAATAAAAGTATATGGTAATATTTTAGCATGTAAAAGCCACTTAGAGATTTTGATATAACAAAGTTTTATGTCCTAAAAGGTTAAAAAGCATCGTTAAAATACTCAGTCCATAAAAAATCACAACAAATAAAATAAATAAATAAATAACAAAGACATTAAAAACAACTATAGAAACAATCAAACGGAGCAGCAGCATGGTGTCAATTATAAGCCAAGGAAAGCTTATCTAAACTTAACGCTGTCACACAACAATGCACAATCCCAAATCTGTTAACAAGAGCAGTACCAGGGGTCTCCAAGGGTGAGGCACTCAATTTTCACTCAGTTGCAGCCCGCCTGCCCACTGCTACAAGAGCAGCCTCCAAAATGTTCCTTCTGAACAGTATGGGAGATGGAGGAATGCAGCAGGTACGAGGGATCTGTGAAAATCCATTGGTGTGAAGCCCAGATGAATTACAAGGATGACAGAAGAATGCACAAAATTGAACCATTGTGTTAATGGATTGTTTCTGAACTGGCAAGGTCTCCAGGTCCCAATATGCACCTGATGACATCATTAGCACCTAAAGCCCTTCCCAAAGGGCCAACCAATCCGATTAGCTTTCAGAGCACACTAGAGAGCGTAGTGGCATCTTTAAAGTGGCCCTGAAGAGGTGTACTCCGGAACATGTTGGGCCAACCAAACCTTTCCTTGTGGCACTCTTGAGAGATCATCTCTCCCCTGGCCACTTTTCTCCTGTATTGATGCTTCCCTCCTTTGGTTTCTCTGCAACATGGGAGGGTGCTATTTAGATCTCATGCCTCAGATACCAATGTGTCTTGAGCTGTCTCTGCCTCCCTGTGACCTGTACTCTTTCCGACATGAACAGACTACTACCTTCTTTGCCTTTCTTACTCAGGGTTGGAATGTACAGGGTCCCATTATTGTCAGGAGGGATGCAAGGTGCAAGAAGGCCTTGGATGCTCCTTTATATAAGCAGTTCATCCAAACCATGTGAAAATCATGGAAGCTGCGTTGGAGTGCTTAGAGTCTGTTTCAGATACAAAGGGGCCCAAGGCTTTTATGCAGCCTGTGTTCCCCCCTAGGCTGGCCACTTGTGAATCACCAAAAGAAGGTCATGCATCAGCCCCAAAAGGGGACAAAAGAGAACATCCATTTCCATAAAATTTGACTAAAACCCAGATCTCCCAACTCCCAGTCCAACACTTTAGGCACTACACCACACTGGCTCTCTTTTATGACTATGTGCAGCTGGCCCCCTTATGGTTGTCCTAGTGTGTCTGTTGCTGTTCCCACGAAGTCATCCGAGGGTGCTATGGTGAAAGCATGACCCATGTCAGGTGAAGTGTAGCAAGCTCCAGGAATTTGATGTGGGCCTTGAGACAATGGTGGACCCATTTGAACATTGGGCTTTGATGAGAGACTACAAGAAAACAGGCACCCAGCTTAAGTGGGTGTGCTTGGACCAGATCAAGATCCATCCCGCCATCATTAGGAACAAAGTCTACAAATTCAACCTAATCCAGAAAGGAACCAGCTGGCTTTCTTGTATGTACTCCTACTTTGATGGGGAATTGCAGGCAAAAATCTACTACGAGCAATTTCCCCAACCAATCTACCAGCCAGCCTCCATGCCATAGCCCTAATCAGAAACGCTGAATAGTGCCAGGCACTGTTCAGGATGGGTGATGGGGAGGGGCAGTAGAATGGTCACTTGTATGTACATTGCCCAAAATAGGAAAAGTTTCATCAAAAAAAGAAGACAAAGGAGGACACAGATTTCCATAAAATGTACACCTGCTTATATGTGTAGATGCAAATTTAGAAATAATTTCTGTAATTTAAATAGAAATGCGATACATCTCAACATAGTGGGCAACACTATGACCAGCTGTGTGCCTGCTCAATCTGCTGTCCAGGTTCTAACTGTTGCACTTCAAGGCCGTTGGGCTTCCCTTCTTATGGTTCTTTATCTTGAAAATGAACTTGGACTAGACATCCCTTCAAATAGAGGACTGTCCTCTGTAAAGTAGGATTCATGCCACCCTATGAGTCAGGTGGCTGGATTTAGTTTTTGACATGCTTTTCCCCAGCTACCAGGCACACAGGCCTTAGCTAGACCTAAGGATTATCCCAGGCAAATGAAGAGTCGTCCCTGCCTGCTCCCGGGATCCCCTGTGTGTCATTTGGATGCACATTGATGATCCTGGGACAATCCCGGGATATAGGCCTGGTCTAGCCATGGCCATAGACTTGGACAGGAGTGCCAGTTAGAACTGTTTAGACCCTCAAGGTGCAGGGGATCCTAGATATTCCATACTTTTTCACTTAGGGCTAGAATAGTGTGGCTGCAAAGGGAGAAGGTTTCAGTGACTCTTTAAGGCAGATACGAACAACCTGTGGCTTTTCAGTTGCTTTGGCCTGTAACTCCCATCAGTTTTAGCCAACATAGCCAAATATGAGGGATTATGAGAATTGTAGGCCAAAATATCTAGAGGTCCACAAGTTGCCTACCCCTGCTTTAAGAGCCCCAAAATATGGCATTGCTAAAGAGGAACATTTTTTTTCTGTATAATATATCATTGTTCTGTTCTGTTAAAAAGAGGTACATTTTTGAGAAACCAAAATTTTGTCCAACATAGGTTATGGTATGCTTGCTTCAACTAGGGCCAATCTACACCAAGCAGGATATAACACTTTTAAAACACTATATGTAATGTGTCCTGGGCCTGAACAGTTGTCATAACCCTTGTACACCATTATAAGCAGTAGTGTAGATCCTGCCTAGAGGAGACTACAAATTCTTCATAGGAAAAGAGTTTTGTGAATGATGCATCTCTTTAAGCAGTTGCTTACTGCTCACATTTTTCTCAGTAGTTTACTCAATAAACATGCCATCACCTAGAAGCAAACAAAACAATTGCAGTTCACTTGCTGATATATTTTAGCGACTTTGTATAAAGTACACTGATAGTCAACTTAAGTTTTAAATGCCACAGTGGAATGAAGAGTGAAGGCTCTTTGGATCCAAAGATATTGCAAAGGTACTTCATGGCAGAAACTGAAATGGTTTTATGATTGTTGCAATTCGGAGAAACCTCAGTCAGCTCCTGCTCGTGAATGTCTAGTATTTCTCTTAAGATGCACTTCCAAAGTACTCCTGGATTTGTATTGAGAAATGTTTTATTGTATTCTCTCGCCCCTTTGCATGATTTATGCCATTCAGCAGAGTCAAAGCGTGGATCACAAGTCTCAAGGCATGGAGATCTCCTGTAAGACACAGTTCTGCACACATAAGTGTTGGTAAGTCATTCGGCAGTTTTTAACCTTGTAGAGCTCTTTAGCAATTTGAAATTCATAAACTTCTGATTGAAAACCTGGATTAGCGAGATAAGTGGCACCCTAGATGACTCAAACCTGCATTGGTACGTTCTCTCTTTGCTTATGGCACTTTATTTCAAACTTCCCATGTCCACTGTTGAACTTAATCATATTCCAAATGAACAGATGATGCTCTAAGATGGAGAAAACACAAAATTCAAAGCGTAAACATTTTGAGATTAATCTGATCTACTATAGGCAGAAAGCTAATCACTAACAAATGAAACCTTATTTTCTTGAGCGCAACATGGACTTCCTTTCGCCAAAGGGCCAGTGCTGATAAGCTTAAGATGCTATCTTTGTAATAAAACCTCAGCAAATCCCAGTGTGTGACCATGTGTATTGGATGCAAAAAATACAGACGATTATATCAGGTGATGGGGCTGACACTATTAATTTTCAGATACTCACTGAGCTGGAATAGTTTGCCCATTCATTTCTCAAATTTAGTTTGTCAATTCATTTTCTTATTCACTGGATTCTGGAAGTGCTCTTAGTTTGTTGGTTTTTTAAAAAATGACCTCACTCATGCACTGGTTACTGTGCAATGCCATCTATTTAAAAGGGCATGGTCAGAGACTATGGCCATGGCTAGACCAGGCCTATATCCCGGGATCGTCCCAGGATATCCCTGTGCATCCAAATGACACACAGGGGATCCTGGGAGCAGGCAGGGACGACCCCTCCATTTGCCTGGGATAATCCTTAGGTCTAGCTAAGGCCTATATTTGGCTATCCTGAAGCAGGCTTAAGGAGAAGCAATGCCAGTGGGAGTTTGATGTCTGATTAAGCAACAAAGTAAGAGTGGCTCTTACACTATTAATAACTGGTTCAGGCTGAGCACTCGGCTATTCTTATAACATTATCACCATCTGAGAAGGAATAGCTAGAGTCCTTTTCAACATAATAGCTTTCAGAAGCTGGATTATGTATTTCTGTGCCTTTCTGGTAAGGTTCTGGCACTTATGGAAAAATTATGTGTCCCTCTTTCAGAGAATAGTGAGAGTAGCCATGTCTCAGGCTGACAAGGGAGCTTCTCCTTTAGAATTGACAAGCTTTTTTTTGACACCTCCATGTCAGCAGTTGAGCTGGGATGCGTTTTTTTAAAAACACCCTTTTTTAGGGTAGGGCATATCTTTCAAGCTCAATTTATTCAGAATTTCATTTTTCCAGTGTTAAGTTTGTTCTGTCTCAATTCCACATCAGATTGCAATTATTATTTTAGTCTGCATACTTTTAAAATCTGCAATTTTATATGCATTTTCCCCAATGTATGCATTTTTTGTGTGCATGACCACAAATGTATGCTTTTTTCCCTCATTGAAGAAAGCATTTTTGTAAATGTACACATTTTTGTGCATTTTTTGAAATATAATAATTTTTGTGAACATCTTTTAAAATGCACATGTTTTTATGTGCATTTTTGTGTGTGACTTTAGTCACCAGGTATGGAAATGTACAGATTTCAGTGGAAAATCGAATTCAATTTTGTGTTTAGATTTGGAAGTACATATTTGGCAGGTTGCATTGAAATTAGAAACAAACCAAGTTTTCACCCCTCCTTTCTGCCATATTCTTATGATATTGCCAAGAAACCTAGAACTGAAATCTCAGAATATTTCTGCATGTTAAGCTTAAATTGCATTAGAGCCTCTTTTACTTGGTTTATTATAATCACTGATACTGTAGAAGAGAATGAGGAGGACAGGTATTTTGTAATGCAAATGAGCAGTTGGGCCAACGTAGGCTTTACATTGACATTACAAAGTAACTGAAGAAAGAGACACTTTAGTACATGTAGTATCCTTCCTTAGATGTACTGTAGGGTGAGATGGTCCCTGACGGAGGAAGAAGGCTGCGACTGTGGGAAAGCTTAAAGCAAGCAAGAAAAGGGGAAAGGTTTTAAAATAAGAAGACTGACAGCTAAAAAAGAAAAAGTAAGTCCCCTTTCCCCAAAGTACCTCCAAACTCTATCAGATGTTCTCCACTCCCCTTTTTACCTTCCGCTATCTTGAAGAGGTCCAGGGTCTAAGCCTTAGCTGAGTACTAAGACAATGTAAAGGTAATTAACTGGATTAAAGCTAAGCAGAAAGTATGGAATCATACTTTTACAGCAAAGAAAGACCCTTCCTGCTGATGTTTCACTAACAAGGAAGGTGATGGACTTGCTTCTTGCCTCATTTCAGGATTCCAGGAGAGCATGGATAACAAGTGTGGGCAAATAGCTTCTAAGTTCTAGAATTTTCCAGCAGGTAACTCCCATGATCTGGGCTGTCAATATTCTCATACATAAATTACTAAGAAGAAAGAAGAATACATCCAAGAGTGTCAGAACACGCACATGATACTTTGTAAGGTACATTGCACTTTTGAACACAGTCATGCTGTCTTTTACTGATTCAGGAATTTCCTGACTATTGAGCATGTTTTAAGTATGACTGCTTTCTGGATGTTGTTGTGGTTGTTGTTGTTGTTGTTGTTTCATTTCTATACCTCTCAATAGTTGAAGCTCTTTGGGTAGTTCACAACAATTCACAAAACAACAAACCACAGATACAAGATAATAAAATATAATATTAAATTTCAGAATACAAAATGGAAATCTCACATAGCTTTATGTAGTAGGGCGAGGTAGATCATTTGGAGCAAGTTGTTTTTCAAGGAAGCTTGTCCACCCTTAACTTGTCTTCTTACCAATATATCTCTAATATGGTTCTAAAGTAGAAACTCAGTCTGAAAAAAATGCTAGCTTAACTAGTTCTTTCAGGTGGGGTGATTCAGCCCATGCTGATCCCCTTCTAATTCCGATGGCTAGGAATGCCCACCATGGTGGTGGTGGTGGTGGTGGTGGTGGTGGATGGGTTACAGTCCAATATGAAGGTTTCCCTTAGGTCCTAAAGATTAGGGGGCATGGAGATGTTAGAAACAAAAATATAACCACCAGGGAGGGAGGGGGAACCTACCATGCATGCATTTCTTTGGGCCCTCTTGGAAGTATTCATTTATTGCTACATTAAATAAGGTTTTAGCTTGAGAGAGAGAGAGAGAGAGAAATTCTAAGGAGGGCATGTAAAAAAAAAGAAAGAAGGAAGGAAGGAAGGAAGGAAGGAAGGAAGGAAAGACTACAGGATTGTGATTGTCTGGAAATTGCACAGCTCACATCTCTAAACCAGTCCTTTGAAGTGAAAGTGTACTTTTATTATTCTTTTTTGGAGAGGACTTCCTTGGAATTATCTTGTCTCTAAATTGAACTGCGCTTCAGCTGCAGCACCCTGTAGTGCAAGTAACATTTCTCCCCCTGATTTTCCTTTCGCAGAAATCAGGTTATGGTTAAAAAAAGGAAATGAATAAGAATAATAAATGTTATTAACCTCAGAATCCAGAGGGCGTGCAACAACAGTTCTGCCTTTCTATGCTTTAGGAAAAAATGGAGGGGGGGGGAAACATCTTCTGCTTCCTGCAAAGAAGTGACAGGAGCTTCTGTTAAGATGAAACAGTGTAAAGAACACCTCTGGTATTAACTGGTTCCATTCCCATGTCATATCCCAACACCAATAGACAACTGTCTCTAATTTTATAATCATTTTAATTGGAAGTAATGAAGCACAGTTCTGTTTTTGTTAAGAGAGTTGAAAAACTACTCTTAGTCAGGTACACTATTCCCCTCTTTATTTCCAACAGGCCATTTCTTACCCTCCCTACCACCATCTTAAGAAGCAGCCATCAGCTTCTTCCTTTCATGTTTTCAACAAAGCTCTTAGGAATATCAATATAAGCACCCATCACATATATTAATATTACTATTCTCCTAATTGCCTGAAGCACAAGACATGGCGGATTATGCATTTCCTATACACCTAAATAATTTCTTCTTGGTTTCTTTGTTGTCTTTGATGTTTTATTTAATGTTCTGTCTAGCTTGGCTTATTATTTAACTTGTGTTTAGCCATTGCCGTTCTCTTTGAATAGAGGGTTTCAGACTTCTAATAGAGCTGATCTATTTCACACACTCGTTCATTTGCTCTGTATGATTTTTTCTTCTAATGCTAAGTTCCCCTAAATGTGAGTAGATTCAAGAATAGCAGCCAAGTTTTAGGACCGACTGGGGAGTGTCAGCAATCTGTCTATGGTTACCCAACATCTACAAGGCACAATTGTATACTGGCTCCTGTTCCCATGGGGCAGTGAATCCACTCTGGGTTTCAGTCAGAACCAGTCAGAACTCTAAAGGAGCTATCCAAAGTCCTATCCCCTATCCCCAACATGTTTTCAGCACATTGGGTAGCTCCTTTAGAGTCCTGACTCTAAAGGAATACATTTTGCATGTGCTAATTTTGTATGTATAGATGCAAGTTTAGAAATAAGGCCTGTAATTTAAATAGAACTACCATGCCTCTTACTACACTGGGGAAGACTGTAACGAGATGCACCATATGGTATATCTCCTCAATGTGCTGTCCAGGAGCTAACCATTGATGGGCAACTTCAAGGGTCAGCTCTCTTTTCTTATGGTTCTTTATCTTTCAACTGGATTCGGACTGTCCTGTCCTTCACATAGAGGAGTGTCCTATGCAAAGACCCAATTTCTAGTCCCCATTCAGCCGTGAAGCTCACTGGGTGACTTCAGACCAGTCACTGACTCTCAGCCTTACCTACTTCATAGAGCTGTTGTGAGGATAAAATGGAGAAAAGGAGGATCATGCTTTGGGTTCCTTGGAGGAAAAGGTGGGACATAAAGGTAACAAACAAATAAACAAACAAAGTAGAACACCTGACCATTCCACTTGGGTATCTCTACGCAAACACTTGGGGCAGTATCCAATTGGAAAAGATATTTGGAAAACCTGTTGCATCAGGTAAGGCTATTGGTGTTTCACTAGAGGTTCTTTATCCTAACGCAGCATAATTTATGTTAGTGCTTGTGTTGACTTACTGCCCGTAATATAAACTTTCCAAAAATATATAACTTTCTTTCCATTGGCTGTAAAATGTGACTTGACTACCGAAAGGACAACATGCAATTTATCATTTAGAAAAACAAAGTCTGTTCACTGTTGTTTTCACTTTTAGAATAACTTAATTTCAGAGATTCTCAGCAACTCTCCAAATGCTTGATCAGAACAAAACCAAGCAAAGTTAATTAATGATTTCAATTTCAAAGCACCTTTGATTACTGAAGCCAGTACATAGGGAGGCAAACTATTTTGTCATTAATGATTCTTTTTATCATTTCTGTTATAAAAATGTCTCTAATTGATGGCACATATTTTCCAAACAGCCTGTGTTATTAGATTAGGGAAGTGACGCCATTTATATTAGGGTACATTAGCAAAAATAATTTAATTCAATTTAATTTAATGTTGAAGAAAAAACTATCAACATCTATCTATGCTGCTGCTTTTCAAGCAGGAGTCAAGAGGTCAATAAATAAATAAATAAATCTAGTATAATAAATAAACAGTGGCAAATACTTTTGTACATTAGCTCTGGAGATTTCCATACATTAACATTTACACCAAAATTCATTATTTCAAAAATTTGGATGGAATCTAGAAGATTTATGCTAGAGCAGCACCCCATGATTAGTACAATGCTCCCAAATACTCACAGCTATTCAGGTTGTAGGTTGGACCAATTCTTTAAAACCAAGAAGAACTAGATACATGCAGTGGTTTATTGAGTTCGTAAAGGTCTAGTTTTCCTTTGTATTGCCTTCCAGCCATTTAACCAAGCCATAGACACAGAAGAACATATAAAAAGATGGAAACATTTCTGAGTAAACAGCAGGATTTTCAAAAATGGAGCTCCCAGCAGCTCTAGCGGTATCCTCAGCTGAAACATGAATATACCACCTGCTACAGCCTTATTTGAATGTCTGCATCCACTTCTTCCCCCTATTCTATCCCATGATCATGATCATGTAGATACTATGACTTCAGCATCAAATCATTTTTTTCTTTGCTCTCTTCCCTTCCCTGCCCCATCCCTCTCAACCAACCTGCTTTCTGTAACACCTTTCCCATTTAAAAGATCTGGGCTAGATCTACACCAAGCAGGATATGATACTCTGAAAACTGTCTGAAAACTGTCGATGGTGTGTGTCCTGGGCCCCAACAGCTGTCAAAACCATTAAAAACTGTTATAAAGCAGTAGTGTAGATCCTGCCCTTGAGATCTTGAAAGCTTACACATTATTTGTAATCTTTTGGTTGGTCTAATAAAGGTATTACACTACTATGGATTTTGGAATTGCACTTACGGCCGACACAGCTACCTTTGCTTTTTACTAGGACATTGGTTATGATGCTGGCTTGTTTCAACAAACCATAGTTAAGATTAACTACAGTTTAAGGTTTGACAAGACCAAGACCAGGGCAGCGGCAGCTTTTTCCCAAATTCCCTTTTCCCATTTATGTTGTGACAATGGGGCAATAAGGGAGCTGTCACCTGTACAAGTCTAATCAGGGTCAGCTGCCAGGGGGCATTCAATTCTACGCAGGTCCTGGCTTGTAGGGGATGAAGGCACCATCTGCCCCAGAATCCTATCCCTACCTGGAACTGTATACCCAACTTCAGTTGCCCTGTGACCTACAAGGGGTTCCACTCCACCATGCTCATCAGTCTCGAGTGTATTTTGAGAAGTCTCTTGCTCTTCAGTCACAACAGCTATGCCTACATTGGTGTAAACATCTCTTTCCTAACTGAAATATGCTTTCACCCATGCTTTCAGGGTGGAATGAAATATCTTTATTTGGTCAAATGACCCAGGCAAGGGCTTTCTTTTTTTCACATTCAAAACCTTGTTCTGGGGGAGCCGTAGTAAATGAACAACTCATTTGTATCTATATAAACAGCAAGAAACAACCTCTATACTTTATTTATTATATACAAGACTGATTATTATGAATTAGTTGAAAAATGATGATAATGATGATGATGATGATAAGGATCACTTTTAGTCTATATTGCATTGCTTTTAAAACCTGCAGACATTCCATAGTTCTTTCAAAGTATTTCATGGAGATCAGAAGTAAACTATGAGCTTTTTTACACAAGGCTGTAAATCTCTGTATCTACTTTCTGATTTCAGAACTGAGATCAGAGCTCTACACAAAGAGTTTTTCCTTTCCTGGTTTTCTGCTACATAACCTCTAGATGGCACTGTGCTATAGCAGAATAGCACAAATACACAAGTAGATATTATATGTTTCTTTCAGATATTATACTCCATTTTCTGCACTCTAACCCCCCCTCCCCAGGAAAGTGCTCTTAAAAAATGGAAGTGAAAGTGGAGGATCATGTAGTTGCCTAAAGGACACATAAACAATAGTGAATAAGGAATCATGAGCTCACAATAATTGTCTCATGTAGAAAAGCTCTCTGTTCATGCAACTATTTCATACAGCTACGGACTGTGTTTTTGCTGGTTACTGGATTTTCCAGATGAGGATTTATTGAAGAATCACCATAATACATTCATTCACATTTCATGGGTGATCCAAACAATGTTGGCCTCTTGTAATCTGCCTGTATTTTCCAAAGTTTCTCCTGACTTCCTGTGTCAAGCAAACAGAAAATCCATTATGCAGGGGAAAGAGCAGAACAGCAACACATTTTCTTTGATGTATAGACAGTAAAATGTGAAGTGGAAGCAGAGTGGGAGGAGTTGTCCCTGGGGAAGGTGGATGACATGCTTAGCTTTGTAGTTTGTTTTGGTGCTTTTTTATTTTTTTAAATGTATGTTAGTTGCATTCCAGAAGAACATACTTGTGCAAGGACTATACATAAAAATTAGAATGTTTTAAATTGTGTGATACTCCTTTGCAATGGTGGTGATGGGGTGTGTGTGTGTGTGTGTGTCAGTGATGGTAAGGCTTTCTTTTTACATAGCAGTGATGCAGAGAGAATCTGCTTAGTCCTTAAAAAATAAACTCATGTGATCTCCTTTGCGCTCTTCAAAACAGCATTAGCAGCTACTTAATTATTTGTTTCCTTTGCTGTTTTACTCCTGGATGGAAGTACTGAAATTGCCTGCTTAACTTTGTAGTTGTTTTTTTTTAAAAGTAGAAATGTATGCTAGTGGAATTCCAGAAGAACGGTCTTGCACAAGGACTATAAAGAAAAAATACAAAATTAAAATTGTATGGGACAGCTTTGTGACAACGGGGGCAGGGGAGCGCTAAGGCATCCTTTTTACAAAGCAGGGACAGGAGAAGCTGCTCAGCCTGGTCTTGGCCTGCCCACAGGGGTGTGTGTGTGTGTGTGTTTGTGTCTTTCTAGCAGCCATGTTTTTGGGAAATTGAGCAGGAAGGCAGCAGACATAGCAGAGCTGTGTGCTCCATATTTCTAAATTAAGAAATTCCTAAATACTGCACTTTCAGTAAAAAAAGAAAAGAAAAGAAAAAGTGGGTTACAAAAAGAAGAAAAGAAGCAAGTTCCAATGGGCATGCCCAGAATGGAGAAAAGGCAGTGTGTGTGTGTGTGGAGGAGAAGTGGGGGATACAAAGCAAGGGGAGGGGGAGGGGAGGGGAGGCCCAGAGAAATAACACCTGGGCCATGTCTATACAAGGTTGCATTTGCACCTCATGATTTGTCATCCTGCATTTGCCCTCCTCCAGTGGTATCCCGAATACAAGGAGTGCAAATGCGTGGTTTGTAAGGAATCTGCACTATGTACCATTTTCAATCCCCCCCTGTTTGGGTGTAATTGTGCAATTGCATGATAGCGCATGGGTGACCCAGTGCCTATTCAGCTTGCTGGGTGACCCTTCCCTGCATCATGCCAGCACCTCACTATAATTCCTTAATTTCTTTCTTCCCCCCACTTTTCTTTGCGAAGCTGGGCATCCCTTCCCTGTGTCCCGGCGACCCAGTGCCTCGCTACATTTCTCTCTCTTTCTTTCTTTTTTACATTTTCCTTTCAATGCAAAGCTCTGGGGGAGCACACTTGCTGGCCTGCCCCCTGTCCTGTCCAGCCAATGCAGCCAATCAGGGGTCGGCACTAGCTGGGGCACGCCCCAACGCAGCTCCAGATCAAGGCAACAGACGGCAGATCAAGGCAACAGTCACCTCGGTGCAAGCCGAAAAAGTGGGGGTAACTATTTTAAACTGGAGCTTCAGGGGAAAACCTTGGGATGACTCCGCAATGGCGGCTGCATCATATAAATGACCTGCCACCACTGTGGATCCACCCCAGGGCTTTCCCCTCATCAAGATGTACCCTTGGAGACATTCCGTCATGGACTGCTTCCTTGTGTGGATGTGAAATCTCACTACGCCCACTGAGAAAGAGGAATTGGTGTGGATCATGGGTTGCAAAACTGCATGCACAAAACCTGGTATAGATACTGCCTGTATGAAAAAAGGGCTTTGTGTGGGGGAAAAAACTACCTTGAAACAAACCTAAGACGAAGCAATATCTAATTTTCTGATAAAACCAATATGCAACATATATCTTTCCATTCAATATTCTACTAGGAATAACCAGAGTTAATTTTGCACCAGAAGAACCTAAATACACATTCAGTGATAAGGGTGAAATCCAATGTCATGCTAGTAGTGTGGCAAGACTTTCTCGCTCTCCTCTCTCACCTACAGCCTTTTCTCCCACCCAAAAATCTGCTCTGGACAGTTTCTCATCCCTCCAGAACATATTTTGAGGGCATGTGGAGGATTACCCCCTTCCTATTTCCACTGATAGAACTATTTCCATCAGTGGAACAACCTAAACCATCCCTAAAATGCTAAACCGAGAGCAGGAACACAGATAGGGAGAGCATTCCTGGGCAGGATTTACACTACTACTTTATAGTGTATTGAAGTACACTGACAACTGTTGAGGCCCATGACACATTCCATATACCACTTTCATACCACTTCCATAGTATTAGATCCTGCTTGGTGTAGATGTATTACTGGTTTCTCTGTTTGCAATTGGAACATCAGTCATGCAGATGGTATGACCAGTGCTGATGACATGGCCAGTGCTGAAACCTGTTGATTGGGTCAGCCCAAGGCATTTTGCTACCTGAGATGAAGAACAAGATGGCACCCCCTCCCATTCCATGTACAAAAGGTGACTGGGCTAGTTTCAATGCCGACAGCATCCTCCCCTGCACCTGAAGGCACCAGGGGGGAATCCGCACGTCGTTCTGAGATCGCTTCTAAGCGACCCCAGTGCGGCGTGAAAGCAAGCGTGTAACTTGCCTTTTGAAGAGCCAACAAAGAGACGTCCTTCCCGCCCCCGCCCCCGCCACCCGCAGACCTCCTCGCCGACCAGCAAGGAGAGCTCGGCTGAAGAAGGCGGGGTTGAGAGCGGAAGAAGCTCTCCACCCCGCCTTCTTCCCCCGAGCTCTCCGTCCCAGCCGGTGAGGAGGGAGTTGGGTGGTGGCGGCAGCGGCAGCGGGAAGGACGTCTCTTTGTCGGCTCTTCAAAAGGCAAGTTACACGCTCGCTTTCACGCCGCACTGGGGTCGCTTAGAAGCGATCTCAGAACGACGTGCGGATTCCCCCCCAGGTCACTCAGAGGAGGCTGCATAACACAGAGGCCTGTCCTGTGTTGACCTTGCTGCCTCCCAGCATCTGCTACCTGAGGTGACTGCATCACTCTGCCAAATGGTAGGGTTGGCCTAGTCTAGTGATGCCTGGCTGATGCTTTGCCTGTGCTAATGCCTGGTTACACCTTGAAGCACTACGAAAAGCTGCCAAGCTAGTTTGACATGAGATCATGCAAACGAGGAAATAGAAAAGGAACTGTACAATAGGAAATGTCTCCTAGACCGTGCCATCCCCAAGTCTCTGGCAAACAATCATTTGCATAGCCACGGTGAGCTGTTTTGTTTTTTATACACTCAATGTGCCCTGCACTTGGTCTTTCTATTTGTTTCTTCTTCTCCTTCTCCTTCTCCTCCTTCTTCTTTTTAAAGCCAATTTCATAACAAAAGCTTTAGAAGCTTGCTCACAGTTTGATAATACGAGAGTCAGGTTAGCATTTTTTTGGTCATGTTCATTGCTTGCCAATCTCAAGAGGAAAACATAAGAAGAAGACGTGAAGGATGGGGTTCAAGCAAGTAGTCGGAATGCGAGGCTTGCTAATGTGTTCTAAAGGCATTGTACTGCAAATAGACTTTCCCTTTACACCGATAAAAATGGATTGGCACTTGTTGCAGCCTAGAACTCTATTGTATAAATGTCAGTTTAGCAATGCAGCCGCATACATCACTGTCAGGGTTGTCTTACCTTGTTCCACATGGACGAGGATAAGTCTTGCAAGAGTTATTTTCATTACGGACGCGCCATGACCAGTAGCAGAGATGGCACCAACAAGACTGTCAGCATATAGGCCTTTGTACCTGTTTCACAAAAGAAAGAAAGAAAGAAAGAAAGAAAGAAAGAAAGAAAGAAAAGAAATAGCGCATGAGCGGTATGACCCAGGGCAACCTGCTTAGCTTGGCAACAGCACTCGGGGGTGGGGGTGGTGGGTTACAAAGAGAATTTGCTGTGGAATAAGTCACAGTAATTAGTGTTAAATACCAACCAGAAATGCTTTTAGCCCTTTGCCACACATACATTCAGAGTCAAAACAAGAGATTCTCAAAACAAGAGCTACAAGCCCCAAGGAGAGTTGATAGTGGCCCAAGAGACAGCACATATGTTATAGAGTTGGTCATTACCTTCTCTTATCTCACATTATTGCCTGTTTGTGCACTTTGCTCATCGAATGTTATGTTTCTTACCCACCCAAGGATTTCTACTTCCCTGGCTCAGCGTCATCCATTTTCTCCCGCTGCCCCCATATGCCTGGAATTCTCTTCCACAGCTTTTGCGGACCACGAGTTCAATACCAGCCTTTGAAGCTTAACTGAAAAAATTTCTTCCCCCACCCCCCCAAAGCTTTTAGAACTTTCGTTTGATCTTACTGTTTTATAATATTGTTAGTTTTATTGTTCCGTGTGCCTGTTTGACGCGTTCCCTTCCCTTTCTTGTGGTTTACTGTGATTTTATCGGAATGTAAGCCTATGTGTTGCTGTTTTATTGTTTTACTATGTGCAGCACCATGTGCATTGATGGTGCTATATAAATCATCATACATCATCATCATCGTCATTATCATCAAAGCCCTAAACCAAGAGTGTCCAACCTGTACCGCAACCTGCATTTTCTGCAGCCCCCCATGGATGTTCTGACTCTGCCCTTGCCACCAAATTCCCTACCCTAGGAGATCCACTACCCATCCTCCCTGATGGCATTTTGCCACCATGTAATGTATCGATAGGTTTTCAGTGCAATCCTATACATTACTCATAAATAACCCCCCTTGAGCTCAGTGGGGTTTCCTCTGGGGTAAATGGGTAGAGGATTGCAACATTAGCTGAGAGGTGTTTTTGGAAGTGATCTCCCAAACTATTTTCTGCTCTTCTAGTTAATCATTTAATTGTTGATCATAAACTGCTTTGGTTGACATTGAATGCAATAGAAAGGTAGGGTGTAAATATTTTTAATAAATACATTTAAAAGTGCAAATACTTTCTCAGGAGAGGTCATCTACTTACATGCAGCCCTCTTCTAGGTACAGCAAAATCACAATATGCTTATAATCATGGTTGTTGAATTAGACCATTCATGTGCACAGCTATTTAAGATTTAAGTTCATTATAACAAAATTGTGAACCGCCCAGAGAGCTCCGGCTATTGGGCGGTATAGAAATGTAATAAATAAATAAATAAATAAATAAATAAATAAATAAATAAAATGAACAACTCTGAAAGACCAAGCCACAAGAGAATGCTGCTAATATTATACATTACAAATTATAGAATAACTATAGAGATGGAAGGGGCCATTTGGGTCATTGAGTCCAATCCCCTGTTTAGTCCAAGAATCCAGTTTAAACCAACCCTGACAGATGGCTGTCCGGTCTCTGCTGGAATACTTCCAGTGATGGAAAGCCCACCAAGATAGCATCCTGCATCTGCAATCCAAAGAACCACAGAACTAAATCTTATGTTGATTCTCCAAAATTAACCCCCAACATACATGCCTAGTGAACAACATTTGAAACTTGGGGGATTTGGAACGCAGCCTGTGATCTGACATGATGGCTGTCTGCTGGTATAAAGAGAAAAAAAGAAGGGAAACCCCCACCCCCATCTTTGCTAGGTATGCCTAAAGTACTTGTTTGTTTGTGGCCTGAGGCTTTTGGTAAGTGATTTATTCACTATTCATGAATTTTATATGAGTAAACTTAATTGGGAAGGTCACACTTAAACAAATCCTGGGGGAGAAGGCTATCAATTGCTACTAGTCCTGATGCCTAGGTGCTCCCTCTAGTATCAGAGTTGCTGAACACCAGTTTCTGGGGAATATGGGTGTGAGGGTGCAGTTGCACTGTGTCCTGCTGGTGGGTCCCTGGCTGACAGCTGGTTGGCCACTGTGCGAACAGAGTGCTAGAGTAGATGGACCTTGGTCTGATCCAGCAGGGAACTTCTTATGTTCTTACATTCTCCTGGTACATGACATCATCCCAATGGCTTTAAACCATGACTCCAAGACAGATCATTCCAACAATTTCCTTGCACAGTTTAGCTTTTAGTTAAACTCTAGTGTACCAGTAAGAGAAATAACTCTCTACACTCCCACACTTTTCTACATAATTTGAATATAGATTTGCAAAAATTGCTTGCAAGTGAAAACTATTGAAAATAGCACAGCTAAGAAATTGTCTTAATAGCAGAGATATAGAGCTGGAGGGGACTGAAAAACCATCTAGCCTAGCACCATAGGAAGTTGCTTTATCCCAAGTCAGACCCTTGGTCCACCTAGCTCAGTATTATCTGCACAGACTGGCAGCAGCTGTCCGGCTTATGGATAGGGATATTTCCCAGATCTATGTAGATATGCTGGGGATTAAACCTAGGATATCAATATGCAAAGCATATGATCTACCATGCAGTTATACCCCTTCCCCATGCCCAGCCTTTGGGTGGAAAGCAGAACTTCCTATTGGGCCTGTGGCCAAGCTATGCAATATAGTTAGTGCAGAAGCAGACAGCAAGTGCACTGTAGACAGGCACAAAAAGCTTTATATGGTTCAAAATAGGGATAAAATAAGCAACATTGAGAGTCAGTGTGGTGTAGTGGCTAGAGTGCTGGACTGGGAGTCAGGAGATTCTAGTCCCCACTCGGCCGTGGAAATGCAATGGGTGACATTGGGCCAGTCACAGACTCTCAGCTGACCTACCACGCAGGGCTGTTGTGTGGATAAAAATGGAGAGGAGGAGGATTATGTATACCGCCTTGGGTTCCTTGGAGGAAAAAAAGGCAGGCTATAAATGTAATAAATAGATAAATATGTTGCAGGGATAGCCAAAATCCTCTGACTGTTGCTAGCGAATTAGACCTGAGGAAAAGTTAGTGGGTTTTTTAAAAAACTTCTCGTGGAATAATGAGTCAGATACTGCCTGTGATCATGGCCATTTCTGTCAGCCATTTGTGGCAGTGTAGAAGATGGGAAAACTGAGGCCTTAGCTAGACCTAAGGATTATCCCAGGCAAATGGAGGGGTTGTCCCTGCCTGCTCCTGGGATCCCCTGTGTGTCATTTGGATGCATAGGGATGATCCCGGGACAATCCTGGGATATAGGCCTAGTCTAGCCATGGCCTGAGATCATGTAAGAGGGGTGACCCTAGTAAATCTAATTTTATGGGAGCAAAGGGATGGCAAAGACCATTATTAGACAGCAACAATTTAATCCATGCTATATAAAACCTTAATATATGCTGTGACTGAAAGCTTGGGGAGCAAATGGGATAGCAGGAATATTTGATGGAGCGACCATTAATCCTAGCTCTCAGTTGAAATCACCCCAGGTCATACAAGGAAGGGGAAACACCTTCCTAGCTCCATTTGCTTGATCAATGTTGTTCCTTTACACCAGGGCTGTTGAACCTCAGGCCTGGGGTCCTCTGGTGGCCACATGCTCTTTCCCTGGAACCCCCCCTCCTTGCCCCTGACTGCCAATCATTTGGCAATTTCCAGGCTTTTGCATGTTTCCCCCCTCCCATTTTGAAATGCCTCTCCTAAAGCTTAGCTGCCAGCAATAAGAACTTTAAGCTAAAACATGCTGCTATTCTGGCCCTGGTCCTTTTGCTTTGGAGCCACCCACCACTGGAACACAGCTCCTGAAAGTTTATCCAAAATGGAATTGGGCTCACAAACTGAAATAGGGGCCCTGTTTTATACAATAATAGATGGAGGCAGATAGGGGGGGATCTATGGAGCCTGCTTTCACTGTAGTCTATTTCATCTGCCATTAAACTTAGGGTGACCATATAGAAAGGCGAACAGGGCTCCTGTATCTTTAACAGTTGCATAGAAAAGGGAATTTCAGCAGGTGTCATTTGTACGCATGCAGCGCCTGGTGAAATTCCCGCTTCATCACAGCAATTAAAGCTGCAGGAGACCTGCCCTCTTTTGTATCTGGTTGAGAGGGCAGCGCTCCTGCAACTTTAACTGTTGTGATGAAGAGGGAATTTCTCCAGGTGCTGCAGGCATACAAATGACACCTGCTGAAATTCCTGTTGTTATCCAACTGTTTAAGATACAGGAATCCTGTTCTCCTTTCCACATGGTCACCCTAATTAAACTCAGCACATTGAATCTTCCATGGGGAACTCTGAGTCTTCAGGACATCCTTTGCTGAGCACTGTAGTCCCTTAGAACCTTCTCAGGGATTTTTTTTTTAAAAAAATGTCAGAACTGGGATTCCTAAAACGGCCGCTATTGTGCAGCACTTTGTGATTCAAGGAGCATTCATGTGCCCCCAGGAACATGACAAGCAACTGCTCCTGTAAGTGATTATTTTCTGAAGGAATGGCAGTGTTCATTTGACAAGGAATAAAACGTATGCCGTAATAGATGTTAGACAGGAGAGAGGGAGAGGCCTTTTCAATTCCATTGTGTCCAAAGGTAAGGAATCTTAGAAGATGTAAGCAAACACCTGGTATCAGTAGGAAACATGGCTTTTTCCATCATAAACCCTAGGTGGCACCATTTTTACACTGACACCAGAAGCCATTAGTAGCTTAGTAAATGGCTCGGTCAGCAGAAACTGGGACAATCCTGGGCTGTAGAAGTTTGTCACAGAATGGACACATAAGGTCAAATAAATGTTGGTTACACAGGTCATGAGAGAATGATGAGGTCCAAGTCAAAGCCCATCAATCATTGCACGGAAGACCTCAATGTGGGTCAAATCCAATTACCTGCACTTGTTAAGAAGGCAGCAAACAGGGAGAGTGGCTTGGGAAAACGTTTACATCACGAGGAGTCTATAAGGATCATCAGGAGAGAGTATTCTCTTTTGTGACAATCACTTCCCCCCCCCACACACACACTTGATTTAAATGATGAAAAGAGGAGGAAGGAAGGAGGAATTGGCAGTGTGAGGAAATGATTGACGTGTCGTCTCCCCCACTCCATGCAGTGTAATAGCAATAAGTGGACACAACGTATTTCTTCGATTCTGACGCACTTCCCCCCCATATAAACAACTCTAAAAATGGGGTGCATCTTAGAATCGCGGGTGCGTTTATTATTTCTTAGAATCAAAGCTTTTTTTCTGTTGGTGGTACTGAAATTAGTGTGCATCTTACAATCGATGGCATCTTAGAATTAAAGAAATACGGTACTACTTTAGAAGCTAAGGAAAAGGGGTAAAACTTGCAAAAATTGGTTGATATGAAAAGACAGGAAATGAACTGAAGTGCCTGAAGTGGACCTACAGACCCACTTCCTTTACCCAGGTGGAGAGAGAGATGAAGGACATAAATAAGGTGCTTCCTCACGGAGGGCTCTTAGCCATAACCAAAATACTTTGTGCAGCTTTTCCGTCTTTCTCACCTTAACAGATTTTTTTTTTTTTTGCAAGAAGAAAAAAAAGAGGGAGAAGTCGTGGGAAAACACGGAGGTGTTATGAATGGAAGACGTCATTAAGAACTTTTTCTACATGAGGCTGTTAATCGACTGTTAATCTACTTCTGGTTTTGTCACAGAGTTGAGATACTACCTGGAGAGCATTTCCTTTCCTGCTTTTCTGCTCCATAACTTCTAGGTGGCGCTGTGGTATAGCAGAATAGTTCAAATACACAAGTGGAAAAAGCAGTTTCTTTAACTTTCACAATTAAATGTTGCAGTTCCCCACTCTAAAAAAAAAATCACTGAAAGCACACCATACTGTTGTACACTGTGACTGGGTGACCTGAGTGCCTGATATTTTCAGTCTGTTGTCCAGTTGCTAATTGTTGGTGGGCAACAATTTTTCTGGTTCTTTATCTTTAAATCAGAATTTGGTAGGGTAGCTCTTGAAACAGAGGATGCATATGAAGAGAGGACAGTCCTCTGCAAGCCTTTCAAATAGAGGACTGACCAATGTAAAGGAGAACATTTGGCTAACCTAGCCAAACTAGATATGACACCTAATGTGTCATCAGAAACTGTTGTTTTTAAAATATTTAATAGGAGACATGAGGGTGGGGAGATTTTCATCAGGATCTCAGCTTGCAAGGAGGGGAGGTTTAACCCTTTCCTCTCCAGCCACAATCCTGATGAAATACACCCTCTCATGCTGCTACTAGCCCTTGAATAAAAGCTTCCATTGGCATTATTATTATTAACCAATGTGCTTTTTAATGACATGTTTACCATCAGGTCTCACATACTATCATGTCTCACATAGGCCAAGGTTGGATAATTTGTCGCCCTCCAGTTGTTTTGGGCCTAGAATTCCCATGAGTCCCTAGATAGCATAACCAATGATGAGGGATCCTAGGAGTTGAATGCCACAAGTTGCCCATCCTTATGGTAGGACCAAGGGAGAAAACAGGTAAGTAGGCAGCACTGGCAAGAGAAGCCAACAGCTAGAAGTTTAGGAGCTCTGGTAGTGAGCTGTGGTCCTCTAGTGAGGTGTGGCCTTGGGACATACCCACTGATGCTGACCCCTGATGTTGACTGCCTGCCAGAAATCCAGCTTCTGCTACCCTTTAATCCTCACCCTCACCTGTAGGCAATCTTATGTACATGCCTTGCTAGCCATGTCCTTCCCTCTGTTGTCTTCCCCATGATTAAAATAGTGGGGAGAGGAACCTGTCCTTTTTGCATATAGAACTTTGTAAAACATCATGTGTGCTGATGGTGCTGTAATGAGAACAACAACAGCAGTACTCGTGATAGTAGTAATAGGAGTCATCACAACCAGCTTAGGTGTAGGCGGAACTGTTGTTGTGCAAGCTGTTACGCTACAACTGCAAGCAGAAGCCAAAAGCAAGCGATATTTATTCATTTGATTTAATATTCATTTAATAAAATATTTCTTGGGTGCCTTTCAGAACAAGAGCCCTCCGAAGATGGTGTACAGCAATACATTCTCCCAAATTGCCTGTTGGCTCAAGTTATCATCATAAAATCACCTAAAAGCAATTTAATATAATACAATAAAAACCAATCTATAATCTTAGATGTTAAGAAACCAAGAGACATAAAACTATTTCAACCAACTAAAAAGATAGATACTATTTTTTTTAAAAAGGATGTTTGTTTTAAAATGCCTCTACAAATAATTTCACCTGCCACCAAAAAAGTATAGAATCAGAGCCAGGCATTTCTCCAGAGAAGGGCCTCTCTTGTATAGATATTAAATGCACTTCTTTTATGGAAGGAATACAGAGAAGGGCCTCTTCTGATGATCTTAATGCATGGGCAGATTAATGTGGAAGGAGGTGTTCCTTCAGATATTTGGGCCTCAAACCATTTCAGCTTTTAAAGGTAAGCACCAGCACATTGAATTGGGCTTGGTAGGAAATAGGCAACTGATGAAGCACCTTCAAAACTGATATAGTATGGCTTCACCTTGGCAAGCCAGTGTGAAATCTAGCAACTGAGTTCTGTAATAGTTTAGGCTTCTGGACAATTTTAAGGTTACAATGTAGTACAGTAATCTAACCTGGAGATTATTAGAGCATGGATACTTGATGTAACTCGTCAAGATGGACAAGGGTGGTTGGACAACTTCTTCAGGCTGCATCAATTGAAATAGATCCCATAAAATGAGACCAGACAGCATTCTGGACACCTCCACAGGACTGGTATTGAGAATGGTGTCAAGGTTCAATACTTCCCATTAAACTTAATGGGGCTTACTTTTGAACAGACATGTATTAGATTGCAGTGTCCACTACTGTTTTGACAGATAGGGTCTATGGAAGGGGTAGGAAATTTGGTGCCTTCCATATGTTTTGAATTACAACTCCCATAAGCCCCAACAAGCATCAAGCATTGTGGGAGTTGTAGTCCAAATTATCTGAAAGGATAAGTTTTCCATCACTGGAGTCAGACAAATGAATCTCATGCCTATATTACTGCATCACCTATATTATGCTATAAACCAGCCTTCCACTTATTTATTTAATTTATTGATTACATTTCTATACCACCCAATAGAAGGTTTCTGGGCAGGTCACAAAAATTACAACTGCAAAATACAATATAAAATATAATGGTTTAAAACTGCAGTATAAAAGTGCAACCAGAGCAAAACCTAGCGGTAGTGCAGAGATTTAACATTCAAACAGCAGAGCTAAAAACTGGAATGCTAAAAGGCTAAAAAATGCTTGGGGAAATAAAAAAAAGTCTGCACCTGGTGCTGGAATGAGCACCAGGTGAACCTCTCTTGGAAGCTCATTACATAACCAGGGTGCCACAATAGAAAAGGTCCTTGGCCATGCTGGCTGACACTGATAGGAGTTATAGTCCAAAACATCAGAAGGGCACACGCTGGGGAAGGCTGCTATAAGTTTTTTGAAATCCCTGTGATCCAGGGTTTTATTTTGTTAGATATCACTGTAGTGTTTGCTTTTAAAGAAGTCACTATAGATTTCCAAATTAAAAATGTTTGGGGAGGAATCATAGAACAGTCCCAGATCAGTTCCTAACATCTCCATTTTAAATGAAGACGCAAGTGCAGGAAAAGTGCTGCTCTGACTCCACATAAGGCAGCTTCACTTATTCATTCCTTATGAAAGATCACTTTCCTTGCTGGCTTTTTGAAAGAGCATATGATTAATAATGGGGAAAGGAAAGTAATTTAGGCATTTGTTTAATATACCAGTTATCAAATTGTGGGGTGATTTCTTGGGTAGGTGAGGGTAACACAAAACAGGAAAAGAAAGGATTCTGGGGTAGATGGAGCCTTTGTCCCCCAACCAGCCAATGTTTGGCACTGAAGTCAGAGAACCCTGTGGAAGAGTATAGGATGTAGCACAGAGAGCTGCACGTGGTAGAGAAAAATCAGTGGAAAGTGAAGAAGCCCCCCTCCCCTTTTATGAATGGAACTGCCTTTCGCTTGGGCAAAGGGCTTTCTGAATATGGCTCCAGGCTTGGATCCAGACATTGCCTTCAAGAAAAGGAAGGGTTCCTTCTGTCAAGGAAGGCTTTTGATCCAGCAGAGCATTTCTGCTAGCAGAACAGGGGAGGAAGAGATTTCTGCCAATCTTTTCTGTAGCCCCCTCCCCCAAATCTGCTCCAGAAGGTTGAGGGATCTTCTGGTTCAGCCTGGGAGGTGGTGTTGGGGGCTGCAGGGGGAGGGGATGTCAGCAAAACACTGCCCCCTCTGTCCTGCTGGCTGGGATATCCTGGGCAGAACTCTGCTCAGAGATGGCTCCCACTGATGGAAGCAAACTCTGGATCCAACACTATACATCCATATAGTTCATTGGAATACCAGATTTTACTTTCTTGGATGATCTATAAATCTCAGTAAAGGATGTGCTTCGGATGTGCAGCCTCTGAATAGCTGAATCAGGTTCTTGTGTTTGGTACACACCCCTAATTTCAACTCTTGAATTCTGATTGGATGTGACTTCTTTGACTGAAATTGTCTTTCATGCCAAAAAGGCCATCAAAATTCCTAGCGATGAGCACATACTAAAGGATCAGGATTTTTCAACATCCAGCTCTTAGAGCCACCCGGTAAAAGCTATCTCTGAGATGAGCACTTTATAATTTGCTTGCTTAATAAAATTAAAATAATAAATTATTCAACTCTATTATTATTCAAATACGGTAATTTTCAATTATTCAATAAATATATATTTAAAGTGCATATACTCTTTCTAATCTGCAGCCGAGCCTTGCTACATTGATATGTTATGTTTATAATTAAAAATTAAAATGATTCCAACAGGAAGGAAATTGTTTGCAGAGAGGTGTTAAAATTGATTTTTGTTTTCTTTTGTTTGAGAAGTTCACTGAATTTATTTTAATAAAGCTATCAAACTGAACTTGGCTTCCAGTTCTGCAAATGGCACATTTAAAGAAGAGCTCCTCTGCACCACAAGAAAAGCACATCTCCCCCTGCAAAGCAATTTTAATTATGATTTCATATCATTAAAAAAAACTTGCTCGACGTACAAGTCAGATCATGCATACTTAATATGAAAGGTTTTATTATTGATTATGCATTCCAAATAAGTACTTTATTTAATGCTGTTTACATCATAACCTTAAAAACAAACCAAGCACTATGGTACACGTACATGACACTTCATTTAGAGCTTCATCCCATGTACCTATTTCCCTCGAATTATCCCCTACAGCACTAAGCTGTTGCCATTGTTGTTGTTGTTGCTACCGGGCAGCTAGATCCTTTGCATACCAGGAAATGGGTTTAAGGGGGGAAATGTAAAAAAAAATCATAAAAAATCAACGGATGACCCAATCCGATTCAAATTTGGTATGCTTAAAGCTCTCCTTAATATCTATTACTGTGCCAACTTTGATGTCTTTATCTTTAAAGCTTACACAGATGTAAGCATTTGTTTAATTTTTCTTCAAATCCTGCTCCTGTGCCCCAGTGGCTGCTCAGAAAACAACAAATGATACGCTCAAAAACTAGTAGCAAAATACGGTGAGGCTTTTGCCTTTGAAGCACAATTAAGGCAGGATGCATGGGAGTACTTCACAATAAAAGCAGATTATAAGATGGAAAACTTCGGAGTCCTTTGCACATGATTCACAGTGATTGCACAGTATAACGCTGGTGTGATAAAGCTCTGTGACTCACCTCATGGGTAGTCTCAAATTTATTTATTTATTTTCTGTCAAGTTGTGTGTAAAGATTGCCAGTTCTTGGAAATGGGCCATTCAACACTTTGCCGTTGCCACTGCATTTTAAAGCGACATACATTTAAAGGGCCATTTGCCCTTCAAGGAGTGATGAGAGCCATGTGTACTTTGTGCACAGTGTTCTGTGCCATGGGGTCTTCACTTTAGTTTAAAAACCTCTAAGTGAGCCTGATTACAGCCCATACTGATTTGAATTCTACGTTGTGATTCATGCAATACCCAGGCATAGTGGGGTCTGCTTCTGTCAGCGCTTGGGCATTTGCAAGTATGAAATTACAGAATATAATCGAAAGCATTTGAAATTACTTCTCAGGGTGAGGAGATAGCAATGACAGAGCCATGAAAGCAAAGAGGATGGGGAGAATTTCTTATTTTATTTTTTTACATTAAACTGACTGAGCGGCAACAAGGAAATTCTCTCCATTTACATTGACACGAGCTGAAAAAAAACCATAATTTTTATGACGTTCTTCAATAAGGCTTTTCAAAAGTACACACTTTGTAGAATCAAATGATCACTTAGAGTGGAGTGATTTGTATCCCATTGGAATGAAAATGAGCACCCAACTGATTTGTGCTTATTTGTACTGTGCTGTTCCTGGCAGACACATTTCCACATCAGCTCAACTAAAAGCCCCAAATGGAAGATAACTATGTTTCTCAAGTCTGTTTCAAGTGTAGAATCTCATCGTTTTAAAAGCACATTCATAGCTATTAAAACTGCTATTTGGTGAAAATTACATTTATTACCTTTTTTGGCTCAGCCTTATCAGAGGAATAACTTTTTAACCACCCGACTGAACACTTGACATTTTGAAAGGTAAGTGTGCCCGTGCCGTGTCATAAATAACATCTTTCAGCACGGTGCTACAGTATTCAGATCTAAGCAGAGGGGCCTGAACAACCGCAGCAGCAGCAGCAACAACAAAATCACCTCGGTTCAAGGGCAAACGTAAAGAGACATTTTATTCAAAACAAAATCTTTTCACAGCTTTTGCTAGCAACAGGGTTGCTGTTTTTTTGCAGGGCGACGGGGGGGGGGGGGGGAGGTGAAGGTTGGCCTGCACCACTGGAGATCAAATCACCTGCCATAGTTCTGAAGTGTCCCATCAATAAAATTTGACATGTTGCTGATTGCTCCGTTAAATCACCACTGTGGTCTTGAATTGTCTCATCAGGTCGGATGGCTTCCCCCCCTTCAACCGAATGCATAGGATGGTAAACAGTGTCGAATATTTTCAATGGAAGCCTCTCCAAATCAAAATGGTGTTCAACAAGGTGCTGCCATAACAGACCATAACACTGAATCCCAATAAGAGCATTCAGGGTAAAGGGTCCATTGTGGTTGGCCTGCTGCAGCTTTGACTGAAACCAGGCTCTGGTTTTTTGAAACACTGCCTTGAATGGGAGCCCTGTCCTTTCCATATGGACCCCCTAGACACCACAGAAGGCCTCTTCAGATTAATAATAATAATAATAATAATAATAATAATAATAATAATAATAATAATAATTCTTACCCGCCTCTCTGATTGGATCGAGGCGGGGAACAATAGCAAGCATAAAATACATAAAATACTAATTAAAAACATAGTATACACTGTTAAAAAACATCCTAAAAGCATACTAAAAGTATCTTAAAATTCTACTGGATAGGCCTGCCGGAAGAGATCAGTCTTGATAGCTTTCTTGAATGCTAAAAGATTGTCAAGCTGACGAGTCTCCTCTGGCAGGCTATTCCACAGTCTGGGAGCAGCAGAAGAGAAGGTCCTCTGGGTAATGGTTGTCAGCCTAGTCTTTGCTGGCTGAAGTAGATTCTTTCCAGAGGACCTGAGTGTGTGGGGCAGATTGTATGGGAGAAGGCGATCCTGCAGGTAGCCTGGACCCAAACCATGTAGGGCTTTAAAGGTGATAATCAACACTTTATACTTTTCCCGGAAACTAATTGGCAGCCAGTGAAGAGATTTTAAGACTGGTGTAATGTGATCACCCCTAGGTGTACCAGTGACCAACCTGGCTGCCATATTTTGAACTAGTTGAAGTTTCCGGACTAGGCACAAAGGGTGCCCTATGTAGAGTGCATTGCAGAAGTCGAGCCTCGAAGTTACCAGCGCGTGCACTACCATCTTTAGGTCTTCTAACTCTAGGAAGGGGCACAGCTGGCGTATCAGCCAAAGCTGATAGTAGGCACTCCTGACCGTCGTGTCTATCTCGGCTGTCATTTGGAGCAACGGATCTAGAAGCAGCCCCAAGCTGCAAACACAGTCTTTCAGGGGGAGTGTAACCCCATCCAGAACTGGTTGACACACCTCCAAACCCAGGTTGTGAAATGTTCACACCTGGGCCAAAACTACACCAAACAAGATAAAACACTTTGAAAGTAGTTTGAAAACTGTCTGTGGAGTGTGTCCTGGGCCCCAACAGTTGTCTATGCCATTTTAAAGCAGTAGTATAGATCCTGCCCCTGAATCAATGGGTAAGAAAATGTAATTAAATAAATAAATAAATAAATAAATAAATAAATAAATAAATAAATAACATAAATAAGAAGAGCTTCACTGACTAGCCCCAAGCCTGATGTCACATGCACTGGCTTGTCCCATCTCTCCAGATGGCATAATTGTCTGCAGCGAGGAAGCCTTCACTCATAGAGTTGTACATGGAAAGGCTCCCTCACTGCAGACATTAGCACTGTACGCATGGAAGTCAGGGGGTGTGGCAAGCTGATATGCACAATGTCCAGAGCAGGGCTAGTCAGCATAGCTCAACTTACCCACACGTACATTAGATCAACGCACGAGCATCTCTTGTGAAGAAGGCTTTGTGATGCCATGTTGTGCCTGATGCGTGCAAGCATGCACGCACACGCGCACATGCACGCACGCACACACACACACACTCACACTTCAGAGAACTAATGATACATTTTGATGGTGTAAACTCATATTAAGTGCAGCTGTTACTGTGCAATTGTCCTGCCTCAACTATGGAATTTTACAGAGGGTACAGATAACATCATGAACCATTTGTAATCAGCCCATTATTATTATTATTATTATTATTATTATTATTATTATTATTATTATTATTATTATTATTTATATAGCACCATCAATGTACATGGTGCTGTACAGATTACTGTACAGTAATCTGTACAGTAAGAAAACTTGCTGTACAGTTTTCTCACTGCTCCATCTGCCTTTCCCCCACCTCACATGCGCATACACCCACATTAGACACAACCCAGCAAGTAGGAAAAGAGTGGAACAGAGTGACATTTTTCAGCAGGTGTGGAAAATGTGCATTTGAGGAAGAGTGGGAGGAGTTGTCTCTGGGGAAGGTGGATGATGGATTGAGGATGCCCTATTTTCTCTCTCAATGTTCATTTCCTGTTGCAGAGACTTTTTGTGTCCTGCAAAACAAGAGCTTCGGCCTCTTCCACATGATTCATAGAGCTCCATCACACCTACTTTTCCCCCCTGGTATGCACCCGCAATGTTGACCTCCGTTTCATTAGTGCAGCAAGTGCTGGTCCCTTTCACAATCATCACTATATTGGTGATCTCTCCTTTTACTTATTTGCTGTCCCCAACTGGCCCCTTCTCCTTCCCCCTCCAGTTCTTTGGTTGTGACATTGTGATGAACATCGGCAGCTGGGAGAAAAATTGTGAATCCTGGAATTTCTGAATGTCTTCATCTGCCTCCCTCCCCACCATCAAGCCCTCCCCTTACTCTATTTGTACTGATGGGGATATCCTGACTTCATTTGTTGTGACTACCAGTTCCCTTCATCCCTCCCCTGATAAAAGTATGGTGTGGAATCCTATTGCATGTCTACTCAGAAGTCAGTCCTATTGAAATCCATGAGAATTACTCCCAGTTCAGAGTGATTGCAACCTAAACTATCATATATCAGAACTATACCAGATCCAGATTCAAAGCAACCTGAGAGCAGTGGAAGCCAATGCATGTTCTCCTCAGAAGTAAATCATATTGAGTTCAGTGAGGTTTATTTCCTGGGTTGCAGCCTTGAAGGATGTGCTGCGTGCATTGTGCTGGCCAATGCAATGGGGTCCTGAGTGCCTGTTTACTCCAGAGCAAGCATGTACCCCATCCTCTGAGCCTGGTATGTCAGGATCATTCCCTTTACCAGGACTAACCCCATTGAAATGCAGGGTTAATGCTTCCAAGTAAACTGGCTGGGATGTAAGATGTTGATCAGATCAAGAGAGAGAGAGAGAGAGATGGGCAGATTGGGAAAGGAGTGTCATTCACTTCCCCCCCCCCCAAAAAAAACACAGACATAACTACTACTGCAAGAAGAAAGTAAAAGTTGCACCTCCTGTAGTGTGGGCTGGTGGAGGGTGAATCACTCACTAATGCCTCCAGCCTCCTCCTCTCTTTCACTCTCTCTGGCTCGCTCTAAGCAGCTTGTCCAGAAGGGCGGAGAAGCAATGGGAGAAACTACAAGCTCCACAATTTCAACTGCAAATGGCAGGGAAGGAGAAAATCCCAAAGGGGAAGGCGACAGAATGCCCCTTTCTTCTCACAGCCTGATAACCACTCCCCTCATAAAGCTCAGCACAAGTCTGTTTGTTTGACCGACAGACTCAGCAAGCTTTCGTCAGCAGGACTGCCATCAACAGAAGCAACATAATGTGACCACGGGAATACATGGGAAGGGATGAGCAGTTTTATTGCACATGGAGAAAATAAATCAGACTTTCCCTGCTCCAAAATAAGATGGAAAAGGGAGGGAAAGAGGTGAGATGAGTGCAGAATGGTGACGATGCCATATGAGTACTGCTTTGCAAAACCACAAACTAGGCATGACAAGAGTGTGATAAAATTCTGTTGTGATGGAGCTTTTAGCCAGTATATGAAACCTACCAGAAAATGTCAGAATTTGCAGCCTCCTTGTAAAGACGTTTACTTGGAAGTAAGGCTTCAATCCACTTGTCCTGTGCTGTTCTTGTTGTTGTTGATGATGATGATGATGCACACAATTAGGATGCTAAAAGCATGCTGAGAAGCTCGATTTGAAATATTGGGAGAAAGGGATGTGGAGTCAGGAAATGGGAGGAGACAATACTGTCCACTTGGTTACATTGCACCACTATGGATGGAAGACAGTGAGATGGACATACCCCAAAGTGCTGGACCTCCTGAAGTGTGGACAGTCAAAGGGAATTCTGTTTTAGCTTTCCGCAGAACAGGAATGATTGGCAGTGACAGGAGCACTCCATCTGGAGGCACCTAATATATCCCTTGCTTTCAGGCGATATTTAGTTCCTACATCTTGATCCCAAGGAGTCAGGAATGAACTCATCCCAAAAGGCAAGCTGTAATATTTCTTTTGTATTGAGGTTTTGCCTGGAGCTTCCTAGTGCTTGCCACAAATACGTAGTTCCAAGTTAAGCACCAGAATGTCAGATTTCTGCTGTTCTTACAACACTACATTCCCATGCTGCAATCAGCAGCCCCAAAGGAACGTGCATCTTAATGTGAGAAATGCTCATCTAAGCCACCTACTTTTGTAATGCAACGTTCTTATAGTAGGGATCCAGTATAGTGGCACTGTAGTGACAAACCATACCACAAAGATAAGGAATGGAGGCTATTATTTATTTATTTATTTATTTAGCACCAACAATGTACTTGGTGCTGTACAAAATATACAAATAAAACAGCAATACCCTGCCTAGAGGCTTACAATCTAAAATCACATTAAAAAATATGAAGGGGGGGAAGGGGTTCACAAAGCAGAAATAAGAGAATAATCATAGTAATAAGAACAGTAAATCAAGCTAAAAGTAAATCAGGCTAAAGACAGATCATTGTGGATCTTTGGATATTCAAATTACCCTGAGGCTTTGAGAAACCACATGCTTTTTTTTTTTTTTTTTTAACAGAGATGCCTAATTATTATCTAGGGTGGTAGAACAAGAAGAAAGGCATCACTTCTAGACAACACATTGCTCTTTACACATATAGCTCAGGGTTGGGGAACCAATGGCCCTCCAGATGTTGTTGGACTCTAAATTCCATTGGCCCCAGCCAGCATAGCTAATGGCCATGGGTGATGGAAGCATTAATCCAGAAACATCTGTAGGGTTACAGGTTCCTAACATCTGATGAAATCTGTTCCAAAGTGGAGACTTATTTGAAACAAAATGGAAATACCAATGGGAACTGGAGTATACTGTATTTAGGTGTTCCAATCTTGTCTAACAGGTGGTGCTGTGTTGTATATTGTAGGGGTGTGCACGGACCCCCCCGCTCCGCTTCTCTTCCAGATCCACGATTTGCGGATCGGCCCGCTCCATCCCGCCCCTGCTCTGCCCATGTCCGCTCCGCTCCGCTCGGAGCTCCGGATCCGGATCGGAGCTCCGTTTCCCCCCCCCCCCATAGGCTTGCATTAAGCTAAAAAAGTATGCAACTTTTTTTCTATTAAAGTTAGAAACCTCAAGTTTGGCACCATGACACCTCATGGGGGTATACACACGCACGCCAAGACTCAAGGCAGTCCCATCATCCCCTGATTTTTTGGGAATTTATGAAAATCCAACACCCCATTCACTCCCCTTTCCATAGCTCCGTCAATTTGCACGTTAAAAATCTCAAACTCGCCACCATGAAAGCTTATCCAGGGATACATATGCATGCCAAGACTCAAGGCAGTCCCATCATCCCCTGATTTTTTGGGAATTTATGAAAATCGGGCACCCCATTCACACCCCTTTCCATAGCTCCGTCAATTTGCACGTTAAAAATCTCAAACTCGCCACCATGAAAGCTTATCCAGGGATACACGCACGCCAAGACTCAAGGCAGTCCCATTATCCCCTGATTTTTGGCGGAGCTTAAACCCGCAGACATCTCAATGGGGCCATTTCAAAGGAAATCCCAACATGCCATGAATTGGGGAGTAGAGATAAACCTATGAAATCTTCTTCCACACTTGAAAAATGGATTTGGAACTTCCAAAAGTCTAACTTGAGCGCAGGAAGGACTTCTCCCCTGAGTCAAAGCCAGACACACACAACATCCCTGCGAGGCGGGCAGGGGAGGAGGGAGGGAAGGCAGGCAGGCAGCAGACATTTCTGGGGGCATAAGGAAGTGAGCCAAGGATAAGCCAGTAATGCATATAAAATGGAATAAATAAATAAATAAATAAACAAACAAACAAAGGAGGGGTGGAATTAAAAGCAGCAGTGTTGCTGAATAAACAACAAGAAGAACTTTTTTAAAAAGGCTATATCTGTCTTTTACCAGTAATAGGGGGACATGCCCGGGGGAGGGGGAAGCAGCTGCCAATTTGACTGGTCCTAGTGACCAGTCTTTTAAGAAGCAACGCTGTCAGTTCAACTCATGAAAGCCATTGCTCCACCACAAGAGCTCTAAGGAGTAAAGCTCTCACTTCAACTCATGATAGGCATTGCTCCACCGGGTTACTCTCTTTGGAGGGCTGTGATAGCCCCCCAAGTACAGGAGAGAGTGGGGGCACATCCACATGGCATGCCCTAGGGGAGCTCATCCCCTTGCACCACATCTTTTCAGTTGTTCCCCAAAGTTAGGGTGGGTAGCAGTGCTCTCTTATTATTGGCTTAGTATATGATTTCAGGTTGCATTTCTGCATTTGGTGGGGCTACTGTTTTAAAAAGCACTGGGAAAAGTCGTTCAGACTAAGAAAGAGAAGTTTCCCAGAATCCCAAGTTACCCGTTTTGCCTATCCCTTCCTCCAACTTTGGGATCATGTGATCATGACCGGGAGTTGACTCTGCCCCTCAGCCCTTCAAAAAAGGTATTTCCCGCCGGTTTTTAAAAAAATTCTAGCGCGCGACCCGCACCACACAGAGAGCTGAGAGTAGTCTCAAAATGACACCCATCCACGACTCTCTGAGCACAAGAATTTTCAGAACGATAGCTTCAAAAACAACACAGTTATCTGCAATTCTTTTCCGCAATGCAATCCTATGGGCGAAATGTTTCAAGATGGCGATCGGACCGGACCGCGGAAAACGGAGTGCTCCGAAAATGGGCGCTTCTCTTCGCCTTGCTTTTAGGGGTCCGCGGTCTGCTTCTACTCTGCCTCTGGGCAAGGCGGAGCAGGCCAATTCACTCCTGCTTCTGCGCTTCTAATCGGAGCGGAGCACATGCCTAGTAGACAGTTACGTTTCCATGTTTGGTCATTTGTAGGGCTTTCAATCTTGAATTTCCATGATCTTAAGTTGTGTTTGCATTTTTAAGTGATTTGATTTTCATGTTTTATTTATTTGTTTTATTTATTATTGCATTTATATCCCGCCTTTTTTCCTCCAAGGAACCCAAGGCGGCGTACATAATCCTTGTCTCCATTTTATCCTCACAACAACAACCCTGTGAGCTGGGTTGGGCTGAGAGTCTGTGACTGGCCCAAAGTCACCCAGTGGGTTTCCGTGGGTGGGGACTGGAACCCAGATCTCCTGACTCCCAGCCCAACACTTTAGCCACTACGTCACACTGGCTGTCATGAGGTTTGCTTGAGATTCACTTTGATGCCAACATTTGGATTATGTTGCTGCTTGTGCTACACTCACTCGGAAAGAATTAATCCTTCACTTTGATTCTTGCATTCTCATGAATCATAGTTTGATGGATGTTCAAATGACAGATGATGTAAACATTTAAAAGGAGAGTGACTGTGTTTCATTTTGACATCTTAGAGGCTGATGCTTGTGTATTACACCACAGAGAGTCAGAAATGTGTGTGTGGTGAGGTGAAGCTTGCAATTCTCATCTATATAAGCACTATCTCAATTAGGACTTTCCAGTGACTACAGATGAAAATAGATGTATACTTTATATACTGTATACTATGCTGAAAGTATATTATAAACAAACACCAATGTCTAAAGGAAAATTTCCCAAAAAATGGAGGAATGATTCTAATGGTATATCTTCATATCATAGAATCATAGAATAGGGAAGGGGCCTATAAGGCCATCGAGTCCAACCCCCTGCTCAATGCAGGAATCCACCTTAAGGTATACCTGACAGATGACTGTCCAGCTGCCTCTTGAATGCCTCTAGGGTGGGAGAGCCTGCGACCTCCCTAGGTAATTGGTTCCAACCTCATACTGCTCTAACAGTCAGGAAGTTTTTCCTGATATCCAGCTGGAATCTGGGTTACTGTAACTTGACCCTATTAGTCCGTGTCCTGCACTCTGGGATGATCGGTATCTTAGAGACATAGGTGGGCAACCAGGCAAGGTACGGTCAAAGGCAGCCAGAAATAACCATTTATTATGTGGTAGCTGCATGCAAAATGCACCATTATGTGACTACATGAGGAGCCCATCTCTGTAATACCTGGCCACAGGCTGTGGCATGCCTAACTTAAGTTCCATTCATTTCAACGGGTTTACTCTAAGTAGGACTACTACTGGATACAACCCTCCGATCCCTGATTGCACATGCTTCTAAATCATGCAAAGGAGCCTGCACTTGTAGAACAGGTTTCCCTCTTGAAGCCATTCCTCCCAATGCGTGGGCAGCTGGGGAGGCAGGGCTGGCAGATGATGCAAGACCCAGCAACTCCACTCTCCCACTACACAATGGTGATCATGTGAGTAACAATGCCTGAATAGGGCTTGGTTGGGAAATAAAGACGATTAGCTTCCCCCTGCAGGAAGCTTACAAGTAGCCATGATGTGGGAAATGGTTATTTAGAGTCACCCTGCACTTGTCTTGACGGCGCTGCTTTGGTGCCGTGAGGTGCCTGGCTCCCGCACTTGTGCTCCTTCCCAGCATCTGTATGGGAAGGAACACAAGTGCAAACTTTCCCTGCGGTGCTGAGCACCGCGAGGGATCAGGGAGGAACGAGGCAGCTAGGATGAGGAGAGGGACACAGGGCACCTGAACCACCTCTCCTCCCTCTGACTTTCCTCTGGTTGCCCGTTCCTTCTCCTCTGGTCTTTTTTAAAAAAATTATTATCTGTGTCTGTGCAGCTGTGCAGATACAGATAAAAAAGGGGGGAGGAATGGGCCCCATTCCTCTCCTCCCCCTTTCTATTTTTACAGAGGTGCAGGGCCATTTCTCTCCTCCCCCCCTCCCCTCCGTTTTCTATTATTATTATTATTATTATTATTATTATTATTATTATTATTATTATTATTATTATTATTTACCATGGGACACAGGGCTCCCGTAAGCTCCTGGAGGTCAGCCCCCTTTCCTGTCCAGCCAATGGTGACCAATCAGGGGACGCCATCGGTTGTGACATGCCTTCGCTGCCAAAAAAGTCGGGATAAGTGCCCAACTTTTTTTTAGCGAAGTTTCTGGGGTTTTCCCCTGATGGCTTCGCAATGGCGGCTGCGTCATGTAGATGACGTGCTGCTACTGCGAAACCACCCTGGGACAAATCCTTTGTGTAGACAAGACCCCTATGTCATACACGGATGATAAATATAAGATATGATGGAAAATCATCCCTCCCAGAGGCATCATTTGCAACCCCATTTTGAATGTGGTCATGGTGTCAGCTCGGATTTCTATCCTTTTAGATGATTAATAATAATAATAATAATAATAATAATAATAATAATAATAATAATATCAAAGCAATTTTAAAAAATGCAGATCTCAGACCTCCTTGTAACTACATATATCCAAGGGATCCCCCATCCCCTCATGAACCTTTGATTATCCACCCAAACACCCCCCCAAAGTCCTCAGCTCCACCTTCATTAGGAAGAAAGGTCCAATGAAGGTGGTGGCTGGTTGGTGTCTAGGTTGGAAAGGAGGACCGGGCTTCTGTTACTTTAACAGTTCCTTTAACAGTTGTATAGAAAAGGATATTTCAGCAGGTGTCAGCTGTATGCATGCAGCACCTGGTGACATCCCCTCTCCATCCAATAGTTAAAGCTGCAGGAGCCCTGACCTCTTTTGTATCTGGTCACTCTAGTATAGCTCCTTTCCAATCCGGTCACCCTAGTGGTGGAAGACCCTTTGAACAGTTCAGATTCTAGTAACTTACTTTTTCGGAAACTTATCTACCATTAGAAATGCATGTTCATGAACTCCTAGGGTCACCATTGAACAAACCTGCTGCATACTTAAATGCTACCTAGCAACCTTACAGTGTTTCTCAATTCCTTCCTCTGAATCTAAATTCATCTACATTTCATCTCTATTTAGTGAATGGATTTATGCATTTACATTATATTCAAAATCAGTTATTGTAAACGATGCATTCTTCATCTACATCACTGTAGTTTATTTCCTGCCTTCTGGCATCTCCAGCATTGTAGTTTATTTCCTGCTTTCTGACTCAGCCATGTGTGAGCGGCACATACACTTACAGACAAATAATCCAAAAGTAAAGATCATTGCTTTTAATGATGAGAAAAATCCAAGCAGCATCTTTAAAACAAAGGGGGTGGGGAGGCTTTATGAAACGTGAAAGAACATGCTTTGAGGGTTGGGTATATTTAAAAACAACATTAGTAGAAAAGAAGCCTTGTTTGCTAAAAGATCAAGGAAAAACAACCACATTCTCTCCAGAATATACCACTGCTTATCATACTTCCTTTTTAAATCATTATTTGTTTCCATGTGCTTTTGCATTAGCAGACTGCTATAAAATAGGGATATAATGTAAAATGATGATAAACACAATCCCTTTTCTTTATTTTTAAATGTTTATTTTAGCTTTAAGGCTCATTATTTTCCAAATTTAGTTTTCAAAAAAAAAAAAAGGGGAAAAAAGGAGAGCTTTTTTGTGATTCAACTCAATAGCAGCTGGATTTAATTAGGCTTTTCAAATATTTACTTCATGCAAACCATCAAAATTCCCTAGCACTGCTGCACGCCAGATTTTTGCTGTTGTTTGCTTCCCTTTCAATTTTCCCCCCTCCAGAGGTAAGCAGTTTTCTTTTTTCATTACTTTTCTTCCAAATGTTAAGTTTTCATGCGACTTCCCCCTTATTTTACTTTCAGAAATCCCCAACCACTCCTGCAGTTTCATTTCCCTTTATCTGTACCTCTCGTGTTTCTGTTTTACAGTACAGTTATCTCTGTTAATTGGGTATTGTTTTTCACTTTCAGGCTCTGCTAACTTGTGTAAATACGGCTGCCACTTACTCAACTGAGCTGAGAACAAGTATGATTAATGCTCAGAGCAGTTTCTAAATGTAGCAGAGTCTTCTGATTTGGATAGGGAAGATGCTTAGAGAAGATTATAGAAGAGGAAGCATTGCCATAAGAAAATGTGGTGCTGGAGTCAATATGAAATTATCTGACTAATTTAGGCATCATGCCAACAAAAGAAGTGTATAATTATAAACCTCCTACACTTTGGGGCCATAAGTGCAACAGATGCCAGATTGACATGAGGGGAACCAAATCAGGAAAGAGAACAGAGGCCAAGATATAAGTAAGACCTTGCCTGGGGCAACCTGGGTAGGAGAGAGAGGGCTAATCTATACCAAGCAGATGTTCCACTATGAAAGTGGTATATAGAAGGCAGGAGCCACACTACTGCTTTATAGTGGTATTGAAGTGCACTGACAACTGTTGGGGCCCATGACACATACCATATACCACTTTCATACTACTCTCATAGTGTTATATCCTGCTTGGTGTAGATGTGTCATGGGCCCCAACAGTCGTCAGTGCACTTCATTACCACTAAAAAGCAGTAGTGTGGCTCCTGCCTTTTATATACCACTTTCATACCACTTTCATAGTGGAATATCCTACTTGGTGTAGATGAACCCAGAGAGAGAAAGGGAAGAGGGAAGAGAGTGTTGGAAAGAGAAATGAGGTTAGATGATAGATATTACCAAGGCCAAAGCAAAAGGGGAGGAAGGAAACTCTTCCTCAGGTTCTGCTATGAACTGGAAATTGCCTTTTGAACCAGAGCACTGGGATTATTTATTTATTTATTTATTTATGCATTTTTATGCCGCCATTCAGCCAAAAAAGGCTCTCACGGCGTCTTACAAAAGTATTTCTTGACAGCCCCTGCCCACAGGCTTACAATCTAAAAGACATGACACAAAAGGAAAGAGGATTGGGAGGGAGGAGGAGGAGGGGGGAAAGGAAAGCAAATTCAGGCACTATATTCTTAGTTGCAAAGTTCAGCAGTTAGTTGACAGTTGGCAGCAGGAGGGAGGGGGCTCTCAGCTGGAACTGGACTAGGCACGATGGAGAGGTGCCTGGCTGCTGCTTCCTCCCTCACTGGTGGCCTCTGCAGTGTCAGTTGGTAGCAGGAGGGAGGGGGCTCTCAGCTGGAACTGGACCCAGGCACGATGGAGAGGTGCCTGGCTGCTGCTTCCTCCCTCACTGGTGGCCTCTGCAGAGACAGTTGGCAGCAGGAAGGAGGGGGCTCTCAGCTGGAGCTGGACCCAGGCACGATGGAGAGGTGCCTGGCTGCTGCTTCCTCCCTCACTGGTGGCCTCTGCAGTCAGATTATGTGGGTTATTCGCTAGGAATTCTCAAAGGGCAATGCACCCTAGTTCTTTGATAAATGCATGCAATCAGTTATCTACAAAACATCCATGAAAAAGGCTGTGATGGAGGATCAAGGGCAGGCTTAGTCCTTGAGCCCTGAACGGAAAGGAATAATGCAGAACACTCTGCTTGAATGGTACAAAAATGGAGTGTGCAGGCCAAGGGCCAAATTCCATTTCAGGGAAGCACTTGGGGTCCAGTATCCCACTGGTGGGTGGTGCCAAAAGCAAAAGGACTGATGCCAAAGGGGGTGGAGTGAAATAAACCACTTTGGAGGTGAAAAAGCAAGATTCAAGTCTCTTGATGAAAATAAAATTAAAATGAAGGAAAAGTGGAAGATAACTGCAACGGCATAAATACATTCATAAATAAAAGTCAACTTATTCATCTTAGAATAGAGAGTGTTCTTCACAGTCTTCAACTAGCTGCTTGAAGATTTACTATGGAACCTGGCATGGATGCATCTAGATGTTTGGCATGTGACAGACCGACTTCATTAATCCTGATTAGACAATCCATTACCTCTTTCCTATGGCCATGCCATAATGCTGAGTAGGTGAGCAGCTAAATGCGGGGATCAAGACAAGTAATTGCTCACACATGATAAAAAGCACTGCAAGTTGCTAAGCAAAAAAATGGTGTTCTAAGACTGATGGTAATAGGAAAGTTCAGCTGATAGATCAACCAAAACACTTGTCCTTGTTTGCTGGAATGGTCTTAAGAACATTGAAGAACCATCTTACTGTGAATAGAGTGCAAATGCACGCATGTGTGATCTCTGAAAACTTAAGATACATGCCTGATAGTAGTCTGGCTCACAAATAAACAATGCTAATGATGACCATCAAGTATTATTACTACAGAAATTATTTAATTGCACAAAATATAGACCGGTCCACTATTCCATACACATCTAAATTCTTAAAAATCAACGTGATTACTCAAATTTGCAAAAGCTCTTCTGAGACTTTTCAGGATCACCCAAAGTGAAAAAAAGTTGAAAGGGGAATTCTCAAGAAGTGGAGAATATGCTGACAATTTATTTAATCAATTTATATATCACTTACCATATTAAGGAAAGATATCACTAAGTGGTTCCATTTGTCTGTCAGAGAGAAGAGCATCAACCTTGAATGTAGAAGATAAAGAATCTGGCATTATGATATATATTCTGAAGGTTGGGGGGGGGGGGAGACAAACCTACACACAGAAAACTGAAGTGATTGTGAAACACATGTTTTTGTATTTAGCTCCATTTGCCTTTTAAAATATATGCAAATAGGGCAGGGTCAGATTCTTTCTCACTTCTTGTTGCTGCTGCTTGAATCCACTCTGTAACATTAATTTTGTAAATGAGAATGCAGGAAATAAGTAACACTTAAGGTACACTTAACAGATTAAAAGGCAACTATTGTAGATTTAGTAGAGTGACATTTGTAAGGTTTTTTATTTTAAATGAAAGTTACAAATGCAGATTTTGTTCAATCACCTTTGACTTCTAGAGAAGTCCAAGTCTCTAGAAGTCAAAGGCGATTTCCCCTTTACTTATAAAAGACAGGTATGGGAACCGTATTTCTATAAACTGGGGCCTGTCTACTTGCAGGGAAAGCCCCGTGGTGGCTGGGGATCTGTGCCGCATCAGTTAGACGACGCAAGCGCAGCATCACAGGCACTACGGGGCTTCCCTGTGACACTGTGATTTGAAAAAGTCAGGGATTTACCCTGACTTTTCAAATGGAGTGTTGTCAATATGGTGCTTCTGACGTCACTCCGGGGCCAATCCAGGGTCAACCTGGGGGTGGTGCTTGGTGGAAGTTGGCCAGCGATTGGTTGCCTTCCACCAGGAAGAGGGCGGGGGTGGCTCTGGTAATGGATGGCCAGTCAGAAACCCCACACTCCCTCCTCAGTGTTGGCATTACTTGACGCTGCCCTGGGAGAGAGGAAGTGCAGGTTTGAGAGGGAGGTAGTGCCAACCTGGTGCTGTGAAGACAGCCCCCTGATCTTGCTGTGTCAGTCCTCTAACAATCCTTATGATGGGTCAGCCTCTCAACCAGTGCAATATGCCAAATGTATCAGCATTGGATGCTGTTCAAGATTTCCGGGGTTTTTTTTGGCAATCTGAAGATGTGCTAACATGAACAGCACAACTTATGTTCTAAAAACAGGAGAGGGGATTTAAATATAGGGAGAAATGAGGTATATGAACACACAGAATACTCCTGGAGGACAAGGCTATTTATGGCTATTAGTCCTGATAGCTATGTGCTACTTCCAGTAGCAGAGGCAGAAAGCCTATGTGCACCAGTTTCTGAGGAACATGGGTAGGAGGGTGTGGTTGCACTTGTGTCCTGCTTGTGGGTTCCTGGTTGACAGCTAATTGGCCACTGTGCGAACAGAATGCTGGACTGGGTGGACCCTTGGTCTAATCCAGCATGGCTTTTCTTATGTTCTTTTGCTCCCAATCTCCTAACCACAGTCAGGAGAATGGGAACTTTATACCTGCACCAGGACATTGGCTTATAAGCAGTTTATCTGCAACAAAGAAAAGTATAAGCTTGTGTGGGGTGCAGAGCTTGAGGCCCCTGTGCCTTACCAGCTGGTGAACTTCTGATGCATCTTTCTTGAGGAGGAAGGATGAATACTGGCCCAGCCATGACCTGCACAATGCCTCATTTCAATCTCTGCACACTCAAGGAAGTCATGATGCCACACTGACATCAGAAGATATGTAAATGCCAATTAGTAGGAAAACAGCTTGTTAAAATAACAGATGAGAAAAGCTGTGCATTGGCAGGTGAAACTGACTGGCAACAGCTATACTGCAGCCTACACTTGATGGGGGCATTACTGGTTTGCAAATTAGCACTTCTGATTAAATGTGCCAGAAAAAATATTGTAGAGAAAGAATAATGAGACATTTGGTGAGATGTGATCATTTGCTGAAGTTGATTAGGCTGAGGATGATAGTATTCTTTTAGGAAGGTAATGCAGAGAGCAAGAGAGGATGTTATATTTAATGAAGATAAGATGCGGTGCACAGAAGTGGAGAGCGCATGAGGAATGTGTTGACTTCAAGGTGATCAGAGTGAGATCTAACAGGAGTTACTATGATAAATGATATCTCAGATTACAGCCTCTGCTTCTGAGTGCACGAAAAGAGAAAGCAGAAGGACATCATGTCTTAGGGCCAAAGTAGATATTACAAGAGACAGCAGCCACCTCACATCTCTTTGTTAACTTATATGAAAAGAAGATATGTGATAAGTGGTCATCAGTTTCTCCACTCCCTCTTCAAGCAGCAGCTAATGAACTAGGATACCCTACCTGCTGGGCCCACAATAAAATGCTTCTCCATCATACGAGAACTTATACTGCCTACTTAGCTAATAATTTAGTGTTATCTAAATACCAGGGATATGAAACTCTCTCCTAGAGGTGAACATGACAACAGAAGGATCAGTGGGGTGTGGAGCCAGTATATCAAGCATTCTTGAGCTGCTGTTAAAAGCAGGAAACAGATGGGCAGAGACTGCATGTCCAATCTAAAATCAAGAAACCTGGACAGTGAAAACATTTTATTTTACCATGGCCTTCTTGTGATATGACTACTGTTGCTGCTGCTATTGCTATTGTTGTTCTTGCTGGTTTTTATTGTTGCCTTTTATTGCTTTTAATTGCTATTTTATTGTGTTTGTGTTTTTATTGATTTTAATATTTAACTTTTTTTAAAAAATAGTATTTTAACATTGTGAGCTGCCTTGTGAGGGCTTCTGCCCTGAAAGGAGGCCAAAAAAATGTTTTACATAAATAAAATAAAGAAAAAGGGCTGTCAGAGACTGGTCCTTTCAGAACTCTGGACAGATCACAGGAAGCAATCACCTTGTTCCAATCAGAGGTACTTGTTATCCAGATGTTTATGGGATTGGGGACAAGCCCTGAGAAATAATTGGATGTCAATATATGCGTCTCACCCAACTCAGCATCATTCACGGCTTATTTCCCCAGCCAACACAAGAACTACTTTATCTTCCAGTTTTCTGAAATATGTTTTGCAAGATATTGAAAACACACACACCAACAGATCTAGGGATATTTCTCAGTTCTTCTTCAGATAAGCAACTGTCAATACGTGTGGAACCATTAAAAAGAAAATAAATAGATGTAGTACTCCGTCATTGTGCTCAAAATAGTTTCTTAGAAGAATCTGCAATTTTTCAATGATAATCTTTCCTAAATCCTGCTGTAATCACTGTGGTGTTGGGTTTATAGACTAGCTAAGTATGTGGTGAGGTTCTCTTGCAAAATATTGGTTTGATATTGATATTTATTTAGTGACAGTGTCATTGTATACCAGAAAAACTGTTATGCGATCATGCTGTTAATGTAGAGTAAATGGCAGTAACAATAGATATTGATTTTCTCACCCCCTTTCCAAACTAATAAGAAGTTCTGGGTAAGCTTTACAAAGGAAGTTTTCTTTGAAGGAGATAGCACTGGAAATGTGTTTTGCAAGTTATTAAAAATACACATCAACAAATCTAGGGATATTCCTCAGTTTTTCTTCAGACAAGCAACTGTCAATATGTGTGGAACCATTTAAATAAACTGATTCATGCCTTTGCATGAATCAGTTTATTTTTAAAAATATGTAGGGTTAGGGTTAGGGCTAATTACTCTAAATTAGTTGGACTTAGTTCTCATTGAAATCAATGGTACTTAACTCATGACTAACTTTTCAGATTGATGACAGTGGGACCCAAGTATGACTTACTTACATTGGATCCAAACCATCATTTAGGTTTCTTGTAGTATATTACAAAAGTTATATCAACAAGATTTAATAATATGGGAAGACAAACTATGAAAGATTGTTAATCAAACATAATGTTACCAATCGTAGCATGGTGGGTGGCGAAAAAGTAATCTATATGGTCAGCAGGTGATTTAAAATCACCAAAGAGATCCCCACCATTAAATCCTGCATCTATATCCCAACTTTGTTGCTCAGCTACCATTCTGTTGAATTTTAATTTCATAAATCAATATAACAAAGACAGTTTTATAGCCTGTGATGGCTTTGAGCACAATGTAAACTTTATATCCTACAAAAGTAATTAATAATATGACCATAGGGAGGAATATTCTGCATGTTTATTCATTTACTTAAGCTGCCTTTACTCTAAACAGCAGTAGATTATAAATTGTTCTCCTTACAGAGCTCAGGCTAGGCTGATAAATTTCATGGGTTTGTCATGGTGAAAATATTAAATTTCATGCTTTGTCCTAGATTAATAGAAAAACCACATTAAAACTGTGCAGGCACTTCATAGAAGCTAAACAGAATTTCAAAAGGCATGATTGATAAATAAAGCAAAATCAAACATGCTTAAGATAAAAGGACCCATAGAAGTTGGTTGGCATGATTTCCTTCTGGTAGAGTATAACTTGTTTTTCCTGCAGACTCTACTTACACCAGTCTGCTTAGAGCAGCCTTTCTCAACCTGAGGCGCTCCAGATGTGTTGGACTACAACTCCCAGAATGCCCCAGCCAGCTCTGCTGGCTGGGGCATTCTGGGAGATGCAGTCCAACACATCTGGAGCGCCCCAGGTTGAGAAAGGCTGGCTTAGAGTCTGTAGCATGAAATATCAGTCCAAGAAAGAAAGAAAGAAATTGAAAACATCAGTAGGGCACAACATTATTGGAGGAACATAGCATACATGCATCAGGTAAGACCAGTGTGGAAGGGCTATCCCATGAGTGGGGGAACTGTTTTCAATTGCAGAGAAGCTCTCAGGAGTGAGTGGGGCTGAAGAAAAAAAAGGAGGGCCAAAATACCAGCATATTGAAACTTAAAGCTCTTACTGCCGGCAACTAAGCCTTAGGAGAAGCGTTACAAAGTTTTAGAATGGGGGAAATACTGCACAAATGCTGGGAAACCATCAAACCATCAGTCTAGATGCCCCCCCCCCCGCAGGCCTGCACTTGCCCTCTGGACTGAGGTTTCCTAGTCCTGTTAAACCCCTCTTATGATCCATGGCAAGCATGGATAGCCAGCCACAATGTCCCTCTAGCAACATCACTAAGGGTTGTTGTTGTTGTTGTTGTTGTTGTATATTGCTTTCCTACAAGAAAACTCTAATACCAATAAATAAATACTCTAATACCAACTCATCTCAAAACATGGCATAACTATTCAAATAAAAAACAATTTCAATAATACTGGCATTATAATATTTTAAATTAATTACAAAATAGGCAAAGGCAGTGCCTGATTGACCAGACAGGTTGTGACTATCGATGGGCAAACTGACTCCAGCTAGTTTCATGATTTGCTTGATGAGTGAGAAATCCAGTTTTATAAACTTGGACCAAAGTTCTCTATTGTTGGTTGTTGTATGTTTTGAGATCAAAACTTCTAAACTGATAGGTTTTTCTGACAAAGGGGTCCATCAGACGAGCATTTTATCACACGCACGCTACTGCCCATGCATGGTTTTCCTGTGTCCTTTAGACAATGCCATCCTCCTCCTGTGTGCCTTCCACTCCTTCTTGCCTGTTCCCCATAATTAAGGATATACTCATCCACCCATGTACCTGAAAGTAAACCCATTGGACTCAATGGGGTTTCCTTCTGACAAGACATGCACTCTAACACGTTCAAGTATAATCATTCCATGCCTGCACATTGCAAATGGGACTTTTTCATTTCCTTTAGAAATTGAAGGACTACACCTCAAACAACTGAGTATGTGCAAAGATGGTGAGTTTAGCTACTAATTCATGCCTACAATGCAGAGTGTGCAGGTGCAGAAAATATATTGAAGCACAATTTTGATGTGAATTGCGAAAATATTAACATTTGTTGATCAAAGCCAGGGCTCGGCATAAGAACAAATATGCAGGGTCAGACCGAAGGCCTCTCTAGTCCAGAATTCTGTTCCCATAGCTCCCTCCTGCTCATGTTCCACAAAGCAGATTCAATTTACAAACTGACTAATCTTTGAGTTATTGTGGCATCACTAGTGCCCCGTTCGCCATGTGGGGAGAGGCAGGTATGAAGTATCCATATTTTCTGCCTACATCCCTGCTAGGTGTAGCCTGACTTCGTCTCTATTACACCACTTCCCAATTTCCCTGGTTTGGCACAAAAATGCCCTCTACAAATTACAAGGGGCAAGGGAGAGAATGGAAAACATCTATTGGCAATCAGAAGTTCCAGGAAAACTTACAAACAGGGCATGATAGCTATCATTTTGCTCTTTGTCTCCAGCATCGGATATAATCGGAGGCATATTGCCTCTTTCACCATGGGGTTTCCATTTCTAGCTGTCGCAACTAATAGTCGCTGATAGACCCATCTAACATGATTACATCTAATCCACTTTTAAAGCCATTTATGCTAGTGGCCATAAAATATCTGGTGGGAATAGATCCCATAGGTTAATTGCATTTCTTCCTAAGTACTTTATTCATCCTAAACCTGCAGCCAGTCAATTTCACCAGATGACCTCATGTTCTCATGCGATGAACGAAAGTGGATAATTTCTTTCTAATCACTCTCGGAACACCCTTCATAATTTTATAATCCTCTGTAAAGTACCCCCTTTCCTAAGATATCTTTTTTCTCTTCCCCCACCAAAGCCTTTCTTTAGAAGCTGATCCACTCTGCTGTCCCAATAATTTTATATGTTGTTTTCTGTAGCATCTCCTGCTCCATGTTCTTAGCTTCACCATACATTTATCAGGGGTGTGCATTGACCGCAAGGTAGGGCCGGCCTCTCTGCCTCCAGTCAGAGTGCTGATTAGACAAGGGCCCACCAGAGGGCACTATGCTTCCTCACACCCTCTGCAAGGCTGGAGTCAGCCCAAGTTAAACTGAATCTCACCTGGGAATCTTGTTGCCATGCCATGTAGACTGGAGATGCCCTTTTGTAATTCTTTAGGATTATGGGCAGAAAGGAGCCTTGGAGGGGCTGTAGCTCAGTGGTAGAGCACCTGCTTTGCATGCAGAAGTCCCAGGTTCAGTCCTCAGCTTCTCCAGGTAGGGCTAGGTAAGAATCTGGCCTGAAACCTTGGAAAGCAGCTGCCAGTCAGTGTTGACAATATTGGGCTAGATGGACCAGTGGTTTGACTCAGTAAAAGGCAGCTTCCTATGAATCTAGTCCAGCAATGTTATTGTCTTGCTACTATGTCATAATGCAGGTTACAATGTATGGGCCCTCCTGACGTTTAGTAGGGTGGTAGCCATTGCAATATGGCTCCTTCCAATCTTACAACTCTTGGTAACAGCAGAGTTCTGAGAATACACGAGAGGAACTGAGGTCATATGAGAGGGCATGTAAAAGGAGCTACATATGCCTGGTGTCTCACAAGAAGAAATGGATCGCTCCTCTTTGGAACACAGACACAGTAGGAAGACACTAGTGGGCATTTTTCACATAGAGCTTTATCACACCAGTGTTATACTGTGCAATCTCTGCGAATTGCATGCAAAGGACTCCGAAGTTTTCCAGTTTATAATCTGCTTTTATTGTGAAGTACTCCCATGCATCCTGCTTTAATTGTGCTTCAAAGGCAAAAACCTGGCCATATTTTAATACTAGTTTTCGATAGGCATGTGCTCCGCTCCTATTAGAAGCGCAGAAGCAGGAGCGAATTGGCCTACTCCGCCTTGCCCAGAGGCGGAGTAGAAGCGGACCGCGGACCCCTAGAAGCAAGGCGAAGAGAAGCGCCCATTTTCGGAGCGCTTCTCTTTCCACGGAGCGCTCAGATCGCCATCTTGAAACATTTCGCCCATAGATAACTGGGTTGTTTTTGAAGCTATCGTTCTGAAAATTCTTGTGCTTAGACAGTCGTGGATGGGGGTCATTTTGAGACTACTCTCAGCTCTCTGTGTGGTGCAGGTCGTGTGCTAGAATTTTTTTAAAAATCGGGTCAACAAACAGGGACAGCGCGGGTCAAACGGCAGTTTTAGCCCATAGGATTGCATTGCGGAAAAGAATCGGGGATAACTGGGTTGATTTTTAAGCTATCATTCTGAAAATTCTTGTGCTTAGACAGTCGTGGATGGGGGTCATTTTGAGACTACTCTCAACTTTCTGTGTCCTTTGGTTCGCGTGCTATGTTTTTTTAAAAAATCGGGTACATTTACAATACAAACGGTAGGGTAAACCTGGCCAAGTTTGAGGTTTCTAACATGCAAAATGACAGAGCTATGGAAAGGGGTGTGAATGGGGTGCCCGATTTTCATAAATTCCCCAAAAATCAGGGGATGATGGGATTGCCTTGAGTCTGGGCGTCCATGTGGACACATGGATAAGCTGTCATGGTGGCGAGTTTGAGGTTTCTAATGTGCAAATTGACGGAGCTATCCCAAGAGGTCTGAATGGGGTGCCCGATTTTCATAAATTCCCCAAAAATCAGGGGATGATGGGATTCCCTTGAAACTTGGCATGCATTTGTATACCCCCATGAGGTGTCATGGTGCCAAATGTGAGGTTTCTAACTTGAACAGAAAAAAAGTTGTTTACTTTTTTAGCTTTCAATGCAACCCTATGGGGGGGAAACAGAGCTCCGATCCGGATCCGGAGCTCCGAGCGGAGCGGAGCGGACATGGGCGGAGCGGGGGCGGGGCGAAGCGGCCCGATCAGAAAATCGCAGATCTGGAAGTGAAGCGGAGCGGGGGGTCCGTGCACACCCCTAGTTTTCGAGCGTATCATCCGAGCAGCCATTGGGGCGCAGGAGCAGGTTTTGAAGAAGAAAAATAAACAAATGTTTACATCTGTGTATGCTTTAAAGATAAAGACATCAAAATTGGCACAGTAATAGATATTAAGGAGAGCTTTAAGCATACGAAATTTGAATCGGATTCGGTCATCCATTGATTTTTAATGGTTTTTTTACATTTCCCCCCTTAAACCCATTTCCTGATATGCAAAGGATCTAGCCGCTCGGTAGCAACAACAACAACAACAACAACAACAACAATGGCAACAGCTTAGTGCTGTAGGGGATAATTTGAAGAAACAGGTACATGGGATGAAGCTAATAATCTTAGACTATCAGTGCCAGAAGGAGCCACGCTACAGCAGATCCCACACCACTGAAGGTATCCTTGGAAGGGACCATGCCCTGGCATAGTTCAAAAGGCAAATACGAAACCCCACCCCCACCCCAAAACTGCCTACATGTTTTGTTGAATAACCATGCAACGACTCAGTTTTAACATTATGTTTGCGCTAATAAGTTTTCCTGAATCTATAGGAAAAAGGGACGCTGAAAGAGGAAGATCACAGCAGTGACTCTGAGTCAGAAATACCGATATGATATGACGAACTCATTTATTTACCCATTTAGTCCTGTAAAAAAGATTCTTGTGCATTTCACCTGGCAACATTACTATTATCTTGTCAAGTTGTGCAGAAATTTTTACATGCACAAAATTATTCCAAATCAAATGGCAAAGGAACAGCCAAATCTGTTCTAATGAAAGAACAATTCTATTTAGGATTAGGCTAAAATAATAGAAAATGGTTCATGCTAGTACATCAGTTTGTCTTAGCGATCTTTCTTGTATTTCATAAATGGAAAATTACTAAGATAAGAACAAATGCTGTACCAGTTTAGTATAGAGGCTCCTTTATTCATGCCAAGGAATAAACATCATCAGTGCAAACACTGACTACTCAGTAGCAAAAATGCATTTTGAAAATATTTAACTGGAAATGCTTGAGCTACATGCTAGATATTCAATTATTTGACCTGTATTAATTGAAATTGCATATTTTGCATGGACTAAAGATCTTGATCTGTAGGCCAGTTTCTCCCCTGCACCTTAATCAATATGCACAATTTACTCAATTAACCTTCATTTCAATAAGCTCTGCTATGCTAGGACTTCAAAAAGCCTAGGATTAGAGAAGTTAAGATATTTGTTGTGCATTTCTCACAAACATTTCACACATGTGAGTAACCCCATACCAGTGGGTTGATCACAAAGCTATTTAACAATAAAAAGGTATAACTAGTAATCCTCCACATTCTATCTATGTGTCTGTCTTCACTGGACAAAGAGAAAGGTGGCTATATTAGGGTGACAATATGAAAAAGGAGGACAGGGCTCCTGTATCTTTAACAGTTGTATTGAAAAGGAAATTTCAGCAGGTGTCATTTGTATATATGGGGAACCTGGTGAAATTTCCTCTTCATCACAACAGTTAAAGCTGCAGGTGCCCTGCCCTCTTTTAAATCTGGTCACTCTAGTATAGCTCCTGCAGCTTTAACTGTTGTGATGAGGAGGAAATGTCACCAGGTTCAAATGACACCTGCTGAAATTCCCTTTTCTATGCAACTGATACAGGAGCCCTGTCCTCCTTTTCATATGGTCACCCTAGGCTATACCTAAAACTTATAGTTATAAGAGACAGAAGAATATATTGGCACACCACACTTCCCTGAGCAGTGAGAAGATCCGGTGCAGGGTAGGTGGTGGAATGCACCTTTTACAGGTTGGGTTTCCATTGGAGGAAGAAACCACTAGAGGCTTATGGCATTTTTGTAGTGTTTTATTTTAAAAATAGACAAGCTGAGCATAAGTGAAGGCACCTGTTCCACAGCTCACACATCAGATCTGTACAGAAAGGCAGTCATGTAACCCCATATGCTCTTAACTTAGGATCAAAAAAGACATTCCTTAAATCCATATCTAATTATCTAACATCTACATCTTTTCTTCATGTTTATTCTAGAGTAGGGACAAAGACCCTGACCCTGATCTTAAAAGAGCCATACTCATGAGGAGTCGCTTTCTCCTGAGGAATCCTTTTTTCTTTTTTCTTTTTACTAGCAAACACTCCTTCACCTGGCCACAGTCTGAGCCTGTATCTTCAGGCACCTTTCAAGGGGTGTGAAGCCCTCTCTCCTGAGGGTTCAGGACCTTCTTGATCAATCACAGGTCCCCTGAAATGTCTTGTTCCCCAGGGGCATTTGGCTCAGAAGCCTCCAAATCATTATTTGAGGAAGATTCCAGTAGGACATGTCACAACCACGGAAACAAGTAAAAATACTCCTTTCTGGATCAGCACCGGTCAGATGAGCTACCTTCTGGGAGCTCCACTAATCAACCCCATTCCGGAAATGACCATTTCCCTTCATTTCCAGTTGCTTTAAATGCCACTAGCTATCCGTTGCACTACCAGTGGGTCCTCTTGGTGCATGGGCAGCGTTGGATATTAGCCAATATGTTTAATATAGCTTGCTCCCAGGTTCAGTTATAGGATTGCAGCCTTAGTCCAGGATGTTTCCAGCCTCCAGACTTCCTTAATGGGTGGCATGAACTCACTTGATGCTGCTGTTATTAGTGCAATATACTTATAGGATTTACTTGAACCATTTTTTTCTCCTCAAAGCTTTCATGCTTCCCCTTTTGTTGTAATCCTTTGTAAGCATCTGTCCACACATTTAAATAATTCATTCTTGAAGGGACTGCTTTACCTGGAAGCATAATGCCTGCTGAACAGCAAAGGCGATGGGGTTTTTAATAAAGATGCCTAGTAATGAAAACAAGCAGGTTGAAAGCACAAAGATAAACAGAAAGGTGAATAAACTGTCAGCAGGAAGTAAGCTAAAGCTGATGGCGTTTGACACCCCCTTGTGAAACCAGCCCTCTGCTCCCTCCTGCCAAAGGAAAATTGCACGCTGGTAAGAATGTGTGTGGGTGACTGAATGAAAATATAATAAGAAAATAGTGATAAATGAAGAAACAAAAAGAGACAGACTCAGAAATTGGCACAGGAGTGCAGTGTGTGTAGCGAGGAGTATGCACTGCAGCCAAGGGAATAAACAAACTAAAATAAATTGACAAGAAGAAATGGACTCTAATGGCCCAGTGTAGCATTGATGTGATCCATTGTTCTGACTGAGTAACTCCATTTGTTGTGATAGAGATTCACTTGTGTAAAACAGTTGGGCCATGATGAATCGGGCCCTGAGAGAAGCATGGGTGAGAATAAATATATCAAAAATGAAGGGTAGACAAGATTCAGGAAAAAAAAATGTCGACAAAAACGTTGTGGGGGGTGGGGAAGCAATACTATTTGGTTCAGGTAATGCTATAGCTACCTTTGCATCTAACATATTTGTGTTCTCTGTTTTCCTCTTCCTTATAGACATTTGGCACAAACGGTTCATTTTTGTTAGTTATGCATGCAGGGTTACGAACCTATCAAATTGTGAAAAGCATACGAAAAAAACCTGAAGACTTGTGTTGCTACTTAGCAGCAATAAAATAAATCATCCCCTAAATATTAGAAAAAAAGAAATCAGTTACTTTACATTAAAAAATGTCTCTATTTCATGGAACTCATATTTTCAATAAATAAATCTGAAATCCAGGTTTCCTCTTCTGGATTTCAAGATTTATAAAATAATGCCCCTGTGCAGAAGACACCTTAAACCATGGCTTTAACCATGGTGACTAAAACCTTAGTCACCATGGTTAAAACCATGGTTTAAGGTGTCTTCTGAACACGGTCCAACTTTCTGGCTTAACCACTGTGGTTAAAGCCATAGTTTAAGGTGTCTTCTGAACAGGGTTCAGAAGACACTATGTGTGGTTGCAGGGAAAGCTGAGAAAGAAAGAAAAAATCTGCCTCTTTTATAATCTTAGATCTCAGATCATCCAGCCACTACCTTCAGGAGAGACACAAGAAACAACTTCTTAACATAATAAGTAAGAATTAATTTATGGGATCCACTGCCACAAGACATAACATAGGGTACTAGTGGGGAGAGCAATCCTATGCCCCCAGACAGATATTTCGGATTCCTGGATCCGAGGTTGGAGAAACCTCTCCAACTTCAGAACTTAGAGTTTGAGCTCCCCTTCCTCTCGCCCTTGCAGCCAGCTGCCTCTCTGAGTATCAAAGGTGACCTTGGCAGGAGGCAGTTCTTTGGGAAGGGAGAGGAGGGGTATGAGCTATCCCCATCCTCCTCCATCCCTCCCCTTCTGGAGAACCCTAGGCAGATGGGTGGAAACATCTGACTGGTGAAAATGCAGAGCAGGACCAGTGCAGAGATGAAGATCACCTCTGTGATGCTCCCACTCTGTATAGAACTTCCGTCGGCCTCTGAGTTCAGACTCTGATGGGAATCCAGATAGGTTTTCTCCCTTTGACAGTATTAAAAGGGGATTGGACAAACTCATGGACTGTAGGCCTATTAATGGCTATTCAATGGCTATTCATCATCAATTCCCTACATGTTCAAAAGCAGCCTGCATTTAATGTTCGGGGGGGGGAGGTCCCCCCAAAAAAGTAGGTGGGCAGATCATCTGGTTTGCAGGCCTTTAAAAGAAAGAAAAAGTAAACTGTTTTATTTAATATTTATTTATTTATTTATTTATTGCATTTCTCTACCGCCCAATAGCCGGAGCTCTCTGGGCGGTTCACAAAATTTAAAAACATTCAAAGTATAAAACAGCAGTATGAAACCATAATACAATATAAAAGCTCAACCAGATAAAAACAGCAGCAATGCAAAATTACATATTTAAAACACCAGTTAAAATTTATTTTTAAAATAATAATTTTTAAAATTATTATTATTTGTTAAAAAAAATTAGGGGGGGCAGAGAAAATTTATGGGGGTGCTAGCCCCCTCCAGCCATCCCTAGATAAATCACTGCTGGGTTCCTGGGCAGCACTAAGGAAGGCTCCTGGCTCCATGTCCTCACTGTGGGATTTTTGGAGGTATCCTGTTAGAAACTGAATGCTCAACTAGATGGACCGATGGGGGAAAAACAGGCATAATTTAAAACCAGTATCTCGCAACTATGGGCCTTGCTAGACCTGCCGGCTTATGCCGGCAGGGAGGCGGGGCCGAGGCACGCTAACATTAGCGCGCCTCCCCCAGGCTACCACACGGCGGACGCGTAGGGACGTTGCGTCCCTGCGGCGTCCGCCATTTTTTTTTGGATTTTAAAGGGGCCGGGTGCGGCCCGAAGACGGCGGACAAGGTAAGTGTTTTGTTTATTTTTTTTTTACGGGGGTGGGGACGAAGGCTGGGAGGGTGGGTGGCAGGGTGGGTGGCACGGGGGGAGGGCGGGCGCGATCGCACCCGCCCTCCCCCCGTGCCACCCACCCTGCCACCCACCCTCCCAGCCTTCGCCCCCCCGCCGATGGGCACAGCGCTCCTATGAGCGCTGTGCCAGGTCCGCGGCTTTTCGCAGCTCCTCACAAGTAAGCGAGGAGCCGCGAAAAGCTGCGGAAGTCCCTAGACGAATTCGCTTACGGCGCGTTGGAGGAGGCCTCAGCGCGGCCTGTCTCCAGATTCCCCTGTGCGTCATCTGGACGCACAGCAGGGAAGCCGGGACAGAAGGCGCACTAAGGCCTCGTCTAGGAAGGCCCTACGTCTTTGCTTTTTACTTTAGAGCATGGGTGTCGAACCCCTTTCAGCCCGAGAGCCAAATTCCATTTCAGCTATGCCTTTGGGCCTATCTGCATTCCAGTGGTGAGTGAGGTCAAAGGCAAAAGGGAGAGGCCAAAATTCCAAAAATACCAGCCTATTCAGTGTCTTACTGCCAGTGACTAAATTTTTGTGAACCGCCCAGAGATTTTTGTGAACCGCCCAGAGAGCTTCGGCTATTGGGCGGTATAAAAATGTAATAAATAAATAAATAAATAAATAAATAAAACCTTAGGAGAGGTATTTCAACTCTTTAGAATGGGGAAAATGTACAAAAGCTGGAAAAAAAAAACCAATTGGGAGAAAGGGGGTGGAGCCAGGAAGGGGGAATGTCCATCTGAGGAATCCCAGAAGAGCAGATTGGGGTCCTTCAGGGTTCCCCATTAGACATGTCCCCCTTCCCTTGGTTCCCAGGCCTGGTATTTTGCAGCCCTGCTCTGAAGTATTGCAGAGGGCTAGACTGGAACAGAACCACAGCATGGGGGTGGATGGGGTTTTTAAGATCTGGATTTGGGGTCCCTGTACCTGCTCAAGAATAAAAATGAAAAAAGACATATCTGCTAGATATGGATTCAAAGTAATGTCTATTTTGGCTTTTTGTCTAATCCAGGAGGCCTCTTCTTCTCTACATAGTACAGAAAATCAAATTGCACCTTGGCCGAACAGAAATATCCCATTCCAAATGTATTTCAATTCCCATCTTTTTCTCAGTGCTTAAGGGGGCAGGACGTCAGACATTAGAAACAAAAGAGAAGCTGACAAGCAGAAAGTAAGGGAAATAGCAGGGCAGGCAGAGGTTTCTTGTATACATTTGCCAGGGAATTATTTCTTGGCTGGCGCTACTCTGCTTTAATAAGTCTCTTCTTAGAAAACACACGCAGGTGAAAATTAGTTATTTCACAGTGTGGTGTTTTAAAAACTTTTCCTCTTGTGTGCTCTTCTTGAATTAGAATCAACTCTATGCACTAACAGAGTGGAACTAATTGTCTGAGCTAGTTTATCATTAGTAACAATTAGCCAACCACAGATGCAAAACTGCACAATTATGTGTGCTTGAAGTCCTGCTGAAATCAGTGAGACTTTAGCCTGAATAAACTTGTGCAGGTTTTCAAACCAAAACTTGTACTCTTCAATAATAAAGATGATGATGATGATGATGATGATGATGATGATGATGATGATGATGATGATGATGATGATGATCATCATCATCATCATCATCATCATCATCATCATCAGGTGTGTGTTTAGCATGTGGGTGTTTTGACACAGCTATTTCTGGCTGTGTCCTAACAGTGGCGCATCGACCCCGCGAGCCCTGGATCCTCCGCATTTGCATTCCTTCCCGCTATCTGCATGGCAAGGCGAGCCCTGGGATGGCTCCATGATGGTGGCTGCATCATAAAAACAACCTGCTGCCACTGTGGATCCACCCTGGGGCTTTCCCCTCATCAAGACGTACCCCAGATATCCTTGATGGCTTCTCTTTGCACTGGAAAGCAGGTCAGCCATCAGAAAGCTATACAAAAAACTGGGTATGGCTGGTTTGTTTGTTTTTTGTCATTGGTCTACATTAATAGGTTACATTACATCACCAGTTTAAAATCTGGCTTCACAAGCTGTAAAGGGAGCAGTGGTGGGCTTCATGAGACCTGCAAGTTGTGCCTCCCTGTTTTGGGGCCAATAATAGGCCTGCCCCCCCCCCCCATTATTCAGGGGAGATCGGTAACATTTGAGCATCTGACACTAGAACATGTGCACAGAAGGCAAAATTGCAACTTATTTCCAAAATGGATATGGGGGATGGGAATCTTACACCCATCTCTCTTCCGTAAATCCTTATTGTATGCTTTTATCTAGGAAGGGAAGAATTTATTCTGTATGTTCGCTACAAGGTAATGTAGCTAAACTATCAAAAGAGTATTTTTCTACTTTATGAAATCCAAGTGAGGAGCTTCTCATAATTCATTGACAATTCTCAGTATTTACCATCTGCCCCCCACCCCCAGGGTGCAAATACCAGGAAATATATAAACAATATAAAACCATTTCACTAACTTAGGGGATAAATTAGTGCTATTTACGCCTTATCTTACCCAGAGTTGAAGAATAGATTTGGTGTGTTTAAATTCCTCCAGCTAAAAGGTTCTTTATTTTCTTCCTGTCTCTTTAAATATTGGCTTAGATCTTTTGAATGCCAGGACTCTGTCATTAGTCATAGTCACAGACAGCAGAAATGTGAGCCTTCAGCATGATCACACAGCTTGACTTGTTTACTCCACTCAATCTGATACAATAATAGGAAATTGGTTATGCTTGAAATTCTGGAGGCAGGAAAACGTACCGCTGCATAGCAATGTTTCTCTTAGAAGCCAATGTGCTTTTCGCAAAAATAAATAAAACAAAAGTCCTCCTAATTCATCAAGTGTTGATGTGGGAAACCCATATTTTTTTGTTTATATATAACGTAAGTATCTCAGAAAAGTGACTCTTACAAAATTCCAGTGGTGGGGGGCTGTGTGATGATGGGTAAATAAATCCTGGTCCGGCTCTGGGACTACAGGGGCCAGCCAGGTGCTTCTGGGATCCCACAAGCAGTGCATGAAGAAACACTAGGAAGTGACTTTCAGAGGCCTCTAAACTTGTACAGAGCCAGGCTATGGGTCCATCTAGTTCTGTACTGTATACACTGACTGTCAGCAGCTAGCCAGGGCAAGGGTGGCCAATGTACAACCCATGGGCCACATGTGGCCTGGCCTGGTCATTTGTGCAGCTCCCACCCAGTCCCTGCCGTTGTTCTGACTGCTGCCACCCCCCAATTCCCAGCAATCCCAGCAGGATATGACACTTTGAAAACAGCTTGAAAACTGTAAATGAAGTGTGTCCTGGGCCGCAACAGTTGTCGCTAAAGCAGTAGTGTAGATACTGGCCGTTGCTAGATGAGGGTTCAGCCCGGGCTGATACCAGATCAGATACCCAGGCTAAACCCTCCCTTGGCCCGGGATAACTGGCACTGATTGTGGCCGGGTATTTCTGCAGCCCTGGGCTGAGCCCAGGGCTGCAGAAGGTCTAGCCTGTTCTGCAACTTTTTCCAGCTACACAGCTTACTCGCGAGTAGCCCATCAGGTCGGGGGGAATCATGGGGGGAGAGATGGGGGCCAGGGGGGGAAGAGTGGACCTGGCGGGAGAGATGGGGGGAGAGCAGAGCCGGGGGGGGGAGATCGCAGCCAGGGGGGATCGGAGATCACGGCCGCAGGGGCATCGGACATGGCGGGCGGGCGGGCGGGCGGGGGGCAATTGGACATGGTGGGCGGGCGATTGGACGGGTGGGGGCGTGATCGGACATGGCGGGTGGGTGGGTGATTGGGCAGGCGAGGGGGGCGATCGGACATGGCAGATGGGCGGGGGGTCATCAGACATCGTGGGGGGGAATCGGGGGCAGGGGGGAGCAGGGAACCCTTAAAAAAAAAAGCAGCCTACCTTATCGTTTGTGCACTCCTGTGCACATGGCCCCTTTAAATGTAAAAAAAATGGCCGACATGATGGGGCTTTCTTTTACCCTGTCGTGAATCACATGTAGACAGGAGTGACAGCCTGCACTACTTCTAGTGCGGGCTGGCCCCTCCACATGCAGGGATTTAAAGGTAAGTCTAGCAAGGCCCACTGTTATCCCAGCAGAATGGGGATCCCAAGAGTCTGCCAATCAGCTATTTGGGCTTCCACCAGTGGCAGCCACTTCTGTTGGCAGCCATTTCCAGCAGCAGAGGTGGGATTCCAAGATTGCCAATGCAGCCTCCCAACTCTCTGAAGTTGCCCACCTCTGATCTAGGGTTTCAGACAGGGGGCTTCCAAGCCCTATCTAGAGATCCCAGGGACTGAACTCGGGACCTCCTCATGCAAAGCAGATGCTTCATCACTGGGTTAGAGGTTCCACATAGGCCTTAGCTAGATGACGGGTTAGCCTGGGCTGATACCCGGGATCACCCCTGTGCATTCAGATGACACACAGGGGATCCCAGGCTCAGGCAGGGGTCAACCCTCCCTTGCCCCGGGGTAACGGGCACCACCTTTGGCTCGGTATTTCCCGAGGCCTCAGGCTGAGCCCAAGACTGCGAGCGTGTAGACTGTTCCGCCGCTTTTCCTGGCTTCCACAATTACTCGCGAGCACTGCGGCCATCAGGGCTAGGGTGGGGGGAGCGGGGAAAGCCATTAATTTTTTAAAAAAACCACTTACCTGAGCGCATGAGTGTTCATGCGTATGGCCCCTTTAGGATGAAAAAAAATGGTGGACGCGACAGGGTCCTTTCTTGACCTCGTCACGCCTGAGGTGTAGACTATGTCGAGAGCCCGCGATAGTTGCATCATGGGCTCTGCCCTCCTCACCACCGGATTATCAGGTAGGTCTAGCAAAGGCCATTGCCTTCATGACTAATAAGCATCAAGAGACCTCTCTATGAATTTGTCTAATACCTTTCAAAGCCACATTAATTAGTGGCCATCTCTGCATTTTGTGGCAGTGAATTCCATTAAATATGTACCGTGTCTTTCATCATGTCAGGGGGTACCTGTTGAAATTCCTTCTGGTAAGGGGGTATAGGAATCTTGCCTTCTACTATATTTCATGCAAGGACTTCCCCATTTATTTCAGCTGCTGGTGTTCATGTGCTTTTAATATCTGCATTCTGTGGCAGAAATTCACCAGTCAAGACTTTGTCCCATTGTCCATGCCAGGGGAACACCCCTTCCCCCCATACACTACCACCCATTGAATTTCTAAACACCACGTAGCTGTTAATAACATAGAAACTCCGGGAGAGAAAAAAGTTGCAATTGTAATGGGAGGTGTGGATTTGAAACAGTGGCAAAAGGTGAAATTTTAGACTCAGGTATGTGTAAAGTACCTTGATTTCAGCACTGTCAGGATCAGGCCCTTCTCCCTAGAGTAGGGGGGGGGACACTGCATTTTGGAGCCTGAATCAGACTTGGAGGCTGAAGAGGAAGGGGAAGTACACTAGCTAAGACAGGAAGCTGGGAGGAAATTCTGCAGGGTTCAAGGACTCTTCAGGGTTCAAGGAGGAATCTTCCCAGGAGCTTATTGGACAGGATGCCCAGAGGATCAGAGATCATCCTCCCCACCCCTGGGAAGTCAGTCTTTGTCAGAGAGGTAGGGAACATTGGAGTTGACAGACCCAGAGTCTGCCGCAGGGTCAAGTGTGCAGCGATGAAAGGAGTTGGTTCACCTTGTTAGCCACTCACCAGAGGTTTCAACTTGAAGACCCTTCCTGAAGGAGGAATTCAGTAAAAGCCTGTTGGGCCCTGCGGGAAAGTTTCCTTTAATTGATAGGCAATTGCCTTGCTTTGTTAAGCTATTTAAGCTTGGAGGATAGCTCCTAGCATTCACAATCCTTTCAAGGGGGAAGAGATGTCTGTTTCCTGAGTAAAACTGTTGGGCAGACCTCCTTTATTGTCTCACATCTTGGCAGGAGAGCTTGGAATCACAACAAGCATAATCCAACCCTGGGTAACTAGGCGCAGGTCAACCACCCATTTCTTCAGTGCTTCCTTAAAACGCTCTAAACGTTAACTGCTTGGCCTATATTGAAACCCCTTCAACAAAAGCTGCCAAGCATCTCTTTCCCACCCCCTGCCCTGCAATATCCTCAGGCACAGGCATTGTGCTGCCATCCTTGAGGGGTGTTTCAAAAGACCAGGGCCACCACACCTTTGTCGAAGGCTGCAAGATAATCAAGCCATATTAATGTAGAGGGTAATTGAGTTCCCAGTGTTTGGAATGAGTTCTTTGCGCAAACACATTACTCACTGTGGTGTCATCAATAATGAAATGTAGATAGTAGATGAAAGTCTCCAAATTAGCCAAGTGCCACTTAGGGGCTCCAGCTTCCTATTTTTATAGCCTCCATGCAGGAGAGCTTGTCTTACTTTCACTTATCAGCACCAGAACTATTCACTTGTTAAGCTTTTACCTGCATGAAATGAAGGTGACAATTGGACACTCTTCAGTAAGGTCAACTTGGCTGTGTTCCCATACTGTGTGCTGGATGGTTTTGATTCATAATATATGTCCATGGTTTTCAATCGCACTGGCACATGCTCTGTCAGGCAGTCTGCCTCTTACTCTCTCTTTCTGAATTTCAACAATGCTGCACGGCAGGGCGCAATCCTAAATTACCAGATTTGGAAAGTAATCTCTTCAGCTGATTTCAGTTTTCACATTAAAGAGCTGTCTGCCTTTCAAACGCGGATGACTGCATATCTGTGAGGCCAGGATGAAACAGATGATGAAGCTAGCAGGGTGTCAAAAAGGGAGATGGCTGATGTGCAGGAATGGCTGGTTCCTTGGCATGCTAATGAATTCAAACTCATCTGCACCTACATCGATCCAGTAAGGCCTGGTGATTACCTGTTTCTGCAGAAGCCTTACAGTCCATCTCCTACATGCCGGAAAGCAACCTACATATTCCCGAGAAGGCCTGGTTTTTCCATGCTCTCGTTGTGACTCTGCCTTTTTACAAAGCATAGATGGGGAAGAGTTAAGAAAAGCTTTGGTATACATAAAGAGCTACACATGTAGTCACTCACCAAGGCCATAAAACCATCAATGATTTTCGTCTGCTGATTAGAGACCATAAATATTGACCCAACACTACCAGGAATCAATTTCTTTTGCAATGCCATTTATTTTCATAAACAGACAGCAACGGCGCCTTTCTACCCAACCCTGTCAAGTGTCCTTAGCTCATGTCACACAGGTATTTTATTAGAGCTACCGATTGTTAATACAGTAATTCTTTAGCAATGAAGCATTCTGTCATGTCATCCCACTTTCAAACTAGATAGTAATGGCTTGCACTGTTTTGGGCATTGATTTGCTGTTCACTGAAAAACAATTTGTTTAAGAAGCACCAGTCTATTGCTAACACTCCCCAGACATTCATGAAATGCCACTCTTTTGCCCCGCTAATATATTCAGGTATCAGATTTTGATTTCAGGGCTTATCCATTTTAAAGCTGACAACTGATCATTAACAAAAGCACCTCCATGGGGTGGTTTTATAACCTCTTCTAGGGACACATCCAGCTGCTGCTCATTTACATACATTAATGCATTTAAAGGGGGGGGAAATCAAAAAATCACCTGTTCACTAGCAATGGAGGCAAACTAAACGTTTGTGTTAAAGTTTAACACAAAGCTTTAGTGTTAAAGTTTGACCTGCAGCAATTTTATGACCTAACCCTCCTCTTTGCAGAAAAAGCATGCACATACAGTTGCCAACATCCAAACTTGGGGTTGTAGCTCAGTGGCAGAGCACCTGCTTTGCAATGCAGAAAGTCCCAGTTTCAGTCTCTTGCATCTTCAAGTAGGGCAAAAAAAAAACCCTCCTGCCTGAACCTCTGGGGAGCTGCTGCCAGTCAGTGTTAACAATACTGGGCTAGATGGTCTCATGGTATAAAGCACCTTGCTATGATTCTATGAACTGGTCTTTGTAGCTGTGCCTTTAATAACCATGTGATCGGCAGCCATTGACAGGTATGGAAATTTAACCCCACACCATGGAAACGTTCCTCTACCGCAATGTCTGAGCTATACAGGAATGGAGAAGAGGGAGGTGGTTTTTTGATGCCTTTCTTAGCTATGGCTTTTTAGAAAGCTTACAGGAGTGCATGATTTAGCTAAAATTGGAGCAGGCAAGACCATGGCCATGTGGATTTCATTAAGGATCCCTATCTACCCCCTACTTTTTGCTCCCATCCTTTGGGCAATGACTGAATAATTCCAGCATATCAAGCTGTCGTCAGTGGCACAGCTAATTTTAGACCCATAATAGTCTTATAGAAGCCCCCTTTTAGATGTCCATGTGCATTACTTCAGTTGTGAAGCACGCAACATTTTTGTCATTGTCCCCTCACCACATTCACACACATACCACCATCCCATGCTTTGCAATGGTTCCCACATTCCTGATATGTCAAAATGTTTGCCAATGTTGATTAAAAAATATACTCAGAGCAGCTGCAGTTTTACATTGTAAACTCACCTAAAGCATAGTAATGTCATGACGATAGGAACAACATGGAATTTGGTTCTGCAGCCCTCTAGGTGGACACTTGGGGACACCTCCCCTCACCCTGGCATAGGGGCTGTCTGCCCCACTGACTGCCATTATAGACACTAGAGCAGGCCAGAAGTAGACAATAATGTAATTTTCATGGGTTTCTCCTCTGCGGTGATTCAGTGTTACATTTGCCAGACAGCAAACTGTGATACTCGCAGTCTCCTTCTTCACCAACAATGCAGTAAAGGCCTACATCAGAAGCCTGGAGTAGGATTACGGCAATCAATTAGTGAGAAAGCAACTATATAATAAATGTACACACACATACAGGCAGAGAGTCTCAAGCTGGTTGTAAAAGTAGAAACATCCTTATATGTTAATTGCCTGATAGTTTTCCTCAGGGGCAAAAGGTCATCTTAGGAACTAAATCTTCTTCTACTCAGTGTCATTATTTCAAGCCCTCCCACTAATGTGAGACAATAAAGACATCTGCTGTGGAATCCACAAATCTTTATTCAACAAATAAACATCTCTTCACACCTGAAGGAAGTGTGAATGCTAGGAGCTATCCTCTAAACCTAATTTGGCTAACAAAGCTAGGCAGTTGCCTTCAACTAAAGGAGGACTGTCCCCTGCAATACAGGCACTTTAGTTCAGGGAGGGTCTTTCAGGAGGAGCCTTTCGAGAGCCACTACCCTAAGAGAATGCCTCTCAACTCTGCTTGCTTGACCCTGTGGCAGACTCTGGGATCTGTTAAGTCTGATGTCCCCTCCACCTCAGACAAAAGCTGGCTTCTCAGGAGCGGGGGGGGGGGAGGGGAAATGGTCTCTGAGCTGTCTACATTCTCCACGATAAACTCATGGGAAGATTCATCCCTGACTCTTGAAGCGTCTTGGAGAATCTCCCTTCCTGTTTCGGCTGGTAAATTCCTGATTCTTCTTATTATTATTCTGAGTCCAATTGACTCCACGAAACCCATTCTAATGAGAACAAGCCTAATCTTGACACTCAGAATGCTTTGCTGACATTTGACATTTAGTGTTTGGCCACACACTCTGTTACTGGAGGGGACAGGGGAAGAGTAGGCAGTGACTGGGACTATGTGTTGTCATAACTGCAGCCACAACCACCAGGCCAGGGCAAGGTTTGAGGGGTTCCTTAGCAAAATGCCTTCTGGCAGGCCTCCTTCTAGATTGATAGGCCAATTCAATGTTATCTGATGGCTGTTCAGTGTGCTAAGTGGCACAGAAGTCAAACTTGAACTACTGTTCAAGGGGGACGCAGTTGTTCCATTATTGCCACCTGACTGAGTGGGTAAGAGAAGCACCAGGAGCAAAAGCCCCAAGCCAAGCCGCGTAGCCAGTGCCGTGCCCATGTCTCCGGTAGTGCTGCGAGCGAGCGCCCAGCGACGACCCTCCAAAGCCGCTCCTGAGATGCAACGTCGTTATCTGATGGCAGCCGTGCTGGATGGTAACTCTGGAAGCACCTGCTCCTGTTGTTGTTGTTAACATTTCTTGGCTGCCTTTCAGGGCAGAAGCCCTCACAAGGTGGCTTACAACAATAAAATACATAAAAACAGTTAAAAATATTAAATGCAATAAAAACATGATCACAATAAAACAGCTATTAAAACAATAAAACCAACAATAAAACCAGCAGGAACAACAATAGCAGCAATAATCTTGGGAAGACCATGGTAAAATAAAATGTTTTAAGGTCTTCTTAAAAACCTTCATGGCGGACCTCTGATGGGTGTTTGTTCCATGGTTTTGGGGACACTGCAGAGAAGGCCCTCTCCTGTGTGGACACCCACCTAATTGCTCTCACAGGTGGACAAATGAGAAGGACCTGTCTTTCTGATCTTAAAGTGCGGGCAGGCTGACATGGGTGAAGGTGCTCCTTCAAGTAGCTAGGTCCCAAACCGTTTAGAGCTTTAAAGGTCAACCTGCACTTTGAATCGGGCTCAGAAACGCACTGGTAATAAGTGCAGATTGGCAGACACTCTTGGCACATCTTCCACACGAGAGGGGCTGCCACATAGCTCCTAGCCTAGCCCTGTCTGGGTAGCAGCTCAGCCCTTGCAACATAGTTTGAACTGTACTTCAGCCACTTACAAATTTGTGGGAGAAAGCCTTTCTTTCAGGCAAGGGCTTGGGTCATGCTTGGTTGTGCTTGAAGCCCCATGTGACATGCAGGGTGGTAGGTCACTGTGACCAAGCAACTGCCTTGTCTTGCTCCTGATCAGATCAGGTGGCAGTGAGGTGACAGGAATAGTACTGCTCACCAGTCTCTTTTGGTTTGGCACTGGCTGCTTTTCCGTTCTGCATGAGACAAGCAGAAGCAAAGCTGTGGAAGATGTGCCAGGAGTGGGAAGCCGTCCTCCTCGGGAATGCTGTTCTCTCCTCAGCTGCACTCTTTTCCTCAGACTTTGGGGGTAGCTCTGCCATCAGTGCTGGGCAGCATGGAGCTGCCATTTTATTCTTTCTATGCCACCAAGGTAGCATCATGCTAGGGCATTGTGGGACATTAAAATGGAAGGTTTTCAGATGTAGCTGCCTGGCATGGGTGGCCCAATGGTGACACCCTGGCAGGATCTGCACTACTGCTTTAAAACGTTTATAACAGTAGTGACAACTGTTGGGGTCCAGGACACATTCCATACACCATTTTCAAACTACTTTCAAAATGTCATCGCCTGCTTGGTGTAGATCCGGCCCTTTTCGATGTAGTTCATGTAACATCTTCTTAAAGAGCTGGAACAAGTTGTATGTTTGCCTTTAGTTTGGCCAGATCTACACCAAGCAGGCTATGACACTTTGAAAATGGTTTGAAAACTGTATAGGGAGTGTGTCCTGGGCCCCAACAGTTGTCACTACTGTTATAAACTGTTTGAAAGCAGTAGTGTAGCTCCTGCCTTTGTCTCTTTGTCATCTGAGCCTTTCTTCTTTTGGATTAACAGTATATCAGTTTCTTCATCCAGACTTCAAAGAGCCAGTGAGATTCTATGGGCATTTTTGAGTTTCTTTAAAATGGCTTCTTTTCTTAAGATTTTGCTCTTTTCCATCTGCCTGAAAGCAGCATTCCCCTCCAGGGAAAGCAGATAAAAAAGATTACATGTAATACGGTTGCAATGCCAGTCCAAGGCAGCTGGTAAAGTGGGACTTCTGGCTTTTATACACCCATAATCAAATCATTAACGGAGCTCTGCTGATTCCCCCAAGTTTGGAAATGGGCACATCACTCGTACGGATATTTCTAGCCCACGTTCCCCTGCGCCTCTGTGCTGGCGATAAGCAGGCACATGCAGCCATAGAAACCATGAAGCCAACTACTCCACAGTAGTAATGACTTTCTTTGGAACATGATGCATATTGATTGCTGAATTTGGAAGAGATCAGCAAGATGATGGGACATGATTTGCAGAACTGGGATATGCAAGTTAGAATCCATTGCATCTGGAAGTAAACACCTTCTGTACTCAAGGCGTATTTGCAACATGCCCCTTTTTATTGGTCTGGAAATTTAGAGAGGGCATAAATGGATTTTTCATGGGAAATTCCATGTGTTATATCCATGTTATATCCATGATGAAGAGGAATTTAAGGATGAGATGTTAATGTGGGCTGGTTTCCTTTCCTTCTCAGGTGCGCTGCTTTTCTTTTTTTCTGGTGAGCAATGATTGTAGGAAATCAGTCCAGATCATATCTATTATCCACTGCTTCCATCCAACACATAGGCAGGATCTACACTACTGCTTTAAAATGTTTATAACAGTAGTGACAACTGTTGGGGCCCAGGACACACTCCACATAGAGTTTTCAAACCATTTTCAAAGTGTCATATCCTGCTTGGTGTAGATCTGGCTATTGTCAAGTGGTAACTATAGAAGTAAGCAAATACTTAGCAATAGTCAGGGCCAGCCCTGCTATGCAGGAGGGTGAGGCAGTGAGGTAGGGACAGAAAAAGACAGAAACTGGTGTCTAAATGGTGCAGCAAGACTTTTTGAAGTTGGCCATGACAGTTTGCGCTTTGCTTCAGGAAGAAAAATGTGTTGGGCCAACTGTGAATATCCTTGCTACCATTTTCTTCCCCAACCTAGTATATATCTTCTTCTAGTGTTCTTCTATCTTCTTACCCAAGTGAGAGAGGAGGAAGCACAATTAACTCACACTTCCTGTCCCCTTATTTCTGTAAAACATTCCCCACATGTATTATAGATCGCCCAGAGCTGGGCCCACAGATTCCCTCCTGTGTAGGGTGACCTTATGAAAAGGAGGACAGGGCTCCTGTTGTATAGAAAAGGGAATTTCAGCAGGTGTAATTTGTATGCATTCAGCACCTGGTGAAATCCCGTCTTCATCCCAACAGCTAAAGCTGCAGGAGCCCTGCCGCCCTTTGTATCTGGTCACTCTAGTATAGCTCCTGCAGCTTTAACTGTTGTGATGAAGAGGGACTTTCATCAGGTTCTTCATATATACAAATGACACCTGCTGAAATTCCCTTTTCTATGCAACTCTTAAAGATACAGGAGCTCCTTTCCATATGGTCACCCTACTCCTGTGGGAAGATGTGTGTACTGTCTTCTCTGCCGTGAATGTACAAGCTCAGCTTCAGAATTCTAAACAAGCATGTCCTTTGCCTCCTCCCTCTTGCTTGGACTGTCTGAAGTGATTCTTTCAGTGTTTGGTAGCATTCAGTGGCAGAGGAGGGGAGGTCTGATGTGAGAACTCGAGTGCAGTAGATGAGGCAACAGTACCAAAGTCTGAGACAATTTTATATGCAAGAGCAGCCAACAATCCTCTTGGTAACATGGTTCCTTTGCTGACAGAAAAGAAGATGGGTGAACGAATGTCAGAATTACTAATTACCCAACCCTGATCAGCAGCAAATTCTTTCAAATGTGTGCAAGTATCAAGGAAACGGTTTCCACACTGAATAACATGGATTGTTTATGTTGGGAGCAACTACTACTTGCGCAACTGAATAAAATATGAAATTCTGACATTTTGGATTTATTTGGGGTTGTATCCAATGGTATTGTTTCACGGATGGAAGCAAATCTGTCAGTGCCAGTGGAATAGGAGGACAGCAATTTCCTCTCTGCTGCAAGGCTGCCCCATGCACCCTCAAAATCTGCCCCAGTTCTGGGAAACCCTTCAGAGCAGATTGTCAGGTGGGGTTGAGAGCCACAGGGTGGGAGGAGAGAGAGGGAGAAAGTCCCATCATGCTAGCGGATGCCTGCTAGTGTGATGCATAATTGAACCCTATTTGTTGACAAAGAATCATAGAGTCAAGTTTAGTAGTCCTCTTTACTGCATGCCCCCATTAGGCCTCTCTTGTGTATCGAATGTGACCATAGCTCAGGGGTACAGCATGTGTTTTGCATGCAGAAATCCCTATGTCTAATCCTGGGTGTCTCTGGCTAAAAAGAACCAGAGAGGAGGTGATGAAAATGACCTTTCTCTGCCTGAGGCTCCGAAGATCTTCTCCTAGTCAGAGAAGACATTCCTGGGCTAGATGAGAAATAGTCTAACCTGCAGCTTCCTATGTGTAAGTATCTTTGGAAACCTGTAGAATATAAGGTTGTGCCTCCAAAATGTGCCATCATCGAAGTAAAAGAAACAGTAGTGATGTGCAGCACTAAACATGTTTACTTCAGATTTAGTCCCTCTGGGTTTTATCCAACTGTGTCTGCCTGCCAATGGAATGACACCTTTCTGTGCAGTCCACCATGCATCCCCCCAAATCTCCAGGGGATTGGAGGACCCCCAAAGAAGATTTAGGGTGTGTGCAGGGGTGTGTGGGGAGAGGAGAAAGGCAAGTCCTTTTGCACAAGCAGGAGTCCCCTTGTATGATATTGCATGTCACCCAGCATCTTCAAAAGGGCGCTTACTCCAAGGTAAGTGGGCTTAGGACTGTTCCCTAAAATAAGACTTAATTGAGTTACTTATTTTTGGAGTCTGATGTTGAGCTAGAGGTCCTGGAAGTTTCATGAACACACTAACAGTTTGATTTTTTTTTAATTAAAAGTGTTCGCTTAAACTAATATATTTAACCTATTTAAAGCTAATGTAGATTGGCAGATATATTTTTAGCACTGCCATTTTCAAAGGACAGATCAGAAAAAAAATATCCTGTCTTTCATGATAAAATGTTCACTGTTGAATTTGCTGCTGCACATTCAACTGTCTGAGTTGCTGTAGTGCTGTTGGACTCCCAAGTTAACTGATCTGTGGGTGGCTTAATGAGTCAGATTTGTATCAGGGAAACATTTAATTTAAACATGATTAATGACCATTGCAACACTATCACAAAGATACCCCCAAAAAGAGTTTTAATTTTATCTGTCGCTGTTGGACTTCAGCAACTTTCTTTCGTACTGTGTGTTATACAAATTCTATTTAACCATTTAATACTAGGGTAAATGTTAGCCTAAAAACACCTTGCTTATAACCTTGAGCACAATTTGGTGGGAAGGTGGATATAAAACTAGCAAACAAAGAATAAATAAATATCCTGCTTTGCTCTCTAATCTCAAGGCCCAAAAACAGGTATTAAAAAGTGTGAAGAGTGTGCGAAAAACTACATAAACCTACACAACACTATATAATACTCGGATTAGAACCAGCACTATACCAAATGCTAATATTTAAAACAGAATTTCATCAATTATGTTGCCATATCATTCACCTAAACTCATCTATCCCAATCAGGAACATGACAAAATATAATGAGCAATTCATTATAAGACCTGCAGAAATTAAAATGGCTTTATTCTTTGTTTAAATTTAGCATAAACTGCCCTGAGAATTTTTTTTTGAAAGGGCAGTATATAAATTAAATACCCATCAAAATGAATGAAAGTCACCATCAGCTAAAGATTTTATAGAACGTTCTGTAATGTGCCCAATTTGTTTATTACTGCAGCAGTATGGAAACTATTTTCCCACAGTCCAGTCCCACACTGTTCTGGCAACGTGCTACCAGAAGGCCCATTCTGCCATGCCCGGCAAAGTCTGGGCATGGGGAGGGTTTTGTGGGCGGAGCAGGGAAGAGACGTGGCTATCCTGAATTGGCAGGATTTCCCACCACTGGGGCTGGGAGGGGTTTTCGGCCTTTAAGAGTAGGTGCCTGACCCCTCCAAGCCCTCTTGCTTCTCAATGAGTTTAATGTCTCACTATGGCACTGCCTCTAGATGCTGTTGCTTCTCAACCTCTTTTTCATCATTGGTACTATTTGTTTGCTGGGCAAGCAAAAAGCAGAGAGCAGTTAGCCAGTGGCTGTGTACTGTGCCTCCTTCTCTCCACCTCCATTGTCTGGACCAGAGGAAGAGGCAGACTGAATGAGCAAATTGCAATGGTGAAGAGGAACGACCCCACGGGACTCTTGTCAATGGGCCCTGTTGGGATGTCAGCTCTTGCAAGTCCCTGACCGTGTTTACCCTTGACCTTAGTCCCATCTCTGAATTTTGATGAACTGGAGTAGGGATAGGGCAATCCTATCAGCTTTCAGTTCTTTTCCAGGGCATAGCAAACCTCCAATCTTGCTTCTTGAAGGAGAGAGGAAACTTCAGCTCTGCATCAGCACAGTAAAGGATAAGAGCTCCCTCCACAAAAGCACAGATTCCCCCTTCAGATCCTGCCCTGGATAACTTGGATTATTTTGCCTCTTCTCAGAACAGTGGGCATAATGGGGGGAGGGGTGGGAGCTATTACTTCCACCCCGCCCTACCCAGAAGTATGTTTTTCCAGGTTTTAGGGACAGCCCAGGTCAGGCACACGTATCTATATCTTATGCAGTAAAGACAGATAAAAAAGATTAATTCAGCTTCTCCACAAATTCGTCATCCTCCTTTTATACTCCTTTAACTCTATTGTCATCCAACAGTTCAACTACCTCCCTAGCTGGTTTCCTGCTTCTGATATATTTAAAGAATTCTTTATTTTCAGTCCAGTTTAAGGTGACCATATTCAAAGTTGGACAGGGCTCCTGTATCTTTAACAGTTGTATTGAAAAGGGAATTACAGCAGTTGTCATTTGTATATATGAAGAACCTGGTAAAATTTCCTCTTCAACACAACAGTTAAAGCTGCAGGTGCCCTGCCCTCTTTTAAATCTGGTCACTCTAGTATAGCTCCTGCAGCTGTAACTGTGGTGATAAAGAGGAAATTTCATCAGGTTCTCCATATATACAAATGACACCTGCTGAAATTCTCTTTTCTATGCAACTGTTAACGATACAGAAGCCCTGTCCTCCTTTTCATATGGTCACCCTAGTCCAGTTATGATATATATCAACTATGCTGAAGTGGTAACGTTGTACTAGTGAAATGGGGAAATATTCAGCTCAAGCAGAATAACAATCCCTCAATGTAATTAGAACTGGAGTCTTGTCTTGGTTCATAATTCATGTTTATGTTGTATAACAAGGCATTATTAATGTTGCAGGATCACCTTTCTTCCTAAGACACTTGAAATTAGGGGATATGAAAATGCTTTAAGAGTAGAGACTCAGAGTATTATTTTCTAGCATTACACTTAAGAAAGGGCAGCCTTTGTGAGCATAATTGAATTCCCCTTGAATATATATATATATATATATATATATATATATATATATATATATATATATATATTACACACATACATACACACACTGCATTATTACAGTGGCATCTAGATTTTGCTGTCAAGGCAACACCTAGCAAGGTTCATTGGAAATTGTTTCTGAAAGGTAGTGATGCTTGCCCTAAGGCACAGTTGTTACAGACTTAGTCTAATTAAAGTTCATTTTGATTAGGAATATGTATGAAGAACATTGTTCCATCATGTTTGTTTCTATCTAAATAGATTCATGAAAAACATATTTCATGTGAAATTGTGTTTTGCTACTGCTGTGTTAATAAAGATATGAAAATGAAGTAAGTGAAGCAAGCAATCATTTTTTAAAAAGTATAATTTAAACACAATAACATATTGAAACGAGGCAGTGACTTTGTGTTTTTACGCTTCATAAAAAGAAGTAGAAGTGTGCTTTGCTCTAAAATTGGAAGGGGAAATTTTTATTCAGCTTCAAAGCATGAATAGAAAAGTGGATGTCCAAATGCACTTCAAACTACTCTGTTATTGGTTTTACATTGGTCTAGGCTTTCTGTCTTGCTTCTGGCCCAAATAACAACTGCGTTACAACTTATCCATGGCTAAAATCCAATTCTTAACACAAACAAAATATAGATTTCTGATACCCCAACTCTCCAAATTTCCTTGGATAGTCCCAATTTCCTAACCTCTGGCCCTGGTGAATCACTGTCCTTATTTATCACCTTTTGTTTGCCTTCTGGAAATACTCTGTTAATATTTTGTTAGTGTGATTTGCTCAGAGTTTACCAGGGTACGTAGAAGCCAGATCTCTGAGTAATGTGTGGATGCATATTTGCCCTACTACACATATATAATCTAAACTACCCTTTTACAACCTTAGGTCCCCAGATGTTGTTGGACTAAAAATCCCATCATCCCAACCATTGGGCACACTGGCTGGGAATGATGAGAAATGCAGTCCCATGACATCTGGTGACCAAAGGTTGGGAAAGACTGCACTAACATCATGCTGGGGTTGAGGCTTCTTCTGAACGGGCTAATCATACATTGTAGGATGGTTATAAGTTTTTAGTAAATCTTTGTAAAGAAAGCCCCCTTCTTGGCTTTTAAAACAGAGCAGGGCAGTCTATTTCAGCATTAATGAATCCAGCATTGGGAACTGACAGATCTATCAGTTTCACTTTTGCCTGTGTTTGAATATTTTCACTCTTAAATTCTTTCTGACCCAAATATGAAGAAATTAGCAAATTTTGGTAAATTATCAAAAATGAATTGAAATGAAATTCTCAACCATCTGCACCAACCAAATTCAATGGATACGTGGAGAGAAACATGTCATACCTGCCTGCCATATGGCTGTTAAAGGTGAGCCTGTAATCAAAGCCCTGGGCCCCGATAGACAAATTTGTTGGTTTCTCCCACATTTGATTTTCTTTTCTTTTTTAAATCTCAAGTTCTTCCCATTCTGAATACGAAGAAATTTGTGAATGGTAAATTCTTATCAAAAACTGAGTTGAAATTCTTACCCATTCCTATAGTAGCAGGAGTGGGCAATTGGGTCTCATCTACACCTATGAGCCTTCGGGGAGTGGGGGGAAGTATCTCCGGTTTGGGGGGTTCCGGGTTCCTCCCCCCATGTGCACATGTGTGAGTGATGTCCCGGGAGGAAAGAGGGATGTTGCAGGTGCCTTTTTTTCTGAAGAGGGGCCAGTCGCGCAACTGTGAGGTCCTGATCCTTTGCAAAAGTAAGTTCTTTTTTTTAAAAAAAAAAATCCCTGCTGATATTGGGCCCCAACCCCTTCCACCGTCACAGAGATGGCGAAAATGCTGCCCCCACTCCTGAAGGGCACAGAACCTCCCCCTGTAGCTCTGTGCCCATTTCTAATGCTGTGCTTACTCACGAGGAGGTGGGATTGCATGCCACACCTCCTATGGTCCTTGGGATCATACCAGGACTGTGGGGAAAACTGGGATAACTGAGCAGCCAGATCCCATGAAAATGGAGGGGTCACCCTGTTTGCCCCTGGGATCCCCTGTGCATCATTTGGACAAACAGGGATGACATAGGGATGACCCTGGGGAAAATGGCTAGTGTAGACATGCCCTTGGTGTGGTCTGGGAGCCAATTTCCAATGCACTTCTGCCACTGGTGGCAAAACAAAAGATGGTTTCCCACTGAAATGTAGTGGTAAAATGCTACAGAGACTGAAGGGGGACATATTTAGCTTGAAAGCAAGCTAAATTTGACACGTTGGAGTCTCAGTGGTGGTTTACCATGGTCCCAGCCCAGACTGGGATCACCTATTGAGAACAATCCATAATGAAAAGAACTTGGCCAGGAGTATTAAAGCAGTCTCAAAAGGTAACCTTGCTCCAATAACCCTCTCGTGCCCAAAGTTCCAATCTTACAACAACAGTAATTTCCTCTGCATAAGGGACTTTACTTCTGTAAAGAGCACTAGGAATCTCCAAGACCCATGACAGATGTGACAAAAGTCATGTACGGCTTTCCGCCAACATTAATAAAACCCTGAAAGTCATGGGCATCTTTTACCATGTCCAGTGTACATAAAACCCAAAGTACAGAGGTAGTGTATACTTGAGCAAAGGAATAGGGAAAGGGCTTCCAGCCTTTAAGCTATTCAAAATCACCCCTAATCTGAAAACACCTTTTTTCCCCTGGAGGGGAAAAGATACCAAAACCCAACCCTAAATTTGTATATTTATTTGCCTCATCCCCATGCTGTTATTAGTGTTACTTTAAAAATGGTTACTCAAAGGTTCCACAAGAAACAATAACATTATTTCTGCACTGTTGATTAGAACCAAAACGGCATGCAATTAAGGAAAAATTAAACAAAAATATTCTCATATGGCATGAAAAATACTCACATGGTATTGTGTATCAAATCCATAAGGTACGTAATAACGTAGCTCATATAGCTAGCAAACAAAAAGGGTCACGTTAGCCACAAATGAGATAATCTTGAAATGCTTTCAGCAGTAATTATATTACTGATCAATTTCTGTTTTGTTCACTGCAGTGGCATCATGAGTCAAGGGAAACCAATGCACTGCTTAGGATGGATTTATTTTTAAATCCAGGCAATTTGGGCAGCAAATGTACTTTTTAGGGAGTAAGACCCATTGAACACAAGTGGGCTTATTTTTCAGTAAAAGTACCTAGGATTGCACTACTAAATTATCATGAAAAAAAATCAATAAAAATTATTATTATTATTATTATTATTATTATTATTATTATTATTCCCACCTTTCCAATGCTGGGACTCAAGGTGGCTTTACACATTAAAACATGTACAGTTAAAACATATAGAGATATAAAAAAATTAAAAATATAATTAAATGTGCTACAGTATTAAAACATTTAAAATACAAATAGTATTTTTTTAAAAAATCCAATGCAGAGGTCCAGATACACCCCAAAGGCCTGCTGGAAAAAAAAAGTTTTCACCTGAGTCTGGAAGCATACCAAGGACAGAGCCAGTCTAGCTTCCCTAGGAAGGGTGTTCCTGTCTGTGATGGTGGTGGGACTGAGAGAAGGATCTCTCCTGAAGAGCTCAGCGGACGGGCAGGCTTGTAAGGGAGAATACAGTCTTTCAGATAACCTGGACCAGAGCCATATAGGGCTTTATAGGTCATAACCAGCACTTTGAATTGTGCCCGGAAACTAATTGGAAGCCAGTGAAGCTGTTTTAACAGGGGAGTTGCATGCTCTCTGTAGCCAGCCCTGGTCAACAGGGCCGGTGCCAGACTATTTTGCGCCCTAGGCAGGCACGCTGTACTGAAGCTGCCCCCCAACCCCCGCGCCCGCTCCTGGCTTCGAAGCCAGGACGCTGGGGTTAGGGGGCGGGGTGGTGGCTTCAGAACAGCATGCCCAGGTGCACCGTACTGAAGCTGCCACCCCGCCCCCCAACCCCAGCGTCCTGGCTTCAAAGCCAGGAGCGGGTGCTGGCTTCGAAGCCAGGGCGCTGGGGTTGGGGGGCGGCCGGCTTCGGAACAGCGCACCCGGAAGCGGCTTCCGGGCGTGCCGTTCGGCGCCCTCCTTTTCTTGGTGCTCTAGGCCACTGCCTGAGCTGCCTCTATGGCAGCGCCAGCCCTGCTGGTCAGCAAACTGGCTGCAGCTCTTTGAACCAGCTAAAGTTTCTAAATACTCTTCAAAGGCAGCCCCATGTAGAGTGCATTGCATTCCTCTTGCGAATTTCATATATTTTATGAACCAGCACACACACTACCTGGTTTCTCTAACAATTCAACACATTGTTTAGAACCAAACAAAGGGTTCATACAAAATAGGATCATAATTCAAAACATTTGGTGATGTATGCCACATCCACGGTAGAATTCTGCCTTATTAGAGACAGATATCTCTTTGACTCACTCTATATACAAAGGATACTACTACTACTACTACTACTACTACTACTACTACTACTACTATATTTCTTACCTGCCTCTCCCTCTGGATTGAGGCGGGGAACAACATTAAATACCAAAATACTATAAAATACATAAAACTGATTAAAAACATATAAAATGAATACATTGTTAAAATAACAGCCAAAACACCTTAAAATTCAACTGGGTAGGCCTGCTGGAAGAGATAAGTCTTTATGGCTTTCTTAAATTCGGAAAGACTGTTAAGTTGGCGAATCTCTCCCAGCAGGCCATTCCACAGTCAAGGAGCGGCAGAAGAGAAGGTCCTCTGGGTAACAGTTGTCAGCCTAGTTGCTGACTGAAGTAAATTCTCCCTAGAGGGTAATCTCAGAGGGTAAATTCTTCCCAGAGGGTAAGTACCTGATAATCAAGATCAGGTACTTGAAGTCTAAAGCTTCTTATCTATCATATGTTCGAAAGTCAGTTCCACTGAACAAAATGGGACTTACTTCTGTGTAAACATGCACAGGAGTGAGCTGTTAATAGTGCAAACCTTTCCAGAAGCAAGGCTTGGTAGTTACACCAGGCAAAATCATGTTTCCCAAGGAGATGGAAAGTAAATTTACATGTTTTTGCAAAGTCATAAATGTTCATCATCTGAGAAATGAACACATTTCAGAACTCAGATATTTGGAGAACGTACAATGGGAATAGAATATCACCTATATGGGCTCTGTGGATGAGCTTGGTTTTTTTTATAAAAAAAATTCAATAAGAAACAAACTAATTTGTTATCCCCATGTCATCTTCTCATATTATTTTCAATCCATCTGACATATTTGTGTCTATTTCAATAAATGTGAATAAATTTTAGAAACAAATCCTTTTACAGTATATTGATCATATGTTCCAATAATATACCTCCAAATTTTTGTCATGCTTCTAGTCATATTTCATCTTATTAGAGGATTTGTAATAAGATAATATATTTGATGGAGAATCTAATTCATTTGCATTCCCTGAAGCTGTTCTTCTAATTTTGCTACAGTGAGGGGTTTAGTTTTCATTTAAAAATCTTTTATTCTGTAAAACTCTTTTTGTGTCCACTTTGCTTATTGCTGTTGTTTAATCTAAATGAGCAAAATTTGGATGCAATGAAAATAAAAACAATGAGGATATTTCTGGGACTAATTTATTTTTCTGTTTCTTTCAATTTTTTAATGCAAAGTATAAAATGGGGTTGTCTATGCATTTTAAATATATTTTCCCCTCTGTCAAGGTTGCTTATTTATTTTATTTTTTGCATTTTTATACTGCCCAATAGCCAAAGCTCTTTTGTGTCCTGGACCACTTGGGCAACTTACAGATCTCTTGCCTCCTTAATAGTCCTACCATCCTTCTTTTACTTTCTCCTTCCCAGTAACTTGTGTTTTAAGTTGTAGACGTGGAGTGATTGGCACACCAGACACTTTAGGTTTAACACAAGAGTTTACTAATATATTAAAAGGAGCAAATTAAAATTAAAGGTATTTAGTCAATAGAGCTGAGTGATACAAAGGCATTAAAAGAAAAGAAAAGTTGAAAAATGCAAGACTTTTTTCCATCCTAGCTGCATTTAGGCTTTTCCAGATGGTTCTTCCTCATGCTCTCATCTTTTCCTGCTCTCTCTCTGGCTGGCTTTCTTATCTCTTTTTATATCCTCTTCCCCCAAAACAGAAAATACTGTTTGACCCTTGAAGAAATGAAACTTAACTGGAGAAAAGAAACTTAACTGGAAGATGAAACTACTCATCTCTGAACAGAACCCCCCAGGCCTTTAGGCCTGACCTTATTACCTTACCTCTATAGGCCTCAAACGTTCCAAGTAAAATAATGTTCAGTTAATGGAGAATCTTTACCCACTGCTTCCATACCTACCCACAGCTTCTCTAATGCTCCCTCTTTTCAATTGATTTGCTTTCTTTATTTATTTTCTATACTGCATATTGGCCGAAGCTACCTGTGTGAATCACAACAATATTATGGACACTTGGCTTTCCCCATCACTCTTGAGCTAATCACAATTTTGCCTCATGTGTTTTGCAAACCTTTGGCTTTGGATGTCCTTGATAATATACAGCTGAACTGCTTTCAAAATGCATACTTGGCCTTCTGTAATGTGCAAACTATTTGATTTAACTTTGATTGTCCCTTCATCAGGAATTACCGGGTTCTTCATGCTGTATATTAGGGATGTGCATCCAGTCTGGGATGAAGCCCAATAGCAAACCAAAGCTGGCTGCTTCTGCTGTAGGATGAAGGATGTAGAACAAGGTGGGCTAAGTGCAGGAGGTTGGAGGTCTGCACGCCCCCCTCTCCAAGGCACCAGAAAATAGTTAATACATAAAGGTGTTTGTAGCAGCTATGGAATACCCAAAATGTCAAAATGAGCTGAAGAATAAATTAACTCTGCCAATGACATTAAACGGGTTTAAAAGTGCTCATCTTTGTCTGGATTGGGTCCATTAACTTTTATTATCTATTCAGTGACATCAGTGCACTTAGCATTTTACAGAATTTCATAAGCAAAAGAAGATAGGTCTTTGCCCTCAGGGAGCTTACAATCTAAACTGTAACAGTGGGAAGGACAACCAAGAAACAGGAAGGAGGGGAGATTTTATATCAGAGTTGCTTTACATACAAACACGCAAGTAACTTTTTTGTCTGTAACACAGATTAACATTATTTTGCTAATACAGTGAAATCACTAATATAATTACTTTTCATTTGCTATTATCATCAATAAGAATAATATACTTTCATACTAATGCAATTAGGGCAAACTTCATGAATAAGAAATCTCGTAATGTAATGAACAGAGCTTCTGGGAAATGTTGCTGTTGCTTTATGGCTTTGTTGTGTGTTTCAAGGACTACTTTAATTTCTCTCCTGGGACCAAAGTAGAATGGCAATGAGAACAGCCACATTGCTGCCTGAAACTGGGCATTTTCTTGCTGCATCACAAAGTGTGTGTGTGTGTCTATTAGGCATGTGCTCCGCTCCGATTAGAATCGGAGAATCAGAAGCGAATTGGCCTGCTCCGCCTTGCCCAGAGGCAGAGTAGAAGTGGACCGCGGACCCTTAGAAGCAAGGTGAAGAGAAGCGCCCATAGGCGAAGCGCTTCTCTTTTCGCGGAGCGATCCGATCGCCATTTTGGAAAATTTCGCCCATAGGATTGCATTGTGGAAAAGAATAGGGGATAACTGTGTTGTTTTTAAAGCTATCTTTCTGAAACGTCTTGTGCTTAGAGAGTCGTGGCTGGGGATCATTTTAAGCCTACTCTCAGCTCTCTGTGTGGTGCGGTTCGCTTGCTAGCATTTTTTTAAAAAATCAGGTAAAAAACCCGGGAGATTTACCTTTTTGAAGTGCTGAGGGGCAGAGTCAACTCCCGGTTATGATCACATGATCCCAAAGTTGGAGGAGGGGATAGGCAAAACAGGATACTTGGGATACTGGGAACTTCTCTTTCTTAGTCTGTGAACGGACTTTTCCCAGTGTTTTTAAAAACAGTAGCCCCACCAAATGCACAAACACAACCTGAAATCATATACTAAGCAAATACATAACAGATAGGAAACACAGCACTGCTACCCACCCTAACCTTGGTGAACAACTGAATAGATGTGGTGCAAGGGGATGAGGTCCCCTAGGGCATGTGGACGTGCCCAGTGCACTCCTCGGAGGGTCATCAGAGCCCTCCAAAGAGTAACCAATGGAGAAGCAATGCCTATCATGAGTTGAAGTGTAAGTTTGCTTCTTAAAGAGTGGTCCCTAGACAGGGACAGTCAAATTGGCATTATTTCCCCCTCCCCCGGGGCACATCCACTTCCCTCTTAATGGTAAAAGACAGATATAGCCTTAAAAAAAAAATCTTCTTGTTGTTTATTCAGCAACACTGCTGCTTTTAATTCCACCCCTCCTTTATTTATTTATTTATTCCATTTTAAATTTACACCCCATAGCCCAAGTTCTCCTGGCTTTTCCTCTTCAGTGAAGTCAGGCAGGCTTTCATTGTGGTTCAACTCCTTATTGTTGTTGTTGTTGTTGTTATTGTTGCTATTAATATTAATTAGTACTGCTATTAACATTATTATTTTGTTGTTTAGTAATGGCTGTGATCACAGTGCAGTCAATCAACTCTGAAGCAAGGATCACAAAGCTTTACTCTTATCCTCCTAGCCTCCTAGTTAGTTATGGGATGCAGAAGAAAAGGCATCTCTCTGTGCTGCTCCCACCTCACAGGGATGGTTTGCATTACTGGCTTTGAAACTATCCTTGGCTCACTTCCTTATGCCCCCTAAAATGTCTGCTGCCTGCCTGCCTCCCCTCCCTCTTCCCCTGCTCACCTTGCAGGGATGGTTTGTGTGTGTCTTGCTTTGACTCAGGGGATAAGTCCTTCCTGCGCTCACTTAGACTTTTGGAAGTTCCAAATCAATTTTTCAAGTGTGGAAGAAGATTCATATAGGTTTATCTCTACTCCCCAATTCATGGCATGTTGGGATTTCCTTTGAAATGGCCCCATTGAGCTGTCTGCAGCTTTAAATCCCTGAGATACTGGGGTGTCCGATTTTCATAAATTCCCCCAAAATCAGGGGATGATGGGATTGGCTTGAGTCTCGGCATGCATGTGTATCCATGGATAATCTATCATGGTGCCGAGTTTGAGGTTTCTAATGTGAAAATTGACGTAGTTCTAGCATGGGACTTGATTTGGGGTGAGTTAAAAGGTTTAAGCCCTGCCAAAAATCAGGATGATGGGATTTGCTTGAAACTTGGCATGAATGTGGATCTAGATGGCATCTGTGAGGGTGCCTGCTTCCATTTTTTTTATCTGTCAAAATGTCGGCGAACAGTCCATGTCTGAAAATGGGGTGTCCGATTTTCATAAATTATCCAAAAATCAGGGGATGATGGGATTGGCTTGAGTCTCATCATGCATGTGTATCCATGGATAATCTATCATGGTGCCGAGTTTGAGGTTTCTAACATGAAAATTGACGGAGATATCGAAAGGGGTGTGATTTGGGGTTATGGGTGGTGCGTTAGAGGTTTAAGCCCCGCCAAAAATCAGGGGATGATGGGATTTGCTTGAAACCTGGCATGATTGTGGATCTAGATGGTATCTGTGAGGGTGCCCACTTCCAATTTTTTTATCTGTCAAATTGTCGGAGAATAGTCCATGTCTGAAAATGGGGTGTCCAATTTTCATAAATTCCCCAAAAATCAGGGGACACTTGGATTGGATTGAGTCTTGGCATGCGTGTGTAAACGTCCATGAAGTGTCATGGTGCCAAACTTGAGGTTTCTAACTTTAACAGAAAAAAAGTTGTAGACTTTTTTGGATTTCAATGCAAGCCTATGGGGGGGAAAGCGGAGCTCCGATCCGGATCTGGAGCTCCGCAGCAGAGCGGAGCGGACTATAGGTGGAGCGGGGCGGAGCGAAGCGGCCCGATCCGCAAATTGCAGATCTGGAAGAGAAGTGGATCGGGGGGGGGGGGGGCGTGCACAGCCCTAGTGTCTATTATCGTGAGAAGCTCCCTTACTGAGAAAATGTACAGGCCTCTGCAGCACAAGTGCTAAGCTTCCACACAGAGTGATAAAGCTGCAGGCAAATACAGTTGGCAAACACTAGAAATGTTTATCTGTTATTTCAAAACATTATCCTTTGAATTTCAAGTGCATTGTCTCTTATCTATGCAGTTCCGCTAATTGGAAGCGTGACTCAGATGAACCTCATATGTTACTGAGGTGGGTCCAACGGTATCTGTGAGCTGGCACTATTGACATTACATGAGCAGAAACTAATGCTTGTGCAACAATAGTACTTGCAAACTGAGTGTTGGTTTCTGCTAGTACAACATCATTAGCGCCACCATTGGATCCATTCCCACGGGTTGGTACCCACCCAAAACCAGTTTCCCTGTGGTTTGCCTCATTGATGTAATGCACAAAGTCTTGCCAACCACTTTGTTGCTTCCCATACCATTGCCATCACCATCCAATCTGGTCATCGAAAAAGGCCTGCATGATCAATGTGGCATCACATTATCAGAACATGGTTTATGGAGACTAAGGGCCTATCTACACCTCCTGGCATTCCGGGATGGAAGGGGGAGGATCTAGTGATATTCTGCTTGTGAGATTCTCTCCTTTGTCCACATGGACGCGTGACATCTTGGGAGGAAGGAGGGATGTTGGGCCTGCTATTTTCTTTCCTTTCTTTTTTTTTAACAGAGATGAGTGCACTTGCACTCCAACAAAACTGTAAGTAAAACAACCCCATAACATCCCGATCCTGCCCCTCTCCCACCCCCAATGGGCACGGAAGGCCTGAAGAGGTCCGTGCCTGTTTCCCACCTCCTTGAGTTTACTCACAAGGAGGTGGGACGAAGCCAGGATGGGTGCCCAAACATCTCCCGCATTCTCCGGACGATCCCAAGTCTGAGTGAAGAATCAGGTTTTCCCAGGGATTATTTATCCCTGGGAAAACCTGTGCTCATCCCCCCCTTGCCCCCGGGAGTCCCTGTGTGTCATTTGGATGCACAGGGACTCAGCTGTGACCAGCCCGGATTTTAGGGTTGGTGTAGAAATGGCCAGTGTGGACCTGAACCACAAGGAAATGTTGGTGTTTTTCCAGCAAATGTCTTTTAATCATATCTAAATTTTGCCTTAGAGTAGCAGCCTTCTGCTCATGTTTCCCAGCAAATAATGTACTGCATTACAAATAACACTATCTCTGAATCTGGAGAAAACATATAGCCATCATAACTATTAGTCATAGCTTTATCCTCCATGAATTTGTCATGAATTCCTCCCATTTGTCACTTGTTGTTTGCTTGTCTCTGATAAAACAGGGTCCCAAATCATATGGAGAGTTCAACTCATCTTCAAGCAAATGTGAGTAGTACTCCCCTGCAGACCTTTCTGCTGAATATAGTGTGGTCAGGGGTCTGTAGACCTAGGGGGTCATGCATGGGGATTTGAGTGGTGACGACCTTTCTCTAGTTTATTATTTATTTATTTAGAGTATTTTTATCCTGTACCTCAGCCAAAAAGGCTTCCGGAGTGGCTTACAATTGATCAGTAAAGAAGACAGTCCCTGTCCTCAGGCTTACATTCTTAAAAAGACATGACACGCAAGGAAAAGGGGATGGAGAGGGAAGAGGGAGAAAATTAAAAGAAATTAAAGAGACTGTTCAGGCTGGTGGGAAGGCCCTGCTCCGCCCTCTCATCTCCCAATGGGGGGGGGCAGACCAACAGCTCCTTCTTCTTCCCCAGAGGGTCAAGATGGTAGTTAGCCCCGTGGTGGTGGGAGTCCAACTGAAGCAGGCTCTGATGGTCTATGCCTGCTCCTGTTTCCCTAGTTAGCCCTCATGTGTTCTAGAGGAGATGTGAAAAGGGTTATTCATTGTGTAGGTAATATATACATTATTTCACCCACATCATAAACGCAACAGAGTTTTGGCCAACACTTTAGAACGTAAGCCCATGAAATAAAATATATGAATCAAAGGAAAATTACTAGCATTAGTAAACCAATTTCCCCTAAAGCTTTGGGATGCTTTTGTGCTGAGACCATTTTTTTCTATTTCCAATATCTACACATCTGGGATTAGGAGGCAGGGATGCCAGGTATCGATTCCAACAGCATGCTTAAGCCTTAGTGCACCCACTCTGTATTTTAGAAACAGACCACTGGTCATGGAGATGAACACAAGTTTGAATAGAGACCAGTTTAATAAGCTTACACAGTAATAACGATCCACACTGTTGCCCTATTTACAAAATGGCAGCTGAGAGCCTCTAGACTAGTAAAATACAAAACGACATGAGCACACTGTTGGACAGAAGTGGAAGTGTTCACCTGTCAAATGTTACTTGAAAGACTTTATCATGTCTTCCATTTATGATACCTGTTCCCTATTAACACAGCGTTCATATGACTTTCTAAACGTTCTATGGGGAGTTAATGGCAAAAGTTGATGACAGCATTTTTAAAGGAACTGGGTCATAATCATTAATGTAACTTATACCTTTTGTAGTGCAGCACTGCTTTTAATGATCTAGAGATTCAGCTCATTGTTTTGCTTCATGTTGCTAGGTACAAAAGCTAACAGTGTAATCCTGCATATCTGTAGTCAGAAGTAAGTCCCAAGTTCAATGGGGTTTACTTCCTGGTATGTGAGTATATGATTGCCATGTAAGCCATCTATTTATTTATTAATTACATTTCTATACTGCCCAATAGCTGGAGCTCTCTGGGCGGTTCACACCCACTCCAAAACAGTCCTCTAGTTGTGGGTTTTCCTTGTCTGGTCTTTATTAACTATGGACCCCCCAAACTAGTATCTCCTCCAAACATATGGCAACGTTTTGTGTTATTTTGTGTCACAAATTCTGAGTTTTGTGCCACTACCCACAATTGTGTACTGATACATCAAATGTGAGTTCACAGCTAACACACACAAACTTTGTTATATCATCTCCAAACCCGTACCAATGTTTTGTGCTACTTTTGTGCTACAGATCCTGAGTTTTGTGCCACCGCCAAAAGCTTGAAAATGACATATCCTTAGGTATGCTAAAACCAACAACAACAACAACAAAAACAGCCCACATTATTTTAGCATCTCCAAACCTATGCCAAAGTTTTGTGCATGAGAATGTGGAAATCTGAAAGCTTCAGCTATTGGGCGGTATAAAAATGTAATAAATAAATAAATAAATAAACAAATCTTCTCTCCTGTAGTGCCACTCCAGAATCTGAAGAGCATATTAACTCACTTCCTGTTTTATCATCCCCTACATTACAAATTGTCAGAAGGGCTAGATGACAGATGTCTGTTTCCCCAAACCCCTTCAATATCCTGAAACCCCTGTAGCAAAGTGGTTTCCTAATACTTTTACCTGCATTTTGATGGCTAACCTAGGGGCTGTCTATATGCATGAAAAGTCCCAATTACACAATGTAGCAGCCACCTTGCAGCCATTGAGGGGCATTCCCACGAAGCTGCGAAGAAAAAATGTCAGCATGGCCAGGTGGATGGTGACCCTTGATTGGTCGCCATCCATCTGGGCGAGACTCGCACTTTTGCTGCTACGTCGAGATGAGCTACCACCACTCTGACTCAGCAAAAGCATGGGGTTTTGCTTATTACGGCAGCAACCCACCACCATATAGGCAGCCCTCTACTTTCAGAAGCTCTGCTGGGGTGCTGTTAATCAGGGATAGGCAAAGTTCAGATTCAAAAGACGTGCTTGTTGGGACAGAATGCATTTAGAACTAAGGATCAGGGCGTCCCTGAGCACAGAATGGAACTCACAGTGCTTTCACATAAAGTCCATGACTGGTTGTCCCAAGCTGTCTTCGTTTCAGCAGCCCAACGTAGGTATCAGTGGGTAGGAATCATTTGTTTGTTGCTATTGTTATCAGTTGGCATCAGGGACCTTTGCCCATCTCCTGCACTGATCTACCAGTGATCTCGATCTACTTTCTGCTCGACCCTGCAGTAAATGTGCAGCCAGTCCCAGTCTGAGCATTAGCTATAGGCATCACTGGGCTGCTTCATTGTGGATCCCAAACCATGGCTACAATTACTATTTGCATAATTCTAACTGGACTGTTCCGAGGATTTCATCCGTACCTCTTCTGGACCAAAAGTTGTAAAAACCATGATTAGAGTAACGCTGAGGACTATCCCCCCACCACAGACAATAATTTCAAAACCTCAAATTGCTGTGGGGGAAAAATAACATGAGATATATTCTTTTTGCCATGAAAACCTGTCATAACAAACTCTAGTGGGTGCAAGGTTAACTGAAAGTACATTTTTACATCTTTTTGCATTTCAGCTGTATTTGTATGCAAATATGCAATTTATATTTACTTCACTGTGTGATTTCCATTTCTGTGTCAGATAATGCAGTATTTATTTCTTTTTAAACATATTTTAGGGCATTTATATTCCAAGTGTTTCCTACCAAAGACAAACCCTACACATCAATCAGTTTTATACCTCGGTACAGCTAATAATTGAGGAACACCTTGCAAACATGCTGCATATTCCATTTGATATATTCCATACGGTATCCATTTTGTTTGAAATGCAGAGCCTGAAAAGTAAGAGTTTGTTTGCCTGGGCTGCTGGGCTCTGATAAAGACATTAAACTAAAGGAAAATCAAATATGCAATTATGTAATCTAGTGTTTTCATTATTTCACATCCAAAATCAAAGTAGCAGAATGAAAGCCTTAAAAACTAGGCTAGTCAACCTATGCTGCCTCACTTATGTGCTCCTTTAAATGGCTGTCTTCCAATTAAACTGGTTTTATGATAAGTTACATAGATCCATGCATAGTTAAACTAGCTCTTACTATGATGGATTCTGCTAGCACAGCTGGGTAGCACTGACTGGCCCAGTTAATATGCACTAAACATCCACACAGAGTGTTCCCATAGTTTGAACCAGGTGGAGGAAGTATCGTATAACCCACCAGGCAGCTTCATGGTGGAGGTTCACATGACCCCAAGAGGTAAAATAATATGTGTCCCCATGCTCATGTGAATAATTGTTGGAAAACTCTGAGTCCCGTTGGCTCCAGTGGTGTAGTGCAGGGGTGGGCAGAAGGTAGATCTCCAGACATTTTTCACCCTCTCCCATAATACTAGAACCCGGGTTCATCCGATGAAGCTGATCGATGGGAGATTCAGGAAAGATAAAAGGAAGTACTTCTTCATAGAACTCATAGTTAAACTATGGAATTTGCTACCACAAGGCGTAGTGATGGCCACCAATTTGGATAGCTTGAAAAGAGGGCTGGATAAATTCCTGCAGGAGTAGGCTATCGATGGCTACTAGTCCGGAACCTGAGGCAGTAAACCTGAATACACCAGTTGCTGGGGAACATGGGTAGGCGAGTGCTGTTGCACTGTGTCCTGCTTGTGTGTCCCTGGTTGACATCTGGTTGGCCATTGTGTGAACAGAGTGCTGGACAACTTGGTCTGATCCACCATGGCTCTTCTTATGTTTTGGATATTAACTCCCAGCCTGGCTAATAGTCAGAAATGATGTGAGTTGAAGTCCAAAACATTTGGAGATCTACTTTTTGTCCATCCCTGGTGTCATGCAGCCAGGGTTCTCAGGAAGATAGCACCAAGACAACGACGACGACGACGACGATGATGATGATGATGATTATTGATATCATCTTTCACCCCCTTCAGGATTCCCTGTTTCCTCTGAACCAATCTGCAATTCTTACAAATGCATTTTCTCTAAGCAATATATTGTTCCCTGTCATTGAAATGGCTTGGTCTTGACTGGGTGATTAAAAGCCATTAGCTTTACAAAAGACCTGCTACTGGAAGAGATGAAACTTCTAGAACTGGTTCGTTGGTATGGATCAACACAGTTCCCTGATTGTTTGCACTCTCCTTGGGGAGTGTCATGATGAGGGCGTGCATTCCAAAATTTACCACTGTATCACTAGGTGACTCATGTGTTCTTTCCTCCAAGTGGAAAGAACACATTCCTCAAAGTAGTTAAAGTTGGATGGATACAGATGGACATCGACCAAGTGTTAATTTATCACATTGTGCATGTACTCACTTGATAAGCCACTTGTCTGTATCACCATGCCAAGCAGGGAGGCAAATATCACCATACATCAGGTGCAGATAAGAATGTAAGAAGAGCCTTGCTGAACCAGAACAATGGCCTGCCTGGTCTAGCATCCTGTTTCTCTCAGTGGCCAACCAGAAAACTCTGGAATTCCTACAAGCAGGACATGAAGGCAACAGACCTCCACCACCACCACTGCTCTCCAGTAACTGGTATTCAGTAGCAAACCACATCTGAACCCAGAAATTCCACACAGCCATCATGTGTAATAAAGTGATCATCTGGACCTATCCATCTCTTCTAAAGGGACATCATATTTCTGAACTCTCCCCCTATTCCAATGCTTGTCACATATTCTCTGCAACTGTATTTCCTGTAGGCCTTCAGTTCAGCAGGCAGCAGAAAATAATAACCTTATAGTGATAAATACAAGCATGGAATCAATCAACACATTATTAAGGCCTTAGCTAGACCTAAGGTTTATTGTGGGGTCGTCCTGGGGTCATCCCTGCCTGCTCCTGGGATATCCTGTGTGTCATTTACATGAACAGGGACGATCCCAGGATAAACCTTAGGTCTAGCTAAAGCCAAACTGTGGAATGGAGTGAGGAGGGTGCTCAGCTCAGAGGTTATGATCTGCATTAAGGATCTCTGAGCTCATTTGATGGCTTAACATAGTGTTTTGAATACATATCTGGCATGACTCAGAGAGATCCTTAGTGCAAAAAAGATTTTAGTGGTGTGGATTGTCAGCCAAAGAACTGAATTAGCTGGTCATCATCACAGTCTGCCCACAATTAAGCATTTTCACATCTCTGTGATTTCACTGGAAAGGATTAATACAGGGGTGGTGTTACTCATAGGGCAGGGTGTTCACAGCCTCTCTGCCACAATCCCTCCCAATCAAATAAATAGCAGCAAAATCCAGTGCTGGCTGTTGTGGCGGTGATAGCTGCTGCAGCAGTGGCTGACATTCTCACTGATGCTGTGGGACTCACGAGGCACCAAAAAGACACGGGGAAAGTCTTCCTGGAAGATGCACTCCTTTGCCAACTGGCTGCGGGGGTTTCCAAAGGGAAGGAGTTCTCTGCAAGGGGTACCTTCCAGCAGTCAATCAATGACGGCTCCGCCCTTCCTTCTCAAGGGAGGGGATGGTATGGTGCTGAGATAGTCACCTCCTGGCGGTGAATAGAGCTGCCTAACCAGGGCCAGATTTACGTACAAGCTAAACAAGTTACAACTTAGGACCTCACATTACAAGGGGCCTCGAATTAGAAAGAAAGAAAGAAAGAAAGAAAGAAAGAAAGAAAGAAAGAAAGAAAGAAAGATTTACAAAAACCAAAGAAAATGTGCAAAGAATAATTACTTATTGTGATTTACATCTAATTTATATATTATCACCTTATATTATATTGTTTAAATGTGTTATGAGTTTGATAAACTCCTAAATAATGTGCACACATATAACTTGCATTTTTAATACCTATATCATATGACTATCAAATTCAGTTTAATCTTACAACCCATATTTTGCATTTAAAATTGTTATTATTTGTTGAAGAAGGAAGGGCCTCACTCATGTTAAAGCTCAGGGCCACAACAAGTTTAAATCTGGCCCTGTGCCTAACACTAAACTGTTTGCTGTCTCAGCCTGGCTGTGGCTCAGTGGCTAGATTATGCCAGCCAGAGCCAATCAGAGGTGGCCTTGTGGCTTGACTGGCCAGTGGCAGCAGCGCCTGAGGATTCATGGACAAGGAAGAGAAATTTAAAAAATACTTAAAAGAAAGAGAGTGCATCTCTACACGAGTGACTTATTGCACACTTGTGAATGGTCACTCACAGATTTTTGCGACTTCTTTACATGATGTCATCAACTCCCAAGACATTTCCTGTGCTTTCTTCCCATAATTTCACTTATAAAGAGAGCTCCAGCTATTGACCAGTATAGAAATGTAATGAATGAATGAATGAATGAATGAATGAATGAATGAATGAATGAATGAAATTATCATGGGTTATCCGTAGCATTTAAAGCCAGCGTTGTACTACAATACAGCCACTAGATGGTGATGTTTCATTGAATATATAGAGCATTGTTGACAGGGGAAGTTTTCAATTCCAAATCACATGTTCACCGTCCAAAGGTGCCCATTGTAAACCTGGAAAGACCCTGGAAGAAGTAAACCTGGTAAGAGTGCAGGGGTTTTCTTGAATGTAGAGACACCCCCAGAGAATGAGTGTGTGTTTGATTGCATTGCCTGTGTTTCTACTACCTTTGTTTTCTGAAAGGATGATTGTGAGGCCTCAATTTCAAGATGAAGAGGGGGAGAGACTGTGGCAAAGAGAGAGATGAATAATCAGTTCTGAATCATCTGGCTGCCCTGGGACTGGAGTGTCCTGTTCTACAGCGTGTAAGTGCCCTAGGCTGGTTTCTGAGGACAGTCCGTCAAAACCCAGGTTGTCTTGAGATAATTCTAGAAGGGCAACAGAAGACAGAGGCGTGGTCAAGCAATTCCAGGGGTCACTTGCTAATAGATCATGGAGCCAAGTGTAACAGCCAGTCAGGGGTCATCCAGAAGTGTGGTCAAAGAGAGTGCCAAAAGTCCAGGAATCCAGGAAGCTGAGTCAAAACGAAGCCAAGAAGCTGAAGAAATCAATAGTTTGCCTACAGCAAGTTGTGCCTGGCATGTGAATGATTTATAGCCAGCTTATTAGGGCTGCGTGCTGCCCTTAAGCGAGCTCCCATGGTGGGCTTGGCTTCTTGCCCTTCGCTCCTCCTGTCATTTACTCCTATGGCGTTCAACTGGCTGAATTATATCCAGCTCTGCTTCCTGCACTAGAGGAATTTCAGGTATGCTGGTAGATGTGCCAGGCTGTTCTTCCAGAGGCCCCGGGGGAATGCTGTCAACCAAAGCTTGCAAATCTCTGTCTGGCTCTGGCTGCAGCACGTTGGACTGGCGCTCTCTCTCCCTCCTCTTCCTCATCGGAGGAATCTTCGTCAAGGTGAGGCATGACAGCAGAGCAGAAGGGAAGCAGAGTCTGGCTTCTGCCGTCAGCCAGGGGACCTAGAGATACTGGGAGGCTGCAAACCCCCTTGGTTCCCAGGAATAATATCAAGCTAAGCAGTGGAGAGGTGACCAACCTGGCCCATCCATCAGCCAGAGAAGGGACCTTGCTTCTCCATCCATGCCAGAAAGAAGGCTCTGGCCCCAACCACTGGCCAAAGGAACAAGAGCCTTATTCAAACAAGATCATCAACAACGGAAGATCAGCCTGGCCTGAAGTGCATTTAAATGCCGGGTTATAGCTCACACCTTGTTCTGGTCTTGAAAAACCGATCCACCTTTCCTTCCTCTTCCCTTGCTACTTAATAATTTCTGCACACATAAACATATTTTCCTTGTATAGTGATTGTGTATCCTCCTATGTAAGATTGTTGTTGTTGTTGTTGTTTAAAAAAATAGCGTTTAGGCTTCCTAATAAAACAGTGCATAGCTGTTGCTTGTGTAAGTGCTTTTAGGATTCTGACCTAGTTATTTTCAGTGTCAAACAGCATCATATTCTTTCATGTGTTCCTTCTCATTATTATGTCAGTAAGAGATTCCAAAGATTAATAACCATCACTGTTAAAATGTTAGCATTGGCTCTGATTTAATGACAGCTATTTGTTATAACTGAAATCTCTTGCCAGGGAGAGTTATCTGGGGGAGCTGCTGCAGGAAGAGAAAATAGGTCAGTTTCAGAGCCCGGCTCATGGTTCCAGATTGGTTGGCTCTCTCAGTTATGCAAGATGCCCAGGTCTCTTAAGTGCTGCGGCTGATTTCATGAACACAAACTATCATCTCTAAAGAAAACTGCTTTCCAATACAGCACAGGAGTTGCTACATGCACAGATTACTCCCCTGCATTGAGTCTCTCTTTAGTTGCAAGTGCCTATTATAGGACTTTTTATGCAGCCAGATTATGTGAAAAGGCCTTAGTGGAGCTTATTAAGAGTGCCGTTCTAAGGGATTGGCACTCTATAGACCAACGGCTCTTCTCACAGCCCTAAGCCTATCCTATGCTGTGCAAGGCAGAGCAGGAGGGGCAGCAGAGGCATTTACAGTTGTCCATACTTCTATTTTGCTATTTAGAGCTAGATGGGCCTCTGAGACCATCCAACTCTCTCACTCACTGGGGAAGGGGGTGGGAAGGCTGGGAGATAGAGAGTCTTGTGGATCTGCAGAACCATGGCTCCCTGTCCCTCTTCCCTCCCTGCCCATCATCCTGCCCCCTTTTTACTCTCCTAAGAACATAAGAAGAGCCATGCTGGATCAGATCAAGGGTCCATCTAGTCCAGGATTCTGTTCACACAGTGTCCAACCAACTGTTGACCAGGGAACTACAAGCAGGACATGGTACAACTGCAGCCTCTCACCCATGTTCCCCAACAACTAGTGTATACAGGCTTACTGCTTCTGATACTGGAGGTTGCACTTAGCCATCAGGACTAGCAGCCATTGATAGCCTTCTCCTCAACCTCTTCCAAGGACACCCTCCACAGAAGGGAAGCTGCTGCAGTGTTTTCCCCTCTTAGATTTTCCCTCCTGAGGTCATAGCTGTGTCTCTAGCCTTGGAAGGGGGAACCCAATATATCCTATGGTCTCTGTGAAGCTCTCCCATGGACCATAGGATTACTCTGCCCATCATGCTAAGATCCACCCTTGGTCCAAGAAGCTGAAAGCAATGTTCTGCAAGCTAGACAAACACTGGCATTTGGGCTGGCATATTTTGCCACTATGAGGCTGCATTCTGATTAAAAGGTTAAGAAAGTCAGGGTTGGATGCAACCCCTGGGGCAGCAAGTCTATAGTAGTCAGATGCAATCCTTGAGCAGTTGGTCAACACAAGCTTCAAGGGCTCCTGGTTTGTGTTATTGCAACATTCAGCTGCTGAATGAAGCAGCCCTTGGAGACTCCAGGGAAAAAAGTGAGACCACACAGGATAATTCAAAAGGAGGAAATCAGTACCATAATCATTTCACTACAGACTGCTTTATTATTAACAAGATGATGCAAATGAACAGCCATTGCTTTCCAGGACATGTGATCACCTTCTTATCAAAAGAAGAATGCAATTTATTCTTGGAGTCAGACTACAAATTCAGAAGGCTGCCTAGAGTGCTTGGAATTGGGAGGCACAACGAAATATGTAAAGCCAGCAGCTGGAGGGAGCAACACTAGAGCAACGTGCCTGATCTCAGCTGAAGGTAATAGCGCTTCTTTCTGTGCTCTCATTCTTCAAAGGTCATCAGGACTCTATTCACAATAGTGTTCAAACACGGAAGGGAGATGGTTTCAAAGGAAGTAGAATGGTATCAAAGTGGGAGGGGAAAAATAATGAAGTGGGATGGGGGGGCATGTATTCTCCATTTACAGAGGACATTCAATCTATTTGAAGGCACTCCCTACTTGATGGGCTATCTGGTCCAAGTCTAGTTTAAAGTCAAAGAACCATAAGATGGGAAAGCAGAGGCCCACCCAGACTGAGCAAGGCACACAGGTCACCTAGCCAATCTTCTCTGATGTGGTGAGATGTATTGCATTTCTATAATAATTACACCAATTAATTTTAAATTTGCATCTATACCTATAAATAAGCACACAATGTGAAAGTGTGCAAGCTAAGAATGGTAGGCTCAGTATTTGAAGAAGCCTGTGTGCACCAGTTGCTGGGGAACATGGGTGGGAGGCTGCTGTTGCACCATGTCCTGCTTGTTCATCCCTGGCCGATGGCTGGTCGGCCACTGTGTGAACAGAGTGCTGGACTAGATGGACCCTTGGTCTGATCCAGCATCAGGGAACTTCTTATGTTCTTATGAAAAGAAGCATTGCTATTCTATGCTCAAATGAGCAAATTGCCAAATAAATCTACAAACCAATTTCCTTGAATTTTCTCACTCTACCAAATGTACATACCTTGTAATTATTTTACAGGGATGTATGCATCTCTGATTATGATTGAAGAACTGGAAAGGGAGATACGCATGGGGAACACAGTATGATGAAGTACAATAACCCAGAGATGATGGGATATTGTTCAAGGAAGAAGGAACTTTCTGATGGGTCCCGATGCCAGATCCTGACGGTTTTTAATGTTTAATATTGTAGTAATGCAAAAACGTGAAGAAAAAAAGCATTATTAAGGGGAAAGTTGCAAAAATGTATATACCGGGCAAAATTGTGTACAAAATGTGAACCCACCCAAAGAGTCATGTGGAACTGTAAAAGCTAAAATGTTTGGCATGAGCTTTTGCAGATAGATGTCTATTTTATCTGTTGTCTATGAAAGCCCATGCCACAATCCATTTGTTTGCCTTTAAGGTTCAACAGGACTTTTCCAAGCAATGCTTTGCCTTCTTAACCAATGGTCTTTGTTGTGCTTGTTAAAAGCTGGATTCCCTGTTGGAATGTAATGTTTTCTAAATGCGTTGTTCTTGAATTTACTTTGCAATAGGAGTTAAGTCTTAGAAAAATCAAGCAAAGTTCATTTTAGGTTTCATTTTTAAAGTGTCCAAAGTAGAGTCCAGAAAATTATTTTCCTCAGAGACTCCGCTCTTAGAGGAGGATTCTTTTAGCACGTTTCCCCCAAAGAAGGAAACAACAATATTTATAATTTGGGATAAAAGCATTTCTTATTTTCTTTTAGTTCATCAAGAGGTAAAACCATTGATGGAATGTATGTAAAAGGAAGCATTCCATACTTCTGTTTCATATTTTATGTAGCAGCCAAAACTTTATAAAACAAAGTTGAATATTGTGGTAAGTTATCAGGAAGAACTAAGAAGGGCTTTGATCAAAACAGTGCTTTGTCAGTGGCTTTTTTAGCACTCTGATTTGTATCTTGCTTCGGTGCTAACAATTTTACTTTCTTCATTCAGACCCAGTGAGAAGAATTTACTGAAACGTTTTGTGTCTGTCAGTGGTGTTCTTTGTCCACTGTGCCAATCAGAGCAAAACTGGTTTTGATAGAAAGGAGCTCTGAAGAAAAGATCAGACATTTCTTTCCTTCTTTCGTTTTTTTTAATGGCATCTTTTCTTTCCCCTCTTCAGTTTATAATGACTTGAAAACTCACCCAGGACTTGGAGGTCATTTGGACTCTGCCAAGGCAGAGTGTAAATTGTGGCACATGGCCAGCAGAACAAACATAGCTTTTGATAGGCAGGAATCTACCATTTATATAATTGGTCCTTTCGCAGGAAGGCTAAATCCTATTAGTCTGAATCACTGCAGTTGAATGATAGTAGAATGTTACTATCATTCAAGTATGGAAAGAGACTTTCTGGGTACTTTTCTACTATAACACATGTACAGAAAAGATTAATATGGATGCTGCAGGTGAATGTCTGATTTTGAAAGGCCATCAGCAGCAGGAACATAGGCAGAAAGTCAATTATGGAATTCTTCAGGTTTCATGGTTCAAGGCACAAATGCTAGGTTCCCTGTAGGACAGACGATTGTTGGAAGCCATGCTACAGCCAGAGTGAACTGGTAACTTTTCACAGGTTCAGAATGTGTGGATAAAGATGACTCATTGATCACTCATCGCTTTGCGCCTGGTGTGTGTTTTTCTCTTTGCTGCTTAGTAAGGCAATAGTGAGTTCTCACACAGATGACCAAACCACTCCAAGTTGAGTTCTCTTATCCTGGAATATATGGTTGTCTGTAACATGCCGCCAAATGCCAAGTATGTTTGTTTGCATGTATGGTAGAATGGGCTCAAAAGATAAGCTCACCAAGTGGTTACATGCATAGCAAAGTAAGTTACCACCGATTAATTTAAAACATTTGTATCTCACCTTTCCATCTCATAGGGTTCCACACAACATGGGTAACAGCAGCATAAAAGAAGTTGTTCAAGCAGAATAAAACCACAAAAAGGCAATAAGTAATTGGTATTGAACAACATAACAAACCCTCCCAAAACAGTAGAAGCATCCAAAGAAGCAAATAAGTGATCCAATTGGCATACAAACTCTGAAAACTCTGCCTAGATTTTAATGAATCAAGAGCCGAGAGAACTTCCCTCAGATAGGAGCTCCACTAGAGCAAGTGTTTAGAGGCTGTGAAACATCCCATTATGGGAACGAGGTAAAAAAAAATCTAGTTGGGTGTCCATACCATTTCATGTGTGTATGTGTGTGTGTGAAGTGAAAGAGCAATGTATAAAATAGAAGAGGCCAGAGTCTTGAGGCCTTAGCTAGATCTAAGGTTTATCCCAGGATCATCCCGTGGTCATCCCTGCCAGCTCCCGGGATATCCTGTGTGTCATTTACATGAACAGGGATGAACCCGGGATGATCCCGGGATAAACCTTACATCTAGCTAAGGCCTCAGTTAGATTCATATCAGTTGATGATAAAATATATCCATTTTTCTAAAGGTTACTCCTATGTAGTGCTAATCCACCATCTTTGGAATCATGCCCATACCAAAGGCACCAGTCAACTGTCCTACCTATTAGTCCACAACACAGGGGTGAAGATCTCGTGATGGTTTTAACGCGAGATCCCCCTCTCTGTTTACACACAGCGCGCAATGGCCTCAGAGAGAGAGGCATCATGCCCGCCATTTTTTATTTTCTTAAAGAGCCAGCAGCACGCGAGCAGTCATGTGCAAAAGGTAAGTGTTTGTTGTTGTTGTTTTTTAAAAAACCTGCTCCCCCCATCCCATCTACATGGGCGCAGTGCTCCTGAGGAACTCTGCGCCCCATGCGTGGGTCCCAGCTCCTCATGAGGATCCAGGACAAACCACAGCGCCCGCACACACAGGCTCAGGCTCAGCCTGAGACCGCAGAAAAAGCGGGCCTAAAGTGTAGGGCAAGATCCCAGGGCCAGGGAGGGATCATCCCTCCCTGATCCCGGGATCCCCTGTGCATTATGTGAACGCACAGGGACGATTCCAGGGATCGCCCCAGGATTTCACCCCGTCTAGGGCCTATGTTTCAGATCACATATGAGTATCCTTCAGCACTGGCTAACTCACTAGTTCTATGCATCAAATGGCTATTATAATGTAGAAATATATTAGAAATATTTTCACAGAAACAATGACACAGAAAGAGAGAGAGAAGGAGAAACTTATAAAAAGCAACATGCCTGTTGAGTTGTATATGATTCCAATATATTTTCAAAGTTGTCCATTTATTAGTGGTATTACTTGCTTGTTGTAAACCTTCTTTTCTATAAATAGCATCTATAAATGTATTCATTTCAGCAATATCAAAACATTTCAATAATCGTTCCTGAATCAATGGAATTTTCCTATTTTGGGCCTATACTATTGTAGTAGATACTATTAAATTAATCATCAATAGTTTTTGAATACTGTCCTGGTACTAATAAAGATCAGGCTCAAGGTATGGCCTAATATTTGTGAAATTACACACTAAATAATTCAGAGTGGATTGGCATCCCCATTACATAACTATTGTAACATACAATGGGTACAGCAATGGGAGAGCATCCCAGGGAGCATAGAATATGTTGGATTACCCTTTCAGAGGCCAGGATGGGTGGGGAATCCAAGACTGGATCCCTTCCCCTCCCCTTTGCAACAGTCACAGAAGGCACCGCAGTGGCTGCTTTCCAAAGTCACAAAAGGAACCTCAGAAACCTTGCAGAGGTAAAAAAGAAAAGAAAAAAATGGGATGTTACTGTTGCCAGGGAGGGGAGAGGAGAACCCAGGATCATATGGCGTCTCTGTTACCACCCACAATGAGTTAGGTCAGCAAGATGAGCTAAGAGGCCCAACTAGGGGCCTTGCTAGACCAGGCATTAGCGTGGTGTGAGGCCCGGTTTCCCTCCTGTGCATCCAGATGATGCACAGGGGAATCTGGGGTCAGGCCGCACTAAAACCTGCCTTAAGCCGGCATAAGCGAATTCGCTTATGGCCCGGCTTTTCCGCAGCCCCGGCCTCAGGCCAGGGCTGCGGAACATCTAGCAGGGTCCGTGGCTTTTTGCGGCTGCTCACTTACTCTCGAGTAGCTGGGAAAAGCCACGGACTGGGCACAGCGCTCATAGGAGCGCTGTGCCCATCAGGCCAGGGGGGATCTGGGGAGGGGAGATAGGGGTCGCGGGGGAAGGCTGGACCTGGCAGGAGAGAGGGGGAAAGAAGGCACTGGGCATGGAGGGAGGGAAGAAGGCATCAGGCGAGGGAAGAAGGCACGGGGCATGGAGGGAGGGAAGAAGGCATCGGGCGAGGGAAGAAGGCATGGGGCATGGAGGGAGGGAAGAAGGCATCGGGCGAGGGAAGAAGGCACGGGGCATGGAGAGAGGGAAGAAGGCATCGGGCGAGGGATGAAGGCACGGGGCATGGAGGGAGGGAAGAAGGCATCGGGCGAGGGAAGAAGGCACGGGGCATCGGGCGAGGGAAGAAGGCATCGGGCGAGGGAAGAAGGCACAGGGCATAGAGAGAGGGAAGAAGGCATCGGGCGAGGGAAGAAGGCACGGGGCATGGAGGGAGGGAAGAAGGCATCAGGCGAGGGAAGAAGGCATCGGGCAAGGGAAGAAGGCACGGGGCATGGAGGGAGGGAAGAAGGCATCGGGCGAGGGAAGAAGGCACGGGGCATGGAGGGAGGGAAGAAGGCATCGGGCGAGAGAAGAAGGCATGGGGAATGGAGAGAGGGAAGAAGGCATCGGGGGAGGGAAGAAGGCACGGGGCATGGAAGGAGGGAAAAAGGCATGGGGCATGGGGGGAGGATGGGCGAGCGAGGGGGGAGGGGGTCATTGGGCATTGGGGGTAATCAGGGGCGGGGGGCTTTATTGTTTTTTTAAAAAGCACTTACCTTCTCCGACAGCTCCCCGGCGCACATGGTCCCTTTAAAAAAAAAAAAAATGGCTGACGCTACGGGGCTTCCCGTTGCCCCGTCGCGTCGTGCGTCTAGAAGCTGGCGATGGCGCGTGTTAGCTCTAGTGCGCCATCGCCCCTCCTCCCTGCTGGCTTATCCGGCAGGTCTAGCAAGACCCTAGGTGTAAGTTTTATTTTTAAAAAGGGATGGGAAGCAAAATCGCCTATATCCAGTGTGGTGTAGTGGCTAAGGTGTTGGATTTGGAGTTGTGATATCCAGGTTCTAGTCCCCACTTGGCCATGGCAACCCACTGGGTGACTTTGTCCCAGTCACATACTCTCAACCCAACCTACAGCACAGGGTTGTTGTTGTGAGGATAACATGGAGAGGAGGAGGATTATGTATGCTGCCTTTGGTTCCTTGGAGGAAAAAAGGTGGAATATAAATGAAATAAATAAATATCCTCCCCCCATCTTGCCGGGTTCTTGCTGTCAGGGCATAGGATAGACAGATGTTCTGCATGATGTACTATATTTGTATATCAAAGTAGAAATCTCTTTCCTTCAAGAGAGAGAGAGAGAGAGAGATTATCTTGTGTTGATAATGCTGCTGTAGTTAGTAAGGAAATTAGATCGTTCAAAATAATAATAACAAATACTTCCTTGCAATTTCATCTATAATTCAACACATCCAGGATTGGACTTTTGCACTTTGCTGAATCTTGTCCTCTACAATAACTAACACTGCCCCCAACCCCGCAAAATCTTAAATGGTGCTATTGTGGAAGGCTAGGGTAGCAATCAGAAGCATACTTACCAATGAGCAACTTCCATTGAATTCCATGTGGGTTATTTCGTAGGATTGTGTTGTGAGTTTCAAGAAAAGTAAATTCCCTGTATTCCCTTTTCTACAAAAAATTGCTCAGTTATCCCCTTCACTTTTCACAATAGCCAGTGGTTCATAATGGCAATGTCTAAGAGAGACTTCTGCATGATTAGTCCATTTTATGCAGCATGTCATAAATGCATATTAACATGACTGCTGTAGAAACTATAAGAGAATTACTCCCCTTATGAAGAGCTGCTACAGTTTTCCTACAGGGTAAGGGAGATAGGTCCGCCAGGTTCAATGGGGCTTAACTGAAGCCTATAAAACAAGAACAGGGAGTTAACCAAGGTTCTTCTTCAAAATTATTGAGAACTTTGTTAGATAAGCCTCATTAAAATAGGCTACCTGAGAGGCATAACAAGAGTGCTGTTAAGGTCCATCCTTACTTACTTCAAATAATGCTTCATGGTTTAAAATTGAAGCTGATAAAACAGAACATTGCTTTTTAGGGTCTGGTTGTCAAAACTTTGGGCAGATTAACCTTGATAGTGTCAATTCAAAATGGTTTCTCTTTGCACTTTCTGGGCTACTGTCAATCAATACACATGTTTAAGAATTATGAATGCTGATTTAAAAATCCAACACGTTTTAAAATGAAATTAAATGACTCTCAGAAAAGGGCTGGAGTTTTTGCTACTCTTGCTGGGTGGCTGACAACCCATGATGAAGTTGCCATTCTGGGTTTGGACATCACAACAAGCCACCCTGAACAACCCAACAACAAGTCATTTGTTCTCAGGGTGGATTGTTCATGAAAAATTTCCATGATCAAAAAAACACTCTGAGTTCAGACATCATGACAAACTACACTGAAATAACCCACAGTGAAAAACCCACCATGGTTTATTGTGTCATGAGAACTAGCCTTCTTTTGATGTCAGGTCTATTAGTCATTTAAAAAAATTTTGGGAAGTGATTCGAGAAGCACAAACATGTGGAATGATTCCATCGTAACTGGTTATCTGTGTGACACAAATGATCTGATAAGAAAGGCTTAACATGACTCTAGAACTCTGTTTGTGGGATCGCACTGGGAAAGGCGTTTGGTAAGGAAGTGGGTGATTGGGGAAGAGAGATGAAGGCTAATTCAAGGTATTTAGACTTCATTACATCCCAATGACATCAGTGAGAGTGTGACAGGGTCTGGAAAGGGCTCATAATCAGTTCCATCCAATGTGCATAGACTTCCACTCTTACATGACAGGGCTTCTCCTTCCTCTCTCTCCCCCCCCCCCCCATCTTCCCTGTGCACTCCTCAAATTTGCTCCGGAAGGTAAAGGGGGAGGGGGAATCCATTCGGTCAGCAGTGTCCATTCTGCTGTTGGACAGACACAGTTGAAAACTGTGGAACCATTTTCTGCCTTTTTTTGGAGGGAGGGGGGAATAGCTCTGTTAGCCAAGCCCAATTCTAAATCAAGCCCAGAGGGTTTGACCATCATTCCTGAGTAATTCCAACTGCAATCAGGAGAAAGCATGGCATGCATGTGTTTGAGGTGATCCCATGTGCTCATGCAAGGGCTGCTCATTTCCAGCTGCAAGCCCTGATGTAGCATTGAATGCTACCCTGGAGGTTCCTTTGACCTGCTGGTCACAACTTTGGGAAAGAGCAAAAGGGGCTGTAGAAGGCATGGTATATGTGTGAATAGCCCCAAGATATGTCCAGGTCACTTTTGATAACATCATGATTTAACCACACTGGAAACATAATTTGCATATTTTATCCACACACATTTAAAATAATTGCACTACCTTTCTTTCATTTTCAGTTTTCTCCCTTCTAACAAAAGGTCTCAAAATGTACTAAAAGAAGGTGAAATCTAACAAATCTCTTGGCCTACCTTTTACCTCATGAGCTAAATGCAATCTATAGGCAGTGCAATGCACAGCCCATCCCATAAGTCGCATACAATACCAAGACCATAACAAGCTTTCTAGATCCATTTCAAAAAATAATTTCCCCGCAGGTGTTCCGGGGAAAAAAATGCTGTTTGTGCTTCAGAATGCATTTTGAAAAAAGCCTGTGAACTCATTCCACAAAATGAATCAGCGATTTGAAAGCACGTTTATTCTGTAAAGCCCATTCCCAGACACTTTCAGAAAACGTGTTCTAATGGAGGTGGGGTGGGAACAGGGGCATTAAAAAAATCATTCTCATAAAACATTTTCTTAGGCAAGTTCAAGAGATAGAGAGAATTGGTGTAAGATGCAGCTAAATGAGGAGTTCCAGAAGGGTACCTGGATTAGTCCATTGCAGCAAAACCAACCATGTGGAACCTTAAACATGAACACTAACAAATGAAAGCTTTTGACATAATATGTTCATCTGCCTTGAGATCCCGGTGCTATTGGACAGGGTACAAATGTTTCAATACATGAATAAAATAAAATAGTCTTTAAGGTGGTGCAAGAACTTTGTGATGCTAGATAAAAAGCGTTTTCTGCTTGGTTTTTTTTTAAGCTGCCAATTTAATGTTGTTGTTTTTAAGGTATGGATCACAAAAGACAAAAGTGTACATACAAAATCAAAAATTAGGCTTCCAAATCACATGCAGATGGGACTCTCCCCTCCAGAAAGTCACTTTCCACATGTAGACAGAGATGGAAGCGGTGACACAGGGAGCAGGGCTACAAAGCGCTTCCTCCTCACTTACACACTTGCCTAAACAGGGCTTAGAATTGCATGCGGGAGAGCAGGGAGTTGAGCACGCCTCAGTTGCTGAAGTTGTGGAGAGCCTCTTCTGTCCATGTAGGTTCCATGCGCTATTTAGAATCCTGAACTTTGAGAGGACTACTTGCGCGGCATGACAGAGGTGGTGACAGATGGGTAGAGCAAGCATACTCAGCTCTGCTCTCCCTCATATGATCCTAAGAGCGTTTTCACATGGGGGAGATCATGTTTCCTTCCCATCACTTTGCTTCCTGCTTCTCTTCCACAATAGGGATGGGCAGAATCACACGGGGAAGAAAGAAGTAAGCAACAACGATGTGGCCCATTCAGTGGGTGTTTTTAGCGTAACCTCTCCTGCGCATGGCAGGAAATAGCACCAATTCTCATTATAGTGAGAAGAATCAAATTTTCCGGGTCTTAATTTATAGCGGGAAAAACCACAGAAGTACTGGGAGACACACAGGAGGATCTTTGTGTCATCAACACGGCTGGGCAGAGGAGGGCCCAGTGGGGCCAGATGGCATGGGCCTACGATTTTGAGGGGGCCCACTCTGAGTCCCCCTGGGCAAAGTTGCTTGATTTTTCTGTTATTGTTGATGAATTTGCCCAAAGAAAAGCACATAAGCATTCCTGAACGTGAAAAAGTGATGTCATATAGAATAAAAGTGCTTGCCATTACCTTTTTAAAAAATCGTTCTAGTTCGTATGTATTTAGAACTGATTAAAAAAAAATACTTGATCAGTTTGAAATGGGGCCTACATTTCATATCTGGTCTGGGCCTACTACCAGCTTTGCCCGGCCCTGGTCATCAAAATGACCTGCGAAGATCCGTGAGTGGCCAGTCACAAGTGTGCTATAAAACGATTGTCTGAAGATACTCTAATTGTGTGGGGGAATAGAACGCCCAAATCAGGCTGTTGTGAATCCCTCATAGGCAACTGCAAACAAAGTTGACTGAAAGAGTCATCTTAGGTTGCAAACATTGCTCCCTGAAATCCATGAGAGAAAATATTTGAATTCAAATTGAATTCTACATTGCAAAATAAAAGAAGTAATTGTCCTCCTGTTCTTTTTAATGTGTTTGAGGAAGACATGCACTGCTTTATAAGAAGCCCAGCATAATTAGTAGAATACTTTAGAGAAATATATTTTAAATAAATAATTTGGGCTGGAGTCTCAGCTGATCTAAATGGGCATACCAAATCCATTTAAAGCTACTAACTTACTTCCGTAAGTTCTGCAGTTTATTTGAAATGTTAATTATCTCCTTCGGAGAGAACACCTAAAATAATTGGGTTTCTTGCTGGCATTCCAGCAAATATGGGTTAGGCTTGGCACTAGGGCAAAAGTTTGCTCTCTGGAGTGTTAAAGCTCAGAAGAGCCTCACACTTTACAAATAATAGGAATAATGATAATAAAAAATACCCAACACCTTAATCAATATGGCCACATATCTGTATTTGTCCAAAAGCATTTTTAATAAGATTCTGATATTACTTGTCATGCATCACAGTTGCCCTTTCTGCGGCTTGCAAATAACTGCTATTTCTGGAATTGCTTCTGAGAATGCCAAGCACTGCTATGTTATGACAAACAGCAGGCATCTAATAACTTTCTATTTTTTAAATTACTCTCAATATATTCTAATTGAATCCCTCTCCCTACCTCCTGTGTAGTCCATTATATTACAATGGTATCCCATTAAGTGGGAGAAAATCCCAGTATCATATAGCTTTCCTAATCTGTCATTCATCTTCCTCCACTTTTTCTTTTTACTTTACTTTATTTCTCATATAGTTTTTTCAGCTCCGTAGGTCAGCTCTGTTACAAAGCTCTCTGTTTCCTGGGAGTGATTGACCAGACTGATAGACCAGAGTGAGCAAACAGAAGTTTTGCATGGGAGTTCAGAAAGAGAGTTGGTGAGGGAGCCCATTCCAGAGTCATCTGGAATGCCTAGCACTACAGAAATGGACTTGTTGACTTGTAGGGTGTCCATGTTTGTCTTTCTGCCAGAGGACAATAAGAACCACCCTTGCTCCAAGGGCAAGGTAGTAGCACTCCTGGGAAAGAAAGTGATGAGCTTTGGGGCACACCTCTGTACACTTCAATTTATCAGAGAGAGTGGGAAGTTTGTAGATGAGAGACAGGAGGCCCTCTGGAAAGAGCAAAAGAAGAAGGAGTTTTCCAAAAAACAACAACAGGCAAGAGGTAGGGGAGTGGAAGAATATGGCACATAGAACCAGGAGAATCAGGAGATACTCTGCACCACTGTAATTACCCAATAGATACCAGGCTCTTCCCATGGGGGGTGAGCCTGTAGATGAAATGCCACCCAGCACTCTGCCGATCATTGAGGAAGGCACTCAGGGCTATGTGCAAATGAGGACTTTAACCACCAAACCAAGGTAGAGTAGAGGCTTTTCCATGAAAGATAACCCTGGGCCACCTGAAGATGGGGGACTATGCTGCACTTCATAGAACACTGAGGAAGGCACTCAGGCTCACGTATATAGAAGGAAGTTAACTACACAAACCTGAGGAGAAACATAAATGTGATAGTGGTTGGAGACTCCCTACTGAGAGGGCCAGAGGCAGCTATGTCCACACCGGATATATTTATTTTATTATTGCATTTATATCCCACCTTTTTTTCCTCCAATGAAGCCAAAGCAGCATACATCCTCCTCCTCCTCTCCATTTTATCCTCACAACAACCCTGTGAGGTAGGTTGGGCTGAGAGTTTGTGACTGGCCCAAAGTCACCCAGTGGGTTTCCATGGCCAAGTGGGGACTAGAACCCAGATCTCCAGATTCCCAGTCCAACACCTTAGCCACTACACCACACTGTCTCTATATCATCTAGGGAGGTATATTGCCTTCCTGGAGTATGCATTCAAGATGTGACTGAGAGGCTGTTGGGGCTCATCAATCTTCTCCTGCTGATCCATGTGGGAACAAATGATACATTTCCAAAGACTATGAGTAGGCTCTGAGTAAGAAGCGAAGGAATTTAAAGCAGGTTTTCTTCAGTCCTTCCTGCTGATGGTCAGAGTATTGGTATGTAAAGAAGGATATTGAAAGTGAACAGTTGCCTATGCAGATAGTGTAACTGAGAAAGGTTGGTTTCATGTACCATGGCCTCTGATACCAATCTGATAATGGGGAACACCTCTTGGGGACTGGGAAGAATGCGTTTGGCTGAAGCCTTGTGCTGCCGGCTTATGTGATACAATGTCTTTTACAGGTTGGTATGTGTGTGTGTGTGTGTATATATATATATATATATATATATATATATATATATATAGTTACTTTGTCAATGTCAATTATATAGAGTGAATACGGTAAGTGAATTAAGAGGTGTGGGGAGAGAGCGAATGGAATGTTGGTGTGCTGGTGACTGATTGGTGGAGAGCATGAGGTGACAGTGTTTTAAACAGGAGTGTCTGTACAGTTAGGGAGAGTTAGAATTAGTTAGTGTCAGAGAGTGCAGGGACAAGTTGTTTGTTATTTTGGGGTTAGAAGTTGTGGGAGGAGTTGAGAATAGGATGGGAAACAATAACTTCAGTGCATTATTGAACACACACAAATGCATCTTATCTACTGTTTTAAAGTGTTATTAATAAATTATCATTTATTTTGTTCATCAACATTCAGTGTGTTATCTATCACTTGAGAAAGTCAATGTAAGACAATAGGTATATTATTGGGAATATATGGTGGTAGTGGTATTGAGAGTGGTCAAAGTCTGATAGGGAAAGCAGTATTTCCATGATCTGGGCTTGAAAGTGTATAAGGGGCAAGGTTTGAAGTGAAAGGATATTCCCCCTCTTGTACACCACAAACGTACCCATAGCCACAGGGAAGGAATCTGTAGGGTAGGGGGCACAACAGGGCTCACAAACTTGAAGGCTTTAAACTAACTCTTGAAGGGGGGAAGCAAGCCAAGTCTTACAGAGAAGAACACAAAGGAGGAGACAAAGCAGTGGAGATGGATCCCAGTAATTTGCAGGCAAATACTGGAAGGGAGACTAGGAAGGTGCAACATTCATGGCTTCTGATATCTATATAGTAACACAGGAGCACAGAAAACAAACAGGTGGAACTTGAATTCCTAATGCGGAATGGTAAATACAATCTGTTGCATATTACCGAAACTTGGCAGGATGAGACTAATGGCAGGAATATAACCACTGAAGGGTATACCTTGTTCAAAAGTAATAGAGCAACAGAAAGGGAAGGGGAGTAGTGTTATATTAGGCTGCTGAAAAGAAGAAAACTTAGGGTAATGAAAAGCAGACTTCGATATGAAAGGGACTGGTGAGGTGACTTCAGTGCTGGTATTGAAAACACTTCTTAGGCCCAACCAAACCAAACACAGGAATGGAGGACAGTTCTATTCCTTCACAGTCCTTGTGGATCTATGGCACTTAGGTACAGAAGATAGTTGCAGTTAATTTTTCAAGGTGGAATGTAAAAGAGATTGTATGCGGGTTGTGCTGTGGGATAGTATGCACAAGCATTTTTATCGTTGGTAAAAGTCACCATGAGATAAGTGCTGTGTGGTGAAATGACACCCAGTATGGTGAGGCAAACTACCCGTTCCCTTATCCTAAAAACATGTTTGAAAACAGGCATTTAAAACAGAGTCAAAATATTCTTGTCATTGCATATTAATTTTTGAAACAAGCTATTTCGCTGATTGTGGGAAATATTGAAGCAGGAAAAAAAGTTGGATTTGGCCTAACCCCTCTTCATTGTGTTTTCTTTAAAATAATAACAACAACAACAAAAACAAAAACAACATTTATATCCTGCCTTTTTTCCTGCAAGGAACCCAAGATGGCGTACATAATCCTCCTCCTTCTCTCCACTTTATCCTCACAACAACAACCCTGTGAGGTGGGTTGGGCTGAGAGTCTGTGACTGGCCCAAAGTCACCCGGTGGGTTTCCATGGCCAAGTGGGAACTAGAAGCCGGATCTCCTGACTCCCAGTTCGACACTCTAGCCACTACACCACAGTGGCTCTCTTTAAGCTTCCCAAACTATTTCTGAACCATTACACCATTCCATATGCCCTTTCTCTTAATAAATGTTGGCACAATATTTGCGTGCAAATAAGAAGTTCTGGACCTTTTCATAGATGTCACTAGATTAGAAATGTTCCTGATACAGGAGACTGCACCAGCCATGAGACTTTTACCATTCAAGATGATTGCATCAAGTTCCACATCGCCATCAGCATTCAGCGCAGCCTTGTGACCTGCAGGAAAGCATTCCATTTGTAAAAGGTCAAACATTCTTAGCCTTAAGCTTTTGAAATGAAGCAGAGAAAACAATTTCAGAGCTATTTACTACCCTGTTCTCTGACAGCTTTTGTCCTGGCTTCCTGTAAGAGATATTTGCTTTTATAGACACAATCCTTTAAGTAAATATGATGCTTGTGGCTACAGAAAACCATTTGATTGCTTTCTTTGAGTCATAAAGCTTTTATCTTGTTTCTAAAATCATAAAGCCCACTAGGCATTGCGATTTCCAAATGCTATTGACTGCTGTCCCTTCCATACATTTTTGATAATCAGATAAGAGTATAGGTGGTGACAGTGCAACTCAAGCAATACGGGGAGATTTTTGTTTTTTTTGTAAAACATAGTTTTGTTTTACTACCCAGGTCTATGCAACTGTTTTTGAGCCGAGAGAAAAATGATTGTTATGGAGATTTCACACTGGATTCATGATAGTTTTCTAGGCTACTTAACCGCGAATAAGTGTACATACTGTATATACGTGTGTGTGTGTGTATCACCCACCCACACGCACACCCACATGTTTAGGGCCTAAACACAAATGTACTCCTAACCCAGGCCTGCCACCCACCTTTGCTATGTTCAGACAACACAACAAACCACACCAGGTGAGAGTAATTATGGTAATTATGTGATGTGTGACTGTTACTTGCGGGCCGGAAAAATAAGCTACAGTGGCTTATTTTCCTTACCCGATCATGCAAACATGCCCTAAGTCTCCATATAGTTGGTCTAGGGAGATGCAATGTTTTTGATAATGTACATACAATTCATGCAGATCAGAAATTACCCATGTTCGAATAAACACAACAGCTCATTGATTAAAAGTATAGATGCTAAAATTTTGTTGACACATGTGTGTTCTTTGTACTTGAAGTTAAAATGTATAGTCCCACAATTCAAGTTTTTTGTTATGCCAATGTCAATGTTTCCAACATATTTTTCAGTGGACTAACACAACTTAAAAAAACCCCAAACATTTGGTACTAGATTTAGCATTCCCTCAATCTGAGTTAACATATAGCCCCGAATAGCACCTTCCAATCCTTAAGCGTATCTAGCTATTTGTACTCCAGATAGAAATTATCATTGGCTTGTTTGGGGGTGTATATAGGCCCACATGTGACTTGTTCTTTTTTGCGAAGGGTCCTTGCAAAAATATTTCTACCTGAAAGATCCATGAGTGAAGATTCTAGTGCAAAATGTAAGTGTCTAGCTAAAATAATTGCAATTGCTCCAAATTTGGAAGTACCTGCTGCTGTGATATGCTCATTGTTCCTGGATAATATCTTAGATGGTCTTTCATCCAGGGATTTATGATCTGTTTCCTGAATATATAATATGTCAGGGCATTCTTTTCTAAAGAGGTTGGCTATCCTAGATTGCTTGACTGGCATGCCTAAAATGTCAACATTAAAGGAAGTTTTAGATGATCAGAAGGTATCATGACATAGAAAAATCAGCAAACTCCTTGATGTTGTTCATCCTATGTAGCCAACCCATCCAGCCCAATACTAACTGCAACTAAAAACACAAAACTGATCTTTATTTTGAATTTGATGTGCAAACTGATTTTTTTTTTTGTTATAAAGCCTTACTATTATCCCTGCGTGGACTGAATATCTGCTATATTTGAGCGTATCTCCTATAACTGTCAAAGTCGTATGGATGCTCAGTTAGATATATAGAGTGCTTGTATTAACTTATACATCTGAAATATTAATGTTAATCCTTTTTCTCTCACCCTGTGTATCAAGAGAGATATTAATGATTACTATATCGATATGTTTCATGATATGAATTCTCCCCCTCCCACTTTTTTGCTTGACTATTGTTGTTACCATTGGGTGGGGAAGGGGGAGGTCAAGTGGTACTGCAAAATACAGCTTCAGCCTTTTAAATAGACTGTCCCCAAGAACACAAAGTTTAGCCACATTCATAGACTGCCCTCAAGAACACAAAGTTTAGCCACATTCATAGACTGTCTCCAGGAACACAAAGTTTAGCAGTATTCAGATCCAGATTGAACTCGAAAGGAGCTATCCAAAGTACTGAACTTATTTTGGGTATAGGCTTCAACATCTTGGATATTTCCTTTAGAACCCTGGCTAGTTCTGACTGAAACCCAGAATGGATTCACAGTCCCACGGAAATCAGAGCCACCTGCCTCCACTCATTCAGACACACCCTTCCAGATACCACACACTTGAAACGAATGCGGCAATATCCAAAACCACTTATTCCAAACATTTCTACTAATGTCCCTCATTTCTCTCTTTTGAAAACATCCCTAAAGCAGCATCAGGTTTATTACTCTATAAATCAGTGAAAAAGCTTACAGTGAAATAATGGTCATCTGCTTCTAAATTAAAGCCGTATTGCAGCAATGCAGGCTTGTATGTATAAAAGTGCTAATTCCTATGTCTGAAGCATTAATTGGTGTATGTGGGAGGGGACTTTCTTCAATTTATGTATGCAACAGAGTTATGCAGTTATTACAAGAACTTTAGCAGAACAGAAAATTAAAATTAGTTTTTTTCTCTTATTTGTAGTTTTTCCACTTTCATGATTGTTGAACCATTTACAGACATGAAAATGAATGACTCTTTCTGACTATTAGAGTAAATCATGCAAATTTCCTTATGGAAGACCTTCTGGCTAAAGACACACATTAGCAAAAGAATAAGCTATATCTTTCAAAAACCAAACGCTATCGAATTCCTTAATTTGTCAGAATCAAAATTTATCAGAGAGGATGTGAAGCTTTGAGAGGCCCAAAAATAAGATCAAAAGGGAGCATACACATTGAATAAACCTGAAAAATATAAGGATATTGTTTCTTATATGGAGTGCAGTTCAAGACATGGTTTGGGTAATTTTGCCCAGATAATGTATGCAGTTTCATATTTTAACCTAGTATGTATTGCTGTTTGGAATTACAAGTCCTACCTGGCCAAGCTTCAAAATGGTGCATTTGTGAATGGTATACTATTGGCCTATAATTAGCCCAAAGTTAGGACCCACTAGAGTGGTCACATTATATCTGAAAGCAGTGGCAGCAAGATGACAATGGTGTGATTAATTGGTGGGCTGAAATGCCAGTGTCCTACAGCACCTTAAGGACTAAAAAATTTATTGCTGCACAGGCTTTCATAAGACCCTAATTTATCAGATGCAATGGAACTGAATAAAAATACTGGAAACACATACAGACGAGCAGAGAAAGAGAGAGAGAACTGGGGTTGTAGTATCTAAGATAAAAGGACAGATTGTGAAAACAGGGATACTATTACAATCAACTGAAATCAACATGATCAGATAGATCACAGACTCAATGGTACTATAGATGTAGATAGGTCCAGGTATAAACTGCATAAGCAAGGTAATGTCCTATTTCTAGAACAGAACATATGATATAAATGTTTTAGTGTGTTACAGCATACACCTCTGCATGTCTGTTCAGAAGCAAGACCCATTGAATTAAATGGAACTTACTCCCAGGAACATGTTATAGGATAAGTGTGCACAGAATTACAGCGTCAACTACCTCCAGTCTTTATTCAAACAAAGCGATATAGGGCCAGATCTTTCAAGGTTCTCCAATACAACAGCCACAGATGATCCACCCAAAACATTTTGCTTAAATATAGCAACTTCCAAGTATTCTTAGAGATTAAATTTTCACCATCATGTTTTTACTTTCAAGCACTGAATGATACTAGGTATTGTGCTATACAACAATAATTGACAACTCAATCAGTGTCATGTTTACAAATATGAGTTCAATTGTGTGTACTCCCCAGAAAGTGTGAATAGGATATCCATCTTAAGATCATAAAGTCCTGCCCACAGACTTACAATCTAAAGCTTTACCAACACAGAGAGGAAAATGAGAGGATTTGGGACAGAGATAGAATCCATTTGTCTTGTATTTCATCTTTGTTGCCATTTTTCAGCTCTGATTCATGTCCACTATTTTCTTATATAAAGATTGAGCGGTTTGTTTATGGTATATCACAGAATATTATTAGCAGGTGCCGGTATATAGGCAATGTTCCACGATCAGTTTTCTGGGCACTTACCCCTCCAACTTAAACATCATCACCATCACCATCACCATCATCACCACCACCACCACCACCACCACATTTTCTTTCTGCCGTCTGGGATTGCTGTGAAATAGGTTCCTATTGATGCTGAAAACTGTGGGTTCTCAAAGGAATTGCTCAGGGCTTGGGGGCTCAGATCCCACCTCTGCCTTCTATTCAATCTTTGGGGCAGCCATTTTTGATCCCACCTCTGCCTTCTATTCAATCTTTGGGGCAGCCAGAACAGTTTCTCAAATTGCAAATATGTTCATGGCCCAAAAGGTTACCTATATACCAAGTTGGAGGATGTGCAGGAGAATGATGATTGATGGTATGGTGGATGCTGATCATTCTTAGAATATTGTTCTCAAGTAATTACAGGGGCAATCATCCAGGGGTCAAACCTGTTCATCTAGGTGACACACAGGGGATGCAGTGCTCAGGCAGGGGCGAACCCAGGATGATCCCTTAGGTCTAGCTGTGGCCAGGGACAGGACAGGATTGACACTGAGGTTTGGGATTGGGCTTTGTTCCTACGTCATGATCTACTGTTGCTGGTGAGTAGCCATTTCAAAACACTGCCTTTAGGCAAGAAAAATTGCTATTCAAGGCCTGTATGAGGGCAACTTTGTATTCACTTATATCTATAGATCCTTAACATAGGAGAAGGTATAGCTGAAAGACTTAGGTAACAATAACACAGGCATATTTACTTGCTTCTAATTACTTCAGATATGTGGTGGTCAGTCTTAGGACATCCTCTTAAGAACTGTTTTTAACATATGAACAAGTATTCAATATCCTTCAAAAGAGTGACATTTAAAAACATTATTGGCTGTCAGATAATTAGTCTCTCTTATAAATCTAGTTCCATGTGTATTAGTTTTGGATACAAGTCCCATGTGTACTTCAGATATCTTCCTTAAAAAGAGGGAATGAAAGGACAGTAGTCTGCAGAAGAGGTTCAGCTTAATTTTTCTGAAGAAAATTCTGAGGATGATGCATTTTGATAAATGCTACCACAACCACCCAACCTAAAATGTCAAATAATGGAAAGCTCAGAGAAGAATATCATACAATTTTATCAGTTTTCTTTCCAAAGCCCATCAACTTTTCTTTATTTTTCTGTTTTCTATTTCCTGCAAACATGGCCAAGAGGATCATTTTATTCCCATTCGATTAAACTAAACATTATAATTTGGGGTTTGAACATTTTTTAGCGAAGGTCCATGCACAGCAGTTCTGGGAGAAGTTGTAAATACATAGAACTATTAATATTTCCTCACCAAAATACTGCATACAGATATATTCTTGAGTTATCTTTGCAAGGAAGGTAGTTCTATCATCTTGCATCCCAATTACATCTAGGTCACTTAGATACCTCTCCAGTGCTCCTTATTTCTCAAATTCTTGGAAACAATCATCCAATATACCTAATCATTTTCCCCTATAAATTAACTTCTTGATTGGTTTCTGTTTTGACTGCACTCTTTTCAAAGTACTTAAGCTGCCTAATTATGTGCGGTCAATTATCTCTGCTTTCCAGACTATTACACTCTCCCTTTCTCCATCCTGACCTTGATGTGGTGTTAAAAGTTTCTAATAAGCATGACATCAATCTGAGCCTCCTGCCATTGTCTGCACTGCTCTCATGCTCTTTGATCTGGGGTTTTTCACTTTTCCAACTTTCAGTTTCTCATTCTTTATTTGGCACAATAAGGCTTGTTTATGCCTTGGCCGGCTCTTTCCCCCCTTGTTGTGAGTTGTGACCCATCCCTTCTACTTTGTAGCCCAGCCAGTGGGTGGCTACAATAGGGTGCCCATATGAAAAGGAGGACAGGGCTCCTGTGTCTTTAACAGTAGCATAGAAAAGGGAATTTCAGCAGGTGTCATTGGTATATATGGAGAACCTGGTGAAATCCCCTCTTCTTCACAACAGTTAAAGCTGCAGGTACCCTGCCCTCTTTTAAATCTGGTCACTCTAGTATAGCTCCTGCAGCTTTAACTGTTGTGATGAAGAGGGAATTTCACCAGGTTCTCCATATATACAAATTACACCTGCTGAAATTCCCTTTTCAATACAACTGTTAAAGGTACAGGAGCCCTGTCCTGCTTTTCATTTGGCCACCCTAGCTACACAGCACATGATTGTTTAAGACTCCCTCTAACCAATACACACAATTTAGTGAAAGATTTCACTGCACACTACACCAGTGTGGTGAAGTGGCCAGAATGTTGGACTGGGAGTTGGAAGATCTGGATTCTAGTCTCCACTTGGCCATGAAAACTCACTGGGTGACTTTGTGCCATTCACAAACTCTCAGCCCAAACTATCTCACCAGGTTGCTGTGGTGAGAATAAAATGGAGAGGAGGAGGAGGACCATGTAAGCTGCCTTGGGTTCCTTGGAGGAAAAAATGGTGGAATATACACAGTCACATGCCTACTCCACTTTTTATTTTGTCTATTCTGATTCTGCCCCATAAATTGTATATGATATTTAAAACTTGGATGACTGGCATGGGGAAAGAGTAGAGATTAGCTGCATAAGAGACTACGGGCCTTGCTAGACAATGGAGTAGCCCCGGGCCGACTCCTGTGCGTCCAGATGACGCACAGGGGATCCTGGGCTCAGGCAGGGGTAACCCTCCCTTGGCCCGGGATAATCAGCACCATTTGTGGCCTGGTATTTCCCGCGGTCTTGGGCTGAGCCCGAGACCACGGGTGTGTAGCCCGTTCCGCCGCTTTTCCCAGTTACCGCATTTACTTGTGAGTAGCCGGGAAAAGTGGCAGGTGGCGTGCAGCGCTCCACAGGAGCGCTGCAGCCATCCGGGCATGGTTGGGAGATGAGGGGAAACCGGAGCCAGGGGGGGATGGGGGGGAATCAGAGATCATGGGGATGGGGGGATCGGAGATCATGGGCAGTCAAGGGGGGTCACAGCTGGGGGGGAATTGGGGGCAGGGGGGAGCGGGGAATTTTTTAAAACAACAACACCCTACCTGCCATTGCTGGAGCACTCCTGCACTGCTGGCCCCTTCAAAACTTTTAAAAAATGGCGGGCTGATGGCTCTCCTCCAGAGCTTGTTGTGCCTCGCGTGTGAATGAGGTCGAGATCCCATGATAGTTGCATCACGGGATCTCCCCTCCTCTGGCCTGGATTTACAGGTTGGTCTAGTTAAGGCCTGAATGAGGAAGACGTGGGAGCATTCATGGATCGCTTCATTATTTGATAATCTTCATGGCCATCTTCAGTGTCAGCAGTCAACCTTAAGAAAGATTGAGAAATCAGTAGTCATCAGGACTTCATGTACTTCCATTTTCTTTTGGTAGAGTGGTTCCATAGGTGGTAATTGATGAACGCATCCCCATGACTTTCCTTATAGCCACCTGCAAGGTGCTATGTATTCTGAACTCTTGTTTGTTGAATATAAGACCATTGAGGATCAAACGACTTGTTATATTACTTACATAGCATGTAGTTCACACCTCCCTTTGATTTTCACTGTAGTGTAAGTGTGTGTGGTCCTAATTCATATCTTCAGTGTACTGTTTTCCTGTTCAGTTCCTTGCTATGCAAACACACAGTTAATTGCAGTAGAGAAGTCAATTAAATAGGCGAAGAGCAAAGCAGGGTTTTTACCAGCATACAAGGGCTGGCAAGAAATAAATCAGAAATGTAGCCAAGGTCAAGCGCATAAAAGAGCAAGCAAATATAATCAGAATCCAAAGGCAGCATTAGGCAGAAGTCCCAGGTCAATAATACAGATGTCCAAACATGAGTCAAGGTCAGGGAAGCAAGATACCAGGCACAAGGAGCTGAGGAAATCACACTGTTTCCACCACTAGCTTGGCTGAAATGGAAGGCTTATGCCTCCAGAGCATCCTTAGCTCCACTCAGGGCTCAGCTGTGTAGTTCATTATAGCTGTCTGGCAAGAGTTCTACTCATGAGGACTCATCACCTCTTCAGGAGTCCTCCTTTGTAATTGAGCACTCCTTCTCAAGCGAGCCCTACTGGCCTGCCATTTGAGGAGATGATGATATTGGGAGCATGAGGGTTGTTCAGCCTCTGAGGTGAAGTTCCCAACCCGTTGCAGGGATGAACCTGAGGCCATCTCCCTGCTACTGATTTTCTGACACTGGCTGATCTGGGGTGCTCTTGACCTTTAGGAGCTCTCGTTAGGATCACCATATGGAAAGGAGGACAGGGCTGCATAGAAAAGGAAATTTCAGCAGGTGTCATTTATATGCATGCAACACCTGGTGAAATTTCCTCTTCTCTTCATTACACCAGTTAAAGCTGCAGGAGCTATACTACTGTGATTCAAAAGAGGGCAGTGCTCCGGCTGCTTTAACTGTTGTGATGAAGAGGGAATTTCACCAGGTGCTGCATGCATACAAATGACACCTGCTGTAATTTCCTTTTCTATGCAGCTGTTAAAGATGCAGGAGCCCTGCCCTCCTTTTCATGTGGTCACCCTAGCTCTAGTTCCTCCACACATAGGATTTTTTTTTTTACCTTACCTAGTTTCTTTGGCTTATAGCCATCACTTAATACAGGAGTGAGCAAATTGAGACCCTTCAGATGTTTCAGCCTACAGTTCTCATCCTCCCTCGTCGTTGTCTATTCTGGCTAGGGCTGATAGAAGTTGTAGGGCAAACCATCTGGAGGGCTAGAAGCTGCCCCCCTCCTTGCACAGTATTCATGATTGTCTAAATCATGGGTGGGGAACAGGATTGGTCCCAGGGGATCCTCCAAGTCCCACCCCCTCCCTGCTGCCCATTTTACCTTTTTCTATATAGAGAGAGAAGCATGGGAAAAAGGGACTCAGACAACCAGATGCCTCCAGGAAGCTCACAGGCAAGATATGTGAGCATTTCCTGCTTTTGCTCCCAAGCAACTGGCACTCACTGGCATGCTACTCCTGAACTGGAGGTTCCACATAGCCATCATGAGTCCTATCCTCCACTTTTTGTGTATCTATCATTGCATTTCAGCTATCAAATATCAACTATCATGATAAAAAAATACAGGTTTCATGGGTTTGGTGAATATTGAAGCACATACAGAAGACGTAGAGAATGTTCAACACCAAAATGTGCAAAGGAGAACTTTGGGGAGAACATTTTGTTCAGCTCTATCCAGGATGCGCTCTGTGCTTCCATTCATTACAATCACGCACATTAAGAAAAATTATCTTAGAGTTTATAAAATTAGAAAGAACAGGAGAAACATCTGGTAGTCTGAATAGAGAGAAATCAGTGACGAATGACTAATTTGTAGCTGCATACATTAATTAACATCTCATTTTGATTATTAGTTTGACAGTAAAACATGGCAAATGTAGACTATTGATTTTTCAGTGTTATACATTAGGTGTTAATGTTCCATTCTACAAATTAAACTCAATAGTAAAACTACTGCGGAATAGCATTAAAAGATTCATCACAAAACAAGTCCCGTCATATTATTCTCTTGGCAAAATCTTTGTGAGTCAAGAAAGAAACTCTGTTGTGTCATGATACACTGTCAATTTTTTCTTTTTTCCTTGCTGTCAAATTGTTTTTAAAATTCCTACAAATCAAGCTTACTACTCTGCTTTACTGCTCTGTGTGGCCTCAGATTAATCTACAGCATGTCAATAAATCATAAAGTCTTTTATTCATGCTCAAAGTGCATGCAATCAATTTTACCCACTGCTGAGCTTCTGGTATTATCAAATGTTTTGATCTATCTTTGAATATTTACTAAATAATTTAGGATTATGATATCGACCGATTACACATTACTTTGAAGAACACAATCTATAGTAACATTACTTTTTTTTTGTTTACCAAAAAGTTATTTCCAATTGTTGATGGAATACAACCTGGACTAAATTTTCTTTTCTGTTATATGTTAAAGATTTCTTTTTTAGCCAAAACATTTCATTAGATTGTAAAATATTTCCTAACGTCATGAATTGATATTGAAATACAAATATACATTTATGTTACCTTTTCTCTATAGCTAATTGAAAATGTCTGACACACAGATGAAGAAGGTAAACAAAGATGAATTACCACCAGAAACATAATGGCTGCATCAGACCAAGTCTACCTTTTATTATTGTAGTCTTTCAACTGTGTGCATCCATGTGTTCTAATTGCTCTTATGACTGTTTCACTGATGTTCTAAAAGGAAATCTACTCTTAATGTGGCCTGGGCCAGCACAGAACTTTCACTGTTACTGCCCCACTGCAAGTGATTGCAAAAATGCTGCCTGAATTCAAACTCATTTGTAATGGAAGCTGTGTATTTTTGTAAACTGCCCAGAGAGCTTCGGCTATGGGGTGGCATATAAATGTAATAAATAAATAAATAAATAAATAAATATGATGAGAAGTTACCCTCTGCCATAATACTATTCATGAAGGTGAAGAACATGTAAACTGCCCAGAGAGCTTCAGCTATGGGGCGGTGTACAAATGTAATAAATAAATAAATAAATAAATATAATAGCCATGTTGGATGAGACCAAGAGTCCATCTAATCCAGTATTCTGTTCACACAGTGGCTGACCAGCTATTGATTGGAAAGCCACAAGTAGTTCATGACTACAACACAGCACCCACCCACCCATGTTCCCTAGCAACTGCTGTAGATAAACATGCTGCCTCTGATACTGGAGGTAGCATAGAGCCATCAGGATTAGTACCCATTCATAGCCTTCTCCTCCAGGAATTCATCTGACCCCCTTTCAAAGCCATCCAAATTGGTGGCCATCACTATGACTTGTGGTAGTGAATTGCATAATTCAACTATGAGCTGCGTGAAGAAGCACCTCCTTTTATCTGTCCTGAATCTTCCACCCATCAGTTTCATGGGATGATCTTGGGTTCTCGTGTTATGAGAGACTGATGGCATAGATCCAGCAATATGCAGCTGACCATATGGATTTGCACTTGTACATAGTTTTGGCCATAATACTAAATGATTGCATGGATTACTCTTAAACGAAGCTTAAAGAAAACTGTAAAAAAGTGAGAAACTAATGAAGGAATTGATATGATACCTTCAATTGCACCGATTACTCCTTAAAAAGCTAATAGTAAAATATATATATACATGTTTTTCTATAATCAGGAGATGAGAACTCATACATAGGAAGATATTCTATGACAAGGCCCTTTTTGATCAGAGTCAAGTTAGAATAAAGAGAAAGAAGGGTGGGGCAGAGATTACAAACACAGCCAACAGGCTTAGAAATTCTAGTAGAAACTGTCCAAAAATAAATCAGCCTTTTTTTAAAAAAAAAAATCCAAAAACTAGCAACAAAAGATGTAATCACTAAACTGCACAAAATTTCTCAGTCTTCAGTTAACTTGTAGTTCAGTACAAGTGATAAGGAACTGAGATGGAGGGAGAGGAACAAAGGGATAGTAAGAGTGCAAGCGGGATGTGGAATCCACCTTTCGTAGGAAGACAATGTGCTTCGTAAGAAAGGTAAGAGCGAACAGAAAGAATATAGCAAAAAGTACGGAGTTTAGGATGAAAGAGAAAAAAGTTCTTTGTCTGAAAATATGATCTTTCCACTTCTTAGCAGAAATTCAGCAGCAGGAAGCTATAATCAAGTTGAAGACTTCATTATTATTTAAGATACGTTACAGAATATGAATGAGTACATTGTAAAGTATAAATAATTCAACCTATGCTGCTCATGTCAATTAAATGAAAGCGTTCTTGGTGATATATTCGATTGCACTTTGCACTTGTTTGGTTGTTTATTAATTTATTCCTCTCAATAATTTGAAATGGAAATTCTAGTCAGTAATGATATATTCACTAATGGCATGTTTAACATTTCAAAGGTCCTTACACCTACAAGATAAGGCCATATTGTGTTGCAAAACTATCTCCTTGACTCCTAAAGGCACAGGAGCTCCAACATTGAAAAGCTGGTAATTTCTGGCAGAAACATACCCTATCAGATTCAGCCCTAAAGCTTTATGGATTTGCTGTAGGGACTCAATAGGGTACATCTTTTTGTTTGTCAGATCTGTGCCTCTTGTACAAGTCTGGACTGTTGCCCTTCTCTAAATATCTTGAAAGATATATATTGATTGTCCATATATGTTCATATATGTTAGAAGTATTTTTGAATTTGTGCACTGAATAGCAAAGGGAGACAGTGTGGAGACAAAATGGTCTCTGCTTGTGAAATGCTCTGTCCCATTACGTCTGAAAGGCAACCAAGGTGAAAAGAAATTTAGGAAGAAATTTCTTTTATTATTTAGAACATCATCTAAAAAATCTCTTTCTTGAGTTGTTTATCTAAAAAAAATGCCTAATTTATCTTTGTGGTCCCCTGGTAAAAGGAATCTGTGTGTTTCAACCAGGATGGAAAACACTTCTGAGAATACTTTGCAAAACAGAGGATATAACATTTCCCCCTTCTTTTTCCCAGCACACCTATGGGCAATTTCGGGTCAAAAATATAACCATGACCACTACATTAGAATGTCTGCAGAATACTCATCCTACATTCCACTATGAGACAAGTCTGAACTCGCAGAAATCGTGGCTTCACCATCTAGACCAGATCTATACCTTGTGTCAAATCATTACAAATGTGGAATAAAAAGCAGGATATAACATTATGAAAGTGGTATATGGAATGTGGATTGTGCCCCAACAATTATCAGTGCACTTCAATACCACTATAAAGCAGTAGTGTAGATCTAGTACTAGTCCGAACATAATGAGGGTGGCTGACTGGTGTGGTTTCAGGGTTATTTGTAAACCACTCCACTGACCCATCTTTGTTGGGTTTGGACCTCGCGATAACTTGTGCCCAGTGAGGGTAATTATGTTAATTAGGAAGCTCATGACTAGCATGTGTAGGGAAAGAAAATATGCCACTGTGTCTTATTTTTCCTCCATGATCATGAGAACCCACCCAGGGTGGCTTGTGCATGATTATCAAACCACGTTGAAGAAGCCACACCAGGTTTGAACATCATGACAAGCCATCCTAAAACAAGGGTGACAACCTACCGTGGGTTATGTGGTGTGCGAACAAGGTCATTCCCACATAAGAATGTACAGTTCAGTCCTAGTCATGTTTACTCAGAAGTGAAACCTACTCTATCTAGTGAGGCCTAACCCCAGATTAGTAGGAGGAATGCAGGTTTGAAGTGTATATTATACAATTCATTTGCTATTTCAGGTAAGGCAAAATGTATCCATGTGCTACAGTTAATTGCTAATTTGTCTGCTAGCCCTTGTCAAAAGTATTCTGTTTAGTTTAGTTTAACACTAAACTGTTGATTTTGAACATGTTAATGAGAAATTGTGGTGCTAGCGGTTCTCCCTTGTAGGAGCCATAACTCAGTGCTTGATTTTGCATGCAGAGTGGGAGCCAAATCTCAGTGGTAGAGCACGTTTTGCAGATGGGAAAAACTAGGGATGGATGAATCTGTCAGTTTCATTTTCTCTCATTCCAGTTTTTTTTAATCTCAAGTGCTTTCCATCCTATTTATTAATAATTTTGCAAATTTTGGTAAGTTATTATAAAATGAACCAAACAAAATTTTCCACTGGCAAAATTTAGATATTGTGAGCATGGGGAGAATCATGTTGTACTTGCCTGACATGTAGCTATTAAAGATGAGTAGCCTGATAGCACCACAAATTCATTCATATATATATATATATATATATATATATATATATATATATATATATGCACACCCACACCCACACCCACCCACACCACTTTCTTTTCCTTTGTTTGATGAAGAACGTTGAAAAATTCTAAAAAACCCAAAGCTGAATGAAATTCTCACCCATCTCTGATGGTGTTGGTAAAACCTTTGCCTGAGACCCCAGAGAGTCCATGCCCATCACAATAGACAAAAATGAACTTACTCAATGGTTTTACTCAGGATCAGGCAGATCGTATGTAATCCAGATGTTCATTATCAGAGTGCCGATACTATCTCCTGATCCACGGATAGTTTGAGTGACCTTGGAAAGATTGTGAGGTGGGAGGCAAAGGAAGGCTTCCAAGGATAAACAAAGCACACCTGGTGCCATGTATGGCAATTCAAAAACTCTTGATTTGCTACTTGCCTGCCAGTGCAAAAAGAAGAGGATTGTTGTGGGTCTGGCATAGCCAGTAGACTGAATTTGGCTTGACTGATCACAAGCTGAACCCAGACCACTTCGAGCACACAGAGTAGCCTGCTTCCCCTACCATCTCTACTATGATTCTCTGGCTATGTTAGTATGTCAGCAGTCTCCTTGTATTGGCATAAGGCTTAAAAAGCCATTTACACAAAATGACCTGTTTTTATCAGGGACGTGGTTTGTCAGTTATTATGTGTGTATCATATATCCCCCTTATTCTGATTTCTAAACTGCTTCTGCCAGTCTCTAATTTAGTTCACAATGTCAATCAATACTTTACAAAATGCATTATGCTGTTTTCTATGGGATCTTTTCTCCCTCCTCTTCTAAACAAAGAACTACCCACTGAAAGACTTATCATGCCCTGAATATAAATCTACCATATCTCTTATTGTTCCATTCTGACAGGCACCTCCACTTGAATTGTTCATTGATTAAGAAGATACTTTGTCTGGGAGCAGAAAAGGACCTTATAAAGTTACCCTCTGAAACAGTAGCTGCAACAGTGTAATCGGCTCTTTCATTCCCACTTGGGTTTACAATTCACGACCGCATCTACGTCTGGATTATCCAGCGCTTTGAATAGAGATCATCTTTCCAACCACAAATCACTTCAATTATCAAAATGTGTATGGTGTATCAATATGTAGTCACTGAATTCTGCAGATAAGATTTCCATTCTCATAAATGCTCCATTTATACAGAGAGTAGTCAAACAATGGTAGAGCATCTTGTAGGACTGCTTCACTACACTCTCCACTGAAATTAGAGCCACCAGCCTCCATTGGAAGAGGCTCCGTGGGTAGAGGAGGCCCTAAGGATAGAGGAGGCTCTCCTCTTCATAAAGTTGCCTTTCACATGTACATGGCAATGACAGTGACAATTATTTTTAATATGTCTACCATAACAGCAATATTTGTGTATTGTGCAAAACACAGATATTGCACAATATCTCCAAGCTGGCCACAGAATTTATCTCCACATAGGGATACCCAAGCCAAAACCATTGTAATCAGCTGCATGTAAGACTCAGCACTGTTCAGCAACCAGATTGATATCAGGAACCAGAAATTTCGAACATAAAAGCTCGGCTCTGGCCTGCTTGTATTGGCTGCCTGTATGTTTCTGAGGCCAATTCAATGTGCTGGTTTTAACCTATAAAGCCTTACACGGTTTGGGAACACAATACCTAATGGAACGCTTCTCCCAATATGGACCTACACATATACTATGCTCAGCATCTAAGGTCCTCCTCCAGGTGCCTACTCTGAGGAAAGCTCGGAGGATGGCAACAAGGGAGAGGGCCTTTTCAGTGATGTTCCCCCCCCCCCAATTATGGAATCCCTGATGAGGCTCACTTGGCACCAACATTGTTATCCTTTTGGCACCAGATCAAGACTTTCTCCTCTTCCAGGTATCGAACAGCATTTAACAGCATGCTGAGTATTTAACTGACCCCAGAATAGTTGTTTTAAATAGATATTGACTGTTTTATACTTTTTATGGTTTTAAATTTTGTATATTTGTTTTTAATGTTTACTGTTTTAATCTTTGTAAACAACCCAGAGAGCTTCAGCTAAGGGGCAGTATATAGATGTAATAAATAAATAAATGAAGTACAATGGGTAATCTTAGGCCAGTCACTTGCTTTTTAGCCTAACAGGGCTATTATGAGAATAAAATCAGACTATGTACATCATCCCCATCTTTGAAGAACATCTGAATTAAAATGCAAGAAACAAAAACAAAAACGCACTGTCACTTAATATTCTGTGGCCACTGAGCATGTTCAGTCCCCATTATTCTGTGGTGTATTCTGTTTTGGTTTTGAGTTTTATTTGCGCCCTTAGTTTTTCTTGTTTTGTTTTGTTTTTTGTTTTAAAAGATTGTACTAATGCGAGCTTCGGAATCCCTGAAGTATGCTCCATTTTATTTGGCACTCATCCTCTGAGTTTGCTATTAAGGGTTCGGAAAATTGGGAATTTTGTTTGATTTGCTTGACTAATTATTCATTTTTCTTTGAGAGCATTCTAATCCTGTTTCCAGCCACATCTGCTACAAGATATTGACATCTGCCTGCTGACACCAGCCCAAACATAGTAAATAAAAAGACCCAGTTGTTAGTATTACAACATATGAGTGATGTCACAGTTTACTTCTGAGAGGAATTTTCCTCTCAGAATTTCTGAAGAGAAAACTGATGTTCTATCATTTTTGTCACCAGGAAGATAACATATAGGAGCCAGCAGTTATCAAAATTAAATGTGCAACACAGCTGCACATATCACTAAATGCTAGTTCATTCTAGCAGTGTGGATGCCTTTCACTGTTGACAGCTTTCTGGGTGTCTATATTTTCAGCAAATATGTGAAAATATCAAAACGATGTGACACAAAACTATCCTTAGGGGAAACTTCTTAGCTTCTATTCTGTCAAAAAGAAAGGTACAAACCATATGGAAAAAAGGTGTCAGGCAACATGGATGTATGACCACATGAAGCTACCTTATACTGAATTAGGTGAGTTGTCCAGATCTAGCTGGTATCATCTACCCCGTCTGGTGGTGGTTTTCTCCAGGAGAGATCTTCCCCACCAGTTGAGCTTCTGGGAATAAGCTGGGATCTTCTACATGCAAAACATGTGCTTTCTCTCAGCTGAGATTCCTCTCACAGAAAAAGACACACACCTCAGAAACTGCCCAGTTAAAGGAACTAATAAAAATGAATATATCCTCCAGATTCAGATCTCTCATAGCCCCATCAAACTCTTTTATACATTACCCATTTTCTGGAAATTCAATAATTTTCTTCTACTGCATCTTTGTTTGCACCCAATTATCTGCCTCAATAAAGTGGTTCATAGAGGTTAAATTTACCATACATTATCCTTGTGTTAGAATCTAGCCTGTTTAATATCAGTGGAACATGTCTTGGTAGACAAATGAGTAGGGTTACCACTTGGTTTTTAATTCAAATGTGGTGTGTGTCCTTAACCCAACTAGTTTAATCAAACACATCACTGATTTTAGCCCAGTATACTGTTTTCATTTCACTTATGTGAAGCATCTATTTTACATTTGACCAGACTTAATTCTTCCCAAGCTTTGAATCTTAATAGGTTTCTCAATTCACAGGTGCAGAAATAAACTAATTGCATGTTTTACGACCCTTGAAACCTGCAGCAGTTATATATGATTTACAATATTTTCTTTCCAAACTCCATGTCATGTAGGAAGAACTTTGTGTAATGCAAATGCTCTTTATATATTTATTTATTAAACCATTTGTATTCTGCCTTATATCATTGGGATCTCAGGGCGGCATACAGATAAAATCAATTTAAACAGTGTTAAACGTTAAATGTTTTAATATTGGAATATGTTTAAAATACTTTAAATTTTTGCATATCTCTATTTATAGGTTTTTAATGTATGTGTTTTAAATTTTGTGATGCCACCTTGGGGCCCAGCATTGGGCAAAAGGTGGGATAATAATAATAATAATAATAATAATAATAATAATAATAATAATAATTTTGCACAACTAAAACGTATTAAAACATTAACAAGCTAATACCAATAACAATTTTAAACAATTAAACTACATGCAGCTTTAGGCAAATGTAGCCCTCAAAGGCTTTAATAAAAAAGCCATGTTTTAACTTGGTGCCAAAATGAAGTCAACATCTGTGCCAGTCGGTCCTCCAAGGGGAGGGCAATCCACAACTGGGGTGCCACAACAGAGGAAGTCCTCTTCCATGTCCACCGAGATCTTGAATCTTGGGCAGACATATAAAGGGAGAGGCGCGTTAGCATTTGCACGTATATGGTTCCCTGTATGCATTGCACCAGGGAACAATACATTTTTCTGTGAGAAGATTCACTTTCCCCCAGCTCCTCTGAGGATAGCAGCAGGCAGCTACGCTCAGAGGGAACAGAATTCTGAGAGGGCTGGCAGATGCATTGGCTGGTCCGCTTGCATTGGCTGCTTGTATGTTTCCGAGTCCAATTCAATGTGCTGGTTTTAAACTATAAAGTCTTACACAGCTTGGGACCACAATACCTGACGGAATGCCTTTCCCAACATGAACCTACCTGAACACTACGTTCAACATCTAAAGTCCTTCTCTGGGTGCCTACTGTGAGGGAAGCTCGGAGGGTGGCAAGAAGGGAGAGGGCCTTCTCTGTGGTGGCCTCCCAACTGTGGAACAATCTCCCTGATGAGGCCAGCCTGGCGCCGACATTGTCATCTTTTTGACACCAGGTCAAGACTTTTCTCTTCTCCCAGGCATTTAGCAATATGTAATGATCCTAGGTCTTGTTTTTTGGTTCATCATTTCTAAAGTTGTTACAGTGGTTTTAATCGTATGCACATTTTGTATGTTTTTATATTTTTAAATTTTTGTATATTGTTTTTAAATGTTTTATCTCATGTGAACTGCCCAGAGAGCTTTGGCTATGGGGCGGTATACAAATGCAAATAATAATAATAATAATAATAATAATAATAATAATAATAGCAACCCTGCTAACAAGGAAGTGCCAGTGCTGCACCCTTGAGGGTTCTGGCTGCACTACACTAGTACCCCTGTACAGTTTCCTTCCAGCAGTGCAGAACTCCACCACATAGCCAGATGTATAATAACTCAGGAAGCAAAAGGCTCTTTATGAGGTACAAGACCTTCTGTCTGAAATATGAGAATTCAGGCTTGCCCAACATAGCACTACTTTTGGTGCCAATTTGGGCTGGCTATGCCATGCCATGCAGCAGGATGAAGCCACTTGCCCCTAGTGGTGCCATGTGGGGTGGGGATAGAGGAAGGCAGGAATTGGGACCTGAATGCTGCAGCAAGATTTAAAACAACAACAACAACAACGGCTCTAGTAGGGAGCACTTGACCTCTGCATCAGGCCAGCATTGGTGCCAACTGTGTTGAGGAGGGCAATGCAGTAGGAGGCCCTGGTTTGTCCAGCAAAGCTCAAGCAAATATGTACCTGAAGACAGTGCTGGATTGGGGTTGAGTTTTTCTGTGCTCTAGTGCCGCCGCCTCAAGGAGAGAGAATTTTCTACACGCCCCCTTGCCACACAGCAGCAATACTGAATCGCAGCAACAGCAGAATGTGAAGGAGAGGGCTTCTTTCCCCCTTCGGTTTAACTCATCCCACCCCACTGCGCTCAGTGGCCTAAGTCAAGAACAAGCATACTGAGGCTCTGATTCCAAATTAAAAATCTGGGCAAGGAGTCATCCAGACCCCAATGTCTGGATGACTCAGCTATTCTGCACGAGGATTTTTCAGTGCACACCTGCCATAGGGAAGAAGTCCATCATATCAAGGGAATACACACACACACACACACACACACACACACACACAGGCACATCGCTTAGAGAGAGGGATGCCATGCAGATCTCAAATCACCTATGATTATTTTTCAAGAACACCTATAACTCTGGTCAGCATATTAGTTCTACACATATCGTGGCTATTATTATAAAGTTAAATGGGTCTAAAGACAATGCAAACATCTCAAAGGTAGAAATTCCCATATATATATATATATAATGTCGCATGTGCTGATAACATTACTATAGTCATTATGAGATCCTAAACAGCAACTGCATCAAATACACTGCTTTCTTTTCTTTTCTTTTCTTACAATTTCATCTTGAATATATTCAAGACTAGGCCTTTCAACCTTGCCCATCCTACTGAAATCTCAGGTGGCATTCCTGTTCATTTTTATTATATTGTCATGAGTTTGTTATGGGTTTGGATTTGGTCTGAATGACCTTTCAGAGGTCCCTTACAGCCCAGTGCTTTAAGTTTGCAATTCAGGATCCCTTCCAACTATGTCATCCTTGACCCTTAAGATTTCTGTAAGTATAGTTATCAACGTGCCTTGAGGCAATATCTCTTAAGACCTGACAAAGTATAGTTGATAAATAGTAACATTCTGGTAATGTGTTTCAATGGGAGCTAGGATGGTTCAAAATAGGTGATGGTTCAAGATTACTCATATTTCCCCCACACACATTTGACAAACAGAGGGGAGGGGTGAGCGATCTCTCTGTGTAGCAGGAAGTTAGTCTGTGCTGGAACTGGATCTGAAAAGAGTTGACTTTGTCTGTGCAGGAAATTGTGTAGCAGGTTCCCCATGATGGGGAGAGGAATCTGTTGGAGTATTAATGCTGTGAACCTTCATAAGCTCAGCCTGTATATATGTATATAGTTTATATCACAGAAATGTCATAAACCTCCAGTGACCTCCTTCTAAGGAAAAAATCCTGGGCTGGGATCCCTGAAATTTCTCACCATTCAGATGTAGGGTGCACATTTGTAACAATGTACAGAAAACTCTAGAGAGGAAATTGGACTACTACAATATAATGGTTCGAAATACTCAGTGAAGCTATTCATTCTTTCTGTCACAATGTAGAACTATTCAAATGATACATTATCCTAAACCTTTCTATAATCTTTGATCCTCCAACAATGAAGACAGTATTTGGGGGTGGTGAAGGAGAAGATGGCTCAAGAGTGTGTGTGTGTGTGTGTGTGTGTGTGTATATATATATATATATATATATATATATATATATATATATATATACACACACACACATACATACATACATATATCTCATCAGGCCCTGCTTTTATTGCTATTTCTTAACATCACTGCTAAATGATGCACAGAACATCAAACTGATGCTGGAAGCCCTCTGAGAAGATGCAAATAGTAGTTGGCATAAGGTGTCCCACTTCAAAGCCTACCATTGCGTTACAGTTGACCTATTGCTTGTTTTATTTTCAGTGGTATCTGTTCCTTTAATTAACAGATCATTTCAGTAATATAGTACAAGCGTTGCTTCCTCCCCCCCCCCCCCCTTATCTTTTTTCCATGCAACAGAGAATTAAATGTAATTCTAGTTAGCATCATCAGTAACTTCTGGGAATTAATATTCAGCATGGGTACTTTTAGAAAGTCAGTGCATGTTTTAAACATTTCACACATTCATGGGTGATTGCATTTATTTAAGGCCCTAAAGCACAGTACACTGAAATTCCAGACTTGAAACCATTTTCATTCTGTAGGTCACTGAAAACCAGTTTCATACCAATCTTCCAGTACAAAAGAAAGAATTTATCAGCATTAATTAGCACATCAGGCTCGAAGTTATTAACTTTTCTGAACCACTTATATCAAGTTCTCCTGCTGAGAATTCAAAATTTACTTCATTTAAAATCAACAGTCCAGTGTTGAGTGTACACACAACTATAATGTTTATATCTGAGCCTCCTTCTTAACAGTGGAGATAAGATTTGGAGTTTTTCTTTTAAAAACATTCTTCTCCAAGAGCCGGGTTTCAAAAAAGTACCACATCATATATTTCATCCTTCATATTTCAGAAAGAACAAAAAGTAAGCAAATATAAAAATGAGGGGAACGAGTGAAATAGTGAAGAGGACTAAAGAGAAACAAATTAAGCAGAAAGGAAGTGTGATAATAGTAGAAGTGATAACATTTATTTTATTTAAAATTATTTCTAGCCATTAAGGCCTTAGCTAGACCTACGGGTCTAGCGCGACAGAGGGGTGAGGATCTCGCAATATTTTTATCATGAGATCCCCTCCCCTGTTTACACGTGGCGTGCCAGCCTCAGAGAAACAGGACATTGCACCCGCCATTTTGTTTCTTTTTAAAAAACACACACACAGAGGGAGTGCACGAGCGCTCATGCGCTGAAAGCTAAGTTGTGTTGTTGTTTTAAAAAAATTCCCTGCTCCCCCCACCCCATCCCTGATGGGCGCAAAGCTCCTGAGGAGCTCTGTGCCCCATGCGTGGTTCCTGGTTCCTCGCAAGTAACCGTGAGGAGCCGGGACAAACCTTGATGGTGGGCCACACTTTCCACGGTCTCGGGATCATCCTGAGGCCGCAGAAAAAACATGCCTAAAGGGTAGGGTGATATCCCATGAAAAGGGAGGGAACATCCCTCCCTGTTCCTGGGATCCCCTGTGCGTCATGTGGGCGCATAGTGACGATCCCGGGATGATCCCCGGGATATCACTCCGTCTGGCTATGGCCTTAGTGTGGCTTTAAGGGGAAATTATGGCTGAGAAAATTAATGCAATGGTTTGGACTATGGTTCTTGGTATATCTAGAAGAGAAGGTGTCCATTTTATGGTACCATTTCAAGGAAGTGGCTTGTGCCTCAGTTGAAATCTTCCTAAGAAACATCTATCTTAATAGGAAAATGGCCTATATTTTTCTTTGGTACCACCAGAGGCAGAGGATTGCATTCCACTTTCGTTTATTATCTTTTATTATATTGCAAATTGTATAGCTCTTCCAGAGGATATTATCCATTACAGAGTGGTGGCATTAGATAGAGTTAATCGGGAATGGCATCTTGATTCAAAATTCAGATTCCCAAAATTTTCTTTATCAATGTTTTCTTTAGCTTTACAGAACAGCTTTATTCAGAGCCTCTGAGAGCATCATCAGACGAGCGTTTTATCACACGCTTCTTACTGCCCACTCACGGATTTTTGCGGGTCCTTTTGACAACAACGTCCACCTCCCATGCATCGCCTGCTCCTTCTGGTCTTCTTTCCATTACAAAATAAGTCCCCAGCAAGTCTGATTTACTTTTAGAAGTGAAATTTGCTGCAATCTGCTGTGTGCAGGAAAAGTGGTATGATAAAAATGCCCACTGAATGGTCTACGTGATCATTGTTTACTTCCTCTTCCTTCTTTGTGAAGAAGTATCATGTGACAGAAGGGGGAGAAGTGATGGTAGGGAACCATGATTCCCCACCCCACCCTACCTCAGATTCTCTGAGACTCCAAGATCACCAAGAAGATCCATCTTGTGGCAGCAGGTAACTATTGGGAAGTAGTGGAACTATACTGGACCTGTGTTAATGTATCGGATCCCCCCCCCCTTTTAATCTGTTACAGTTTTAAAAAAAGTTTAATTTTACTGTAGGTTTAAATCTATTTTAACTTGTGTAATTTATATTTATCTGTCTTAATTGTACATGTTTTAATCTTGTAAACCACCTTCAGTCCCAGTACTGGGAAAAAGTGGAATAATAATAATGATGATGATGATGATGATGATGATGATGTATGGGGAAAATAATGGTGTGGGCAAACCAAATAATAGAGGGTGGTCAGGAAAGCTCAAAGAAGAACCAGCCAATCCACACGAAAGGTAATTAATTCATCTGCATAGTCTATGTAAAACTAACAACCCCCCAGGATGAAATTTCTTACATGATTTCCATATATGAAAAAGCAAGTGAAATGCATGTTACATTGTCATGTGTGAATGTAATAAACTCACTTGTGTCAGCTTCACCACATTGGGATGCTATAGACAAATATGGCATCCATAACTGTAATGTTCTACACATGCATTACTTTTTCCTGAGCAGAAAAGCAACCTATGCAAATAATTGGCCCATTTGAAGTTGACTCAGTCTCCTTCTTAAAATCTTGTATAAAAGGTGTAAGGAAAGGTGACCAAAAAAAGGAGACAATTAATGGAATCACCAGAGAGTTAATTAACTAACTTTATTTTAACCAGCTGTCATACTCATGAAGATGGCATTTTCTGTGTAACTGGAAACCAAAAAGGAAAAGACCCTATAAAACCAGTTTTATAAGTTATTGGTACCTCATGCTTTATAAAATAGAAAGAGTGAATAAATTTTAGTCAGCAGAGTAGAAATTAAGTGGCTCGTGTCAAATAACAGCAGAGTGCAGTTATTTGTAATAAACTTTACCCAAAAAGGAAGAGTCATTTTACAAGAGTCTGTGGGTAATAAAAGCACAAACTGGTCAGTGCAATAAAGTTAAGTAAAAATGAAGATATCTTCATGAATTAAAGTATGGAACGACAACTGTCTTCCTCTCCATCTAATGTCTGTCCTAATGTGCTCCCAACTGAGCATGCCAGGGGTGTGGGAATATCCTGGTAGAAGTTAATCCATTCAACATTCTCACTCCTGAACATTTGGTATAGCAATGCTATGTCCCAAAAGTCTATTCAGTAGGCCTCACTCTCTACAAGGATCAAGTCTGAAGAACAAGACCTCAGTGTGTGTGTGTGGGTGGGGATTGGGACAGTGGAGAAAGAGAAGGGAGAAAATGTGCTAGAAGTCTTGAGTTGTCCATCAACTCTCCCTATCAAATTTGACAGGGATTTTGCTAGGCTGCAAGAAAACTGACAGGGTTTCTGGTTACAGCATTAGGAAGCTTTTAAGTGAACATAATTAAGACACAAAGATATTGAATGTCAAAAAACCTGTTCCTTAATTGTATGGTGTTTTCACTTAATAAGGATTCACACTGGTGATTAATTGGCACTCAAACAAGGTTGATTGAATGTATAAGATGATTAGGAACTGTATCAATCAGTTGCACATGTCAATTCAGCCTTAATGATGTAAACATTTCATTTGGTTTCAAGTTATGATTTACGAATCCTGCTGCCACCCCCACTCCACCAGTGGGGCGGGGGAGGGATACCCCAAACTGAAGCTTCAGTTCATTAAGGCCCAAATGACACAAGGCACCAGCAGACTTGCATCTTTAAATACAGGTCTGCTCCATTGTCATGTAGGCTTCTTTTGATGGTGTTAGTAGTATGATATAAATAGCCAAAGGCATACATGAATGGGGGCTTAGGAGCTCTGAACTCATATCTGTGGCTTTCCTCTTGCAGTCTCTACTCCCCATGTGTTCTTCTCCAGCTGGGTTTCATTAATGGACATTAGCCATGCTGGAAAGAAAGTCCCTTAATGGAAGAGATGAGGCAGTAGTGGGAGGATGGGGAGAGAGCCGCAGGCAGGAGAAGGAATCCTAACCACCCTTCGGCTCTTTCCTGCTTTACACATGATGTGGGCAGGTCTGCATTTAAAGATGCAGGTCTGCCACTATCATATACAGTTTGGGTCTACATCTTGGATGGAGAATGTGTGGCCCTCCAGATGTTGATTGACTGCAACTCCCATAATCCTTGACCATTGGCTGTTTTGGGTAGGCCTGATGGGAGTGCAGTCGAACAACATCTGGAGGGCCACACATGCCCAACCCCTGGTCTACATCATAAGAGCCATGCTGGATCAGCCATCTAGTCCAGCACTCTGTTCACACAGTGGTCAACCAGCTGTCAACCAGGAACCTACAAGGAGGGTACAAATGTAACAGCACCCTCCCACCCATGTTCTCCAGCAACTAGTGTATATTGTTATTTTATTTTATATTATTTATTCCATTTATATCCTGCCTTTTTTCCCTTCAAGAAAGCCAAGGCTGTGTACATAATCTTCCTGCTCTCCATTTTTATCCTTACAACAACAACAACAACAACCACCCTGTATCTAGAGTCAAATGGCCATTTGGCTCCATCAGCCCAACAGTGCTGGTACTGCTGGGTAAGCCCATCCAGCCAAAGGCGGTGAGTAGTAGCTTCATAGTCACTGAGGCTATTGCCCCTGCCACCAGGCTAGAGGAGATAAACGTTGGGCATCACTAACCCACACACCATTTTTTGTTCTAAAAACCAGACTTCCTGATTGATATGTATTAGGTAGATCTAAGGTCAATCTGCATGTTATCTTTATTGTGTAAAAGCAACTGGTGGGTTTATTTTTCATAATTTAAATTGTGGTGTGGGAGTCAGATTGGGACTATAGTAGGGAGGGGGTTAATCCTTTCTGTCCTGCTGCAGTCTTGATGAATTCCACCTCCCTCCTGTGAAAGCTGCTATTAGCTTCAAGAGGGAAGCTTCCATTGGCTGGGGTATTTGAGTTGGTTAGTATTGTGCCTAGTTTGACCCTTTGGGCCTTTTCAGAAGACACCTTAAACCATGGCTTTAACCACGGTGAATAAGGCTTTTTACTTTATTCACCATGGTTAAAACCATGGTTTAAGGTGTCTTCTGAAAGGGGCCATAGTTTATTGTACTTTCTTAAGTCATATATCCTTTTGCCATCTTCTCCTGATTTTCATACCAAGTAAACTGGCCTCTACTTCTGGAACTTTTGCTCAGCAAGGGCACAACTCAGTCTTCTCCTGGCATCTTGTGCCCACAACCCCACCCCCCAGCCCCTGCAACCAGCATGTGAAATTCAAAACAGGTTCCCTGCTGAGTGTTAACTTAATCAGAAAGGTAGCACTTGAGGGCTTTCTTTCTGCTAACAAGTCCCACTGGACGGCACAGCCTCTGCGAACCTTTAATGTTTTACTCCAGTTATACAGAAAAGAGAAACTAGGGAGGTTCAATGGTAAATTAAAATGTTAGAAACTTCAGCTTTTTATTAGATAGGTTTTTTTCCCTGAGATTCATTTTATGTGCTAAGAAAACAGTGCTATGAGAAATACAGAACTATGATTCAAGTAAACAATTCCATTAACATCCTGATCTTAAGCAGTTTATTTGGAAGTAACAGCTTTTGATTTCACTAGAGCTCTATTCAGGAGTTACGAATAGGTACAAAAATGTATGTAAGAGAGATGGGGCTGTGCATACACTCCCCCATCCCCCCTGCAAACACTCCCCTCCTCTAAGTATGAAACCTATTCATATTCAGCTTGAACACAAGTATAACCTTTACACAATTGGGAGCCCTGATAAAGCAGGGCTGTGTGGTGGCTTCTACTTATGTTCAAGTGAAAACAAGAGGAAGCCCCCTTCAGGCCTCCCCACTGAATATGGGGAAATCAGGGACATAGAGAAAAGGACTGGCATGCAAAGATGTTGGAGGTGGGGCCCGTGCATGCAATGTAGCCATGTACCTCTGTGTACTACAAGTACCATATCCAGGCATAAAACCAGAATAGTGCTTAAGGCATACTGTGAAGTATTGGGAACACTTAATAAACATTAGGTCAACATTCTCATTCCCTTTGAGCAATTGGTAGGAGGAAGGCTGAGAGTGATAGACAAAAGTTTGCCTGAGGTCACCTAAAAAGATTGAGATTTAAATTGAGATTTCTTGGTTTACAGCTCAGGGGGAAAACTAGATATGACAGCAACAGCAGGGTATATCATTTCAGGCTGTGCGTTCTATTGATTCACTGTGCTGAAGCCTGGGTTGCAGGGCTCTGATATGGGTCAGAAATTTAGCAGGGGCTAGGTTAAGTCAGGTTTCTCAGAGAAGCCAGATGATAATAGATGAGCACCACTGAAAGTTCCAAGTTGAGCTGGAGGTCAGCAGGGGTTGTCGGCATGTTGCTCCAACAAGGAGCAGATCAAGCCTAAGCCTTAAATAAGAGGTGTTTTTTTTTAAGCATTTAGGCTGGCTGGCTGGCTGGCTGGCTCCACCTGCACACTGACAGACGCTTTGTCTGGCCTGCTTTAGCAACCTCAAGCTGCAACAATATGGGAATGGCTGTGGCTTGGAAGTGTCCTCATAACCAGAGTCCAATGATGGCAAGGCAACCCCCCTTTTGATGCTGTTGACCCCTGTGATTTTTCTGAAGAACTGGATCCTGGGGAAGCAGATGCTTTTCTAGGACCAAATCCTCTCCCTGAAGTATTAGTTCTGGTGTCTCTACTTCAGAGGACAAGGAGTCGCAATTATCTGAGAGCAAAGTTTCAGGATCCTGCTCCATGACACAGCTCAATGTGTTTTTAGAACTGAGATGAAAATACTTTCCTCAGAATCTTTGCATTAACCCTCTCATCAATTTTCAATGTTAGGGAGACAAAGTTTGGGATGGAGAAAAGCTCTGATCTGTGGAGTACTTTCCCCAGTGGTTGAAGCCTACTAAGTCTTTTTTTTTTTAACCTGGCCCTCATCTATATGACTTCGATAATGCTGCACCTGGTGGTGTGAGCCAGGGTGCAGCCACATTGATGCTCCTTCCCAGTGTCTACATGGGAAGGAGCATAGTTCAGTTTTTCCAGGTGCCACCCGCCTGCCCACCCGAGCGCTCACGAGCCTGGTCTGGGGGCACCTGGGAGCATCCATGCTGGTTAGTGGGGGGTTTAATGGGAAAATGGGGCTGATATTTTTTTTGGGGGGTAGCTGTAAATGCAAAGGATCACATTTACAGCTAACTGAGGGGGGAAACAAGAGGGAGGAATAGGGTGCTCCCTCCCTGGCAGGATTTCCAACCCCCCCTTTAAATTTTATTGCTCCAATCTAAAAAAAGGCAGGGTAAATCCCGACTTTAGTGCAGAGCTTCAGGGCTTTGCCCCTGGATCGATTCAGAGTGGCGGCTATGTCATGTAGATCACATGCCACCACTCTGAAACAATCCAGGGGGAAAGCGCCCGTGTGGACGATCCCCAAGAATTGCTGGTAGAACAATGTTATGTGATGACACAGCATCACTCTAGCAGGTTGTTCTGAGGTGTGTTTGTTTTTTTAATGGTGCTCCATGGTGCTGTTATTTTTAGCTAAGCTCCCATTAGAGGACTTTACATCATCACAGTTGCTGAGGAAAAGCAGCACATTTCTCAGAAATCTAATTGAGCTGAATTGGGCTTAGCTTTGCACCACACATTATGACATGATGCTCAGCCTAATATTGAGGCTAGTGGCATTTCAGAAGGTGAACTCTTGCATAGGATTCCCTTTTCCAAAACTGACCATCTGCAAGGCTCAGGGTCATTGATTAGTCCTGAAGGAAGAGGACTTAGGCTTAAATATTTTGTTGGCCTACAGGCTCCCTTGGTCCATAACCATGGGCATTCATGTCTGGTGAATAAAAATAACACCTGGTCTTTCAGGTTCCATGGGATGTCACAAAGGTAAATCATATTATTAAGATGTGGCAATAAGGCAATAAGAGATACAGAAACACTGGCATAAAATAAAGAAAAGTGTATGGACTCAAATTTCAAATGGGTGGTGGTTTGGTAGAATAGGAAAGTACTTTCATGAATGGGACAAGCTGCCATCTATTTAAACAGGGCAGCACCCACGGCCTGAGTTCGATCCCAGCGGAAGCTGGTTTCAGGCAGCCGGCTCGGGTCGACTCAGCCTTCCATCCTCCCGAGGTCGGTAAAATGAGTACCCAGTTAGCTGGGGGAAAGGTAATAACGGCTGGGGAAGGCAACAGCAAACCACCCCGCTATAAGGCCTGCCAAGAAAACGTCAGCAAAAGCTGGCGTCCCTCCAAGAGTCAGTAATGACTCAGTGCTTGCATGAGAGGTTCCTTTCCTTTCCTTTTTGTGGAATAGTTATTATTACTAATGTGAGATGCATATATTGTATTTTTTAAAGTGAATCCTATTGGTTTTATGAGTTTCAAAAGGTGAAATGTGAGACTCCTGGGTTAAAATGGGAAAAAGTCACGGGTACAAAGTATAGGATAAAAATGGATGCAGCTCATAGATGGAGGGATGGAACATTCTGGAAGCCTCAACCAATGGGGATAGCCACCTTATGTCTCCCGTATGGGGCATAGAGAAGAAAGGAAGGAAGCTTAAATGCATAGTGATATTCTTTCCCTTCATTATCTCAGTGTGAAATGATTTTCTCTATTCCTAATGAGACTTGCCAAACTGTGGAGAGGCTCCAGGGCTTTGCATATTTCCAAAGAATATTTGTATTTCACATGGAGCTGTATTTAATAGCATAGTTTGCTTGATGCATAGTTGTGTTTGGTGCATTGAAATATATACAAAAATGTATATTTCTGCATGAAATAGTAACAAGAACAGAGGTCTAGGTCTAAAGAACTGTAGCTTGTGCATGTTACATAATGTCATTTTTTAAAGAATGAAGAGCAATAATTTAGTTATTGCAACGACTCTATTCTTTCCATGCCTGATTGCTTGTATTAATTCATGATTCGTGTGTATTTTTCAATGGTTACAAATTTGTCTGCAGGAAAATCGCATGCCCTTGTTCAGCCTACTGTGACCAATACATTCTCAAACATCTCTTTTAACATAAATATTCCTCTCTTAAGGGGGGGGGGGGACATAAACAAAACTAAACTGCAATATTGAAAAAATGGCACTAAGTGGAAAAGAGAATTAAATTCTCATGTGCCAAGTTGAGTAAAATGGAATTAAAATGTAATATATGTGAAGTGTTAAATATGTCTTTCTTTCCATTGCTGGGAGTAGAAATATAACAATCTAATGCACCCCACCCTTTTTTTCTGGGTGACATCTGTTATGAAGACTTCTGAACTTCTCCAGTTAAAAAATCTTCAGTAGTTTGCTGAAGAAACACTAAAACCAAGGATGGTCTGGCTAATAGTATGGGCCTAAGCGGTGAAGGCTGGTAGCTCCAATTTCAGTGGGGCAGTGAATCCACTTTGTGTTTAAATCAGAACCAGCCATAACTCTAAAGGAGCTATCTCAGGTTCTGAAACTATTTTGCGGGGACAGAGTTCTGCACCTTAGATAGCTCCATTAGAGTTCTGGTTTGTTCTAACTTAATGGATTCACAGCCCCACTGAAATTGGAGCCACTAGCCTCCACTGGTCCTAAGCACATTTACTCAGATATAAGTCCCACTAAATTCAGTCTAACTTACTACCTAGTAACTGTGCATAGGAATCTAGCCTAAGAGCCTAACTAGATGTTACTAGGGCTGGTTATTGCTGCTGAGCCATGTCTCTTCTCAATGTCTCCCTGTTATGCCTAGTAAAAGATCCACATGACATGATGTCATCACAGTCCATGTTGCCTCTAAATGGCTGGAACTTGCAGAGGAAAGAAAGGATGTGATGATGTCACATCATGTGATTGTTTACAAAGTGTTACCACAGAGACTGATAGTTGAAGACATGAGTCATTGTCAGCCGTGTGTCTTCTGTAATGTCTTGTTAGGCCTCAACTGAACAGAAAAGCCAGGGGGGACATGTACAATACCCTGAGCTGAAGTTATTGGAGGAAAAGTGGGAGGAAAATATGATAAACAAACAAACAAACAAACAGTACTTTTGTCTGTATTTGAGAAGAGAATAAAACAATAGTAAAAGCTGTCACAAGCAGCAGAGTTTGTAGGCAAATGAGAAAAGGCTGGGGAATGCATTTTATTATTTAAAATGTTTGCTGGGTATTTACAGGAAGAGGTACTTATTCCATAACTATCCAAACCAACACTGTATTTACTATGCCATCCTTGTTCTTTATCTGCCTATCTATATTCTGTTGCACTACTGTTGGTGTTGCTGCTGAAACTGATTGGATGGGCTGCATAGAATGTTCAGAAAACAAATAATTTGCAATCCTGTTTCTGGGAGGGAAGGAACATTCAGTTTGGCTGGGATTAATCGCACAGGAGCCTATGATTAGGTTTGTAGGACAAGCTGAGGAGGGAGAAAAGGTCCCAGAATCTAGGAATGCTAAGAGGTAGGCAGGGAGCCTAGAAGTAAACAGGCTGAAGGAAGTAGACAATAGACTGAAAAAGAAGAACCTGAAAGAGAGCGGGCGAGTGAACCTTGAGGCTTAAGGAAAAGAGCAGAGATGACTGGAGATGGACAAAAGAAAGGGCTAATAAAAGGAATTTCTGAAGAAACTCCACAGATATATGTTATGTTGGGGACCAGGATGGGCGGAAGAGAGGGATGCGAGGGTGATAGATCAAAGATACAGGATATCTGAAGAAACTGAGATAAAGTTGGCAGTGACCTGAAAATCAATGCTGGTAGAAGGGACTTGTAGGGAAAACAATAGGAGGTAGAGAGGTGGAGTCGAAGAAAAGAAAAGCTGAGGAGAAAGTCAGAGTGGGGCAAATTCCAGGTAGTCCATAGGGTCCAACTAACTGTTATTTTAAAGATGTAGCTAGCAGCCACATCTTTCCCTTTACTCTAATTAAGCATGAGAGACCCATACAGATTGGGACAATAGTGATGGAAGTATATGCGGTCCCAATCCTGATCACCACCCCTAATTTCTGCAATGCAAATCCTTTTTTGGCAATGCAAATTGCTCACCTAGGGACCACAGTGGGAGGCAAAAAAAAGAAGAAAAAAAAGTGAAAATTCCCCAAAACCCCAATACTAGGCTTCTATCTGGATTGGGTCCCCTGTGTTTACTTCTGCTTAATTCATGATTGTATATCAATCTTATATTCCAGAAATTTCTAGAGAACACGAATGTGCAAGATTATATTCTATGAAAGGAGACCTAGCTTCCATTTTTAAAAATAAAATAAAACAAATGTTCTCTTTTTCAGCTGGTGTGGTTTTGTGGTAAATGGAATAATTAAATAAAAATAAATAAATAAATATAAAGTAATGATGTGTAGCAGACTTCATGAAGCATTTTGCTGATACTTGGTCTCCAGTAACACATTAAAGACAAAATTCTGTCAGTGAAGTCAAGTTACATATTAAGGCTCTGAAAAATAGATTTGTCCGTACCTTCAATGCTGAACACATTCATGCAGCTCAGATGTCAAAGGCATTTACAAAATTAAAATGGGTAGTAAATCATACTTCCCCTCCCCCATAAGGGGAAAAAAGGAAAAGAGGGACTAAAAGGCAGCCTATTCTGCTCTTGCATAAACACAAACATTAGTATAACCCATGTGCAGCTTATAATGCAGATGTGTTGGGAGAGTTATAGGGCTGTGATGTGCCCTCCAGTATTCAGATATTTTAAAGCCCCATGCTCATCTTGCTAAGTACTGTTATCTCCTTTGACAGCATTATATACAAATAATGCATGGTGCATGATATCTAATCCTAAAGATTTTTTTCCTCCTAAGAATATCTTTAGATCTCAGTCCAATAACATGCCATCCAGCAACTAGATCTATAAATAATTTACAGTTTGCCTAAAGTCAGACAGTCCTGCTATTTAATTTGTTTAGTTGCAGTTCAATCTCTAAATCTTTGGTGGCAGACGTGTAGAATTCATCCACATGAAAATGCAAAATAAATAACGCGTGCTGCAAACTGTTGTAAATTTCCATAGAATGTGCATTTTAGTTACTGTCTGTTATGTGGATTAAGTTACTTCCAGTCCCACTCAATGGAGCTCATAAAACCATTAGTCTGTAGCATGGTGTATTATTCAGCAATGCAATTGCTTAATAGGTAAAATACAGCACACTGAATCAGTTCTTGAGAATTCTGTCTTCCAAACAATTCTTGGACCAACCTGCAGTCAAAATAGGAGTTATTAAAGAAGCACTTTACATGCAGTACATGGTACCAATTTTAGGTGGAAACTAGATGTTTTCTATTTGATAGTCCCTTGCATCAAAAGTAAATTTTCAACATTTATTTATTTAAAGCATTTGTATCCCACCCTATATCATTAAGATCTCAGCGTGGCATACATCCTACTTAGTGGATCTATTTGCACAATCATTGTCCTAGAACAGCCAATTGGTTCTGGGTGGCTTGTTAACCATGGCAACAAGCCACCCCCTCTGGGTTCGCATGACATAGCAAGCTGTGCTGCCAAGGTTAATTATGCTAATCACCCCAACACATGACCTGCACACGGAGTGGGGGAAATAAGCCCCCATGGCTTATTTCCCCCTTCATGAACCTTAGAACCTGGGTCAATATGTGAGCTTTATATTCCATTCCAGAATGGGAATAAACTACAGGAACATTCATGATGTTGTCAATTAATAAAATGGAGCTGTCCAAAAATGAGTTTCTGTCCAATCAGAAAGGGATTACTTTGCCAGTAATGGTGAGAGAGAGGGGGTGAAAGTGGACATGGAGAAAATTAGGGACAGAGGGAATTATGGGAGTGGTAAGAGTGAATAGAAGAGAAAGGAGTGATGGCCACCAATTTGGATAGCTTTAAAGGGGTTTGGATAAATTCCTGGAGGAGAAGGCTATCAATGGCTACTAGTCCTAATGGCTATGTGCTATGTCCAGTTTCAGACCATTTGTAGTTATCCCACAGTCCACTGTATGGATCAGTATGATCATGCTGTGGATTGCCATTGTGGAACTGAGTAGGATTTCTTTGCTATGTGGAAAGGATGTCCAATTGTGCATTGTTGTTGTTGTTGTTGTTAGAGTGGCACTCCCTACTGAACCTCTTGGGGATTAATTGGCTATTAGGAGTGTGGTGCATTGTGTTAAATAGGTTAACACAATGTACGACAGGGCATGACAAGGGTGGCACATAGGCATGAGTCATTTGTGAGCTCCTGCAGGTGCCAAAAATGTAAAAGGGCATTCCTGTGACTTGCCTACCATGATAAAAAAGGTTATTATTATTTTAAAAAATGTTTTAAATAACAATGGCAAAGCCCTAATTATTTCAAGATGAAATATTATGGTTAATGTAGGTTCTTGACATAATGCTGTGAACCCAGAGACTTTTTGTAGCTGCTATTGAACTATAAGCTTTTAGTAGTCTTTACACCAGATGTTTTATACTGGAGTTCATTGCTTTTATGAAAGTTGGCTGTTTTATTACTTTATCATGATGATGATGATGATGATGATGATGATGATGATGATGATGATGATGATGGTCATAAAGTGCCTTGGGAGGGCTCCTGTCCTGAAATACAGCCTAGCAATATTCCAAATAAATTTAATCCTTCTTAGCACTTGCTCGTGCAAAAGCCCCCAAATAATATTCTTTAAACACATAACCAGTTTACCCAAACTGAATTGCTACTATGTTGATATGACAATAGTTCGCAAAAAGAATGACATTCTCCACTACAGAGCTTCAGCCAAACACGTAGGTAGTGGAGGCTGGTGGCTCTGATGTCAGTGGGCTGGTGAATCTGTTTTTAAGGATTTGAATTCATCCCTCAGGCTGAAAGAGATTTCACATGCCTGGGGTAAATCCACTAATCATCTGACCTAGCATAATGCACCTTCCTATTCTCTTATACAGTATATATACCTGCCAGGGATAGTAAATTATGCATCTCATCCACAAAACCTTAAGCTGGAATAAATTTTGTAGTCTTTAAGATGCTACAGGATCCTGTGACCCTTGCTGCAACACCGACTAATATGGCTACTCCTCCAGAAGTTGTCCACAATGATGTGAAAGTGTGGTCAGCATTCAGAAATGTTTACTAGAAATCCATTGATATGCCATTTACATTAAGCTGAATGCCTTGATGCAAATAGAAGTAGGTTTGTGGGAGGTAAAGCTAGTCCTAAGTGGTCTCAATGGTATTAAATCATCTCAGAAATCAACATGGATGAAAATGCAAACAAACGGGGAGTTTGTTTTTAAATACCCAAGTGCTAGAATCTACTTGCGTGATTTCAGTTTTCTAGGGAGAAAGCCTACACATACAAATATCCAGAGACTTTGGATTCTCATTTTTTTTTATTGTTTTGCCATTTCCAATGGCCCTCACTCCACCGCTTGAAAAGTTCGCTAATGTGAATTCCTATAGCTTGCCCTTTCTCTGCACTAAATACGTGTACTGAAAGATGTGCTCAAGCATTGGTCTGTCACTCATGTCTTGGCTCACAATCTGAGGCTGTTTTCCTTGGCCATTTTTTTTACTGAACTTTAGTGGGTTCCTTCCACCAGGAACCTTGTGGTCCTGGTCAAATAATGGGGGTAGGGTTGCCCATGTGTCCTCCATTACAGAGTATAGTCTTCTATTTTAGGGGCTGCCAGAGAACTGTTTTCTATGTTGAAGGCATGCTCTATTTGAAGGGCTGTCCAGTCTAAGTCCAGTTGAAAAATGAAGAACCATCCGAAGGAATAGCTGGGCATTGAAGTTGCCCATCAACAGCACCTGGACAGCAGATAGAGCAAGGCACACAAGTCATCTGCTAAGTCTTCCATACTATGGTGAGCTGCACTCTATTTCTATTTAAACTATACTAAGTATTTCTAAATTTCCATCCAAACATATAAAATTAGCACATGTAAATTTATGAAAATAAATGTCCTTTAAAAAAAAAAGTGATACAATTCCTCTTTTTTGGTGATTCATAAGTGGTCACCCTAAATAGGGATAAGGTTAACTCCCTGTAGGCTACAGATTCAAGCAGATTGATCTGTATACTATTTTGCCTATGTAACCTTGCCCTAAACTCAGTGTAACTGTTTTCTCCAACACCCTTCTTTCACTCTTCAATTTCCTCTTAGGTCCAAAATGCACTTTACATTAAGCATGCAACAGTACTGTGCTGAATAAAGAGATAAGGGGTGGGGGAATGCACCACTGGATCTATTACAACAGCAGCAATTAAAAGTTTGGCTTTTTCCCTATACTAGCTGGCAGCACTGGGTGGGTGAGTTGGATTGGGATGAAGTAGCAGGAAGATAACTGCAGCATGCAGTAAGAGGGCGTTTAACTTTTCTCTAATGTTGTCCCAATTCTGTGATCACCACCCCACTTCTTACAGCTATCGTTTGACTCAGGAGGAAACTGCCCCTGTTGTCAGAGAAAATATCAGCCAAGTGGTGGGGATACAGATCAGGACTGTTAGGGTCAAAGGATCAAAGCCCCCCCCCCCCCATGCCACAGTCCTGATCCCTTTCCCAGCTGCTAGTTAGCAAAGGAAAATCAAGCACCTAGGCACGATTTACACTACTGCTTTATAGCGGTATTGAAGTGTACTGATAATTGTTGGGGCACATTACACATTACATATACCACTTTCATAGTGTTATTCCTTGCTTTCTATTCCACATCCATAATGTTTTGACACAAGTTTTGTGTAGATCTGGTCTCAGTTATAACCCTTAAAAAGCTGGATTATTTGTCAATGTCACTGATGACAACTTCTCCTTGTGAGCAGCTAGAATGGCCACAAACATTCAGTGACATCACAGCAACTCAGTCAAAAGATATGGGCTTACACATTACAGCAAGGGAACAGACAGTATTTAAATATGTGATAATGTATTATAACAATAGTTTTTTGGGGAGGGGAAAATATAAGTGATGGTGATTAAACCTATGGAGTGTACTGAGGCCTAATGCTAAAGTCAATGTGAAGGAACAGATGTAAGAATATAATTTGTTCTGTTATATTTGTTGTTGGTGTGAAGGTAATGCGTTGGAGAGGATGAAAAAAATCCATTTAAAAAAATCTATGGTCTTTGCTCCACTTTTACTTTTTTCAAGCTTAACAACTGCTCTGAGACTTTAGCTTCTTTTATTGTTAGGAGAGTTCATTTTCTGTTCTATCACTTTTTAAAGTAGATGATCATATCACTGAGAAATTTGCCATTGGCAGAGAGAAGGGAACAAAACTGCACATCCTAGGCTTGTTCCATTTACTGTTTTTGGAAAAAGCAACCAGCAGAACGTTGCATCTACATTTAGCTTCAGGGAAAGACTGACACAACATAATACTGAGTTAAGTTCCTAAGAGAGACAAGTTAAACTTTATAGCAAAAAAGAAAGAAAGAAAGAAACCTTCTCCTGATCTCTGATTTTAATTGTAGCACTGATCCAGTTATTACAGTGCAGAGATTTAAAAACTAATAAGTCAAGGTCATCAGGTCCAGACCGTGTTACAGCTCCTATACCTTTAAGATTTACAAAGAACGCAGAAGAGTACAAGACACATCTTTTCCTGTCATAATGCTGTAGTGAAAAGAGTTGTGATGGCTTTGGAAGTTTTTCTGCCTTTTGTGCAGACAGCCAGGATAATGTGCAAAGATGTGAATAGTCTATGCAGAAATGCTGCATTTAATAGCTTCCTGATACTCAGAAATGTAGGGCAAGGGAAGAATTTCTTATCACTGCATACTCTTCAGAAAAAAATGTTGATGCTAGGAAGCAACTATTCCACTCTTGTCAGTGGTGTTATGCAATGGTGGGGGGAGAAGGTATAAATACACAAACTTGATAAAGAAACATCTGGCTAAGGTTTGAGAAATTCACAAGATACTTCTGTAAATTCTCTTTCTTTAAAATGTCCCATGTTGGGGAAATAGATGTAGGGTGCTTCCAGATGAAGCTTTTATTGTGCAACCATCTCATCTCAAACAGAGAGAGCTTCTCTACAAATAGAAAAGATCCGGCACCCTTACCGAGGCTTTCATCCTCCACAGTTTTCCCCATTCTGCTACATGCGACCATGTGATTTGAATTGAGAACTTCCGTTCCTGGCAAGTCTCCATTGTATTTAATGAAACCTCACCATCTAGTGGTGGAATTATAGTACAACCTCAACTTTACACACTGGGGACATCTCACGATATCCTAGCATAACTTTAAATACTGCATTATTTCTTATCTTTTTACAAGCAAGATTACTGGAGGATAGTGTGGGAGACATCCTGGAATTGAGGATGTTATGTAATGAACCTGCAACTTCCATGAATGGCCAATCATAAATGTGCAATAAATCACTTGTTTCGAGAAGCTCAAAATGTACAGATGGACTAGATGCTGTCTCTAGGTTTGTAACCCTCTATGTTTTCCCATTACTACTTCCATCTTTCTTTTCCTTACCAGAAAAATATCTGTTAAGGAAGAAAAGACAGGACAGGTACATAATGCCTTTGGACAGTTAAGCACTTGGAGCCCTCCAAGATTCAGTATTCAGATCACAATGTGATACAGGCATAAATGAGAGCATGGTAATCTTATGTGCTTCTACCTCTTTCACTACATGGGGTGTATTTAAGAGTAGAATTGCAGGATTGTGTGTGTGTTTTCAAATCATGACTAGATTTCTTTGATTAATTTGAACATGAAAACTCACTTCCAGGATAGGAGCATCAGGGGAGGAGAGCCTGTTGTTGTTATGTTGTAATACAACCCTGATCTAGTTAAGGTTAGTTGTGGCTGCATTCCACTGAAATCAATGAAACTTAAAGACTTGAGGCTAACCTGTTCCATTATTTTCAGTTGGACCTTGGGCCTAACAATGCAATTTGCAATTTTCACAGAGAATTGGGATATAAATATATTGCAATAAATAAATAATGTTGCATAGAACTGAAATCAACTGGGTAACAAAGCGTTTGGTGTGATATATGTACACTTCTTTTGAGAGAAGTCTTCAGCCGTTATCCAGTGCTATTTACATTTGGTACTTCAATCTTCTCCACACCAAACTGGATCCCACCCCATTGAAGATATAGAAGGGTTTAAATACAATTTAGCTGTTAATTGGAGTGGGATGCCAGACTGCAATTGTGGAGAATGTGGAGTGTGGGAAATAATGAGGCAGACACAAGATTGGGATTTAAACAGGGCCACATTTATTAGTAGATCTGCAGAAAGGGAAAACGTAAGTGGGTATCTTCTCTAATCCAGCTGCATGCCATTGTTTATCAGGTGAGACATTCACAGCCTGAGAGTGGTGCCTCAACATTCACCATCTCCCAGGCTTCCCCCTTTTGGGGTAGGGAGGCCTTCCATGTCAACCGACCCTCGTGCCATGGGGCACCGAGTTGGTGAGGAAGGTTGGCCTCAAAGGTAACCCTTATCTCTCACAGCTGGAGAGCCTCAGGCATTACCGATCACTGCAACAGTGCCTCTGAATGCTCACCAACCCTAACCCACTCAAGATGCCCGCGCACATACCTGCCTATCAGTAAATGTGACCAAATTGTTAAAACACCAAATCAACCTAATTATTTCTCCCCACCTGTCTTACAGTGTGAAGTAGGCAAAAAACCTCATAAACAATTAAAGATTATGAGCAAAAAAATCCTACTCGTACCTGCTAGAATCATAGAATCACAGAATAGTAGAGTTGGAAGGGGCCTATAAGGCCATCGAGTCCAATCCCCCGCTCAATGCAGGAATCCACCCTAAAGCATACTTGACAGATGGTTGTTCAGCTGCCTCTTGAATGCCTCTAGAGTGGGAGAGCCCACAACCTCCCTACGTAACTGGTTCCATTGTCGTACTGCTCTAACAGTCAGGAAGTTTTTCCTGATGTCCAGCCGGAACCTGGCTTCCTGTAACTTCAGCCTGTTATTCCGTGTCCTGCACTCTGGGATGATCGAGAAGAGAAATTGGCCCTCCTCTGTGTGACAACCTTTTAAGTATTTGAAGAGTGCTATCATGTCTCCCCTCAATCGTCTCTTCTCCAGGCTAAACATGCCCAGTTGTTTCAGTCTGTCTTCATAGGGCTTTGTTTACAGACCCCTGATCATCCTGGTTGCCCTCCTAAAGGATGACCAGCAAGCCCACACTACCTACAGGGAGGGAGGCAGCCATGTTTCAAATAGGAGGAGGAGGGGAGGGGTGAGAGCCAATATATGGGCTTGGATTCCCCTCCCCCCTCTGTTGGCACCATGGGGACTGCCAATGGTATGCCTCCACGCCTCGTCTCCCACCCCTACCCGCAATAGCCTCACCATGCCTAGGCTGCAAACACAAACGTTATACTATGCAAGGACAATTCTACATTATCATGGTGGAGTTATCTCACCAGATTGGGATCCCAATATCTAAGATTATATGCTTAAACTGCAAGCATAACAGACAACCTCTGCCACTTATATTTCATTTAGGCATTTAGTTTTAAAACTTGTGCATTTTAAAACAGTTTTTATTTTTTTAAAACGCGTGCAAATAGCGCTGCCAAAAGAATACATAGAACCAGTTCATATAATTATGCTGGAGGCCGTAGTAAACCATTGGCATTAACTATATACTCTAAACAATTGTTAAAGTACTGGAATGAGATTCTGAAATATAACTCTGCTTTCATAAATTTTTACGGTGTCATGAAACAGTGATATCACTATAGCTCAAGACCCTTCTTTTAGAGGGGATTTATTTCAGCAGCAAACAGGGATGACCTTGCCATCTTCTTTAAGATGATGCGATGGTTAAACCATTTTTACTGTCCACATACGTAGCCTTATAGAAAATGACAAAAGTAGAAAACTTGTGAGTCAGAGACTAAATGAAGCTTTTTTAATAGGACATACCATGGCCTTTTTCATCAACAGAGCATAGATGAATAGGGAATGCTGCCGGATTTCCTTGAACAACCTTTCTAAAATACGTCATATAAATTTGTCAGTGTACTAGGACTGTGATTGTTTCAGATGCTAATTTTCTGCTGTTATACCCATGTCAATATAGGGCAATTTATAGTGGGGGATTCGATTAGTGTGTGTGTACTGTTTCACCACAGCTACACGTTTCTACACCCGGAGCAAGTAAAACAAACAAACAAACAAACAGCTAATTTTGTAAACACCTTTGCTACCTTGGAGGCTTGCTCAAGGCATTTGTTTAGCAAATTGTCACCCATAGCTGGCTGTGCTCATTTTTAGAAAGTGTTCCAAGGCTGCAGGACAGGGTACTCCTTGCACTCCGTTTGTCTCACCACTTTTGTAGTAAGCAGGATGCTAATATGTCCCCAGAGTGGGTGGAAGAGGGTGGCGGCTCCTGAAAACAAGGTATAATGCAATGACACAATACAGTCATGCAATGATAATCATATTTTGCTTTCTTCTCACTGGCAGCTATTGTCTGCACAAGATGAAAAAGGCCATCATAAAATGAAAGCTTCAAAGTGACTAGTTAGTCAAATGATAATTGCAACAGTAATGTGTGTAACTGACTCTGTGCTTAAGGGCTATAGTCAGAAGCCTACTTATTCAGAGGTAACTGTTCTGGAATATCCAGTTCTCCTGAAGAAGTGTCATCTGATGGATTTCTTTCTTTGCATGCCGTGATGCCTTGTAAGTTTGTACAGAAGCCATGACAGGTTCGGTCCTGGAATCCCTATGCACAATATTATATACTGTTAAAATGCTATCTAGTCCTATAGGTTAATGGCATGGTAATATAAGAACGTATGAATGTAAGATGAGGCATGCTGGATCAGAGAAAGGACCTATCTAGTCCAACATTCTGTTCCTATAGTGGCCAATCAGATGTTCCAATGAGAAGCCCACAAGCAGGACATTAGTGCAATAACCCATTCCAAACTGATACTGTCTAGAACCATAAGAAGCAGGAACAGGGGCCCTTCAATAGTTAGCACCAGGATAGTAGACTACATGGTCACACAGGTCACCTGGTCCCTTTCCCCCCACTATGGTGAGATATATTGTATTTCTATTTCAGTTATAACAATTATTTCTATATGGGCATCTATACATATAAATTAGCATATGCAAATATTATGCAAATTGGAATCTTCTTTGTCCTCTCTTTGAGGATGCATTTCCTTTCCTTGGACAATGTATTAATGCCCACCCTGGAGAGCCTTCATTCTGCAAAGACAGCAAAGAAAGAAAAAAGATGTTGCAGGCGTGAAGGATATAAATGCTCAGGATGTTTATGTCTGGGGTTGTTCAAGTTGCTGAGCTAGCAATAAATGAATTGATAGTTTTTAAGAAAAGAAACAAGGTGAGGAATTATAATGAAATATGATCTGCATTTATGGATTATGATGTGAACTAAATAGAAATGAGGATTTTATGTCTTTTAAGGTTTCTATAAAGCGTATATGTTATGTTGTGATATGAATACTTATTATGCTTTAGATCAGTTTTATGGAATTATGTGTATTATATAAGAGTGGAAATAGAATTATTATTAGTGATAAATAAAAAGTGGTAGTGCCTGTCTTAGATAGCAATACTGAGTATGAGGAGCAGATAAATAGGTTTTAATGCAGGGTTACAAAAGTTGTCCATAGTTCTGGTGAGAGAGATGTGTGAGTGAAGAAGTGAATAGGGCCGGGATTTGGAAATACTGGAGATGGGGGCAGTCAAAGTCCAAAAAGGGCAGCTCGATTTCCAAATTCATCCTACAGCACGTGTGCATCTCCAGAATACAAGTAGCTAGTATATACTGTATGTCACATTTCTACCTGGTTATGTACAAGTATATCCTATAAAATAGTATAGATCAGATTAGTATGATGGTGACTGATGGGATAAGGGTTTAAAGGTTTTATCTGTTCTTAGATGCAGGTTAACAACTTATGAATATTCTTAGATTATCAGGTTAACAATTTATGAATATTTCTGAGTCGTGATTTACTCTGAAATGCTCAAGGGGTTGCCTTCACGGTTCTGAGTAGGCACCACTTTGCTGGCAAACCCCATATCTTGATGGAGGGAGGCCACGTGGGCTTTCCAGTGGCCATTAGGGTCGCTGGGCCCAGCCACTTCCCCTGGTCCGGCTTCTGGTGACCAACCAAGGTCACCTTCCACCCAGAAATGCCCCGCGCAGGGCCAAAGCGAGGACAGATAGTGCAAGAGCCAAGCTGATCTCGTTCCTGCACAAAAAGTCAGAGAAAGTCTTGTGCATCTTTGCCCCTTTGCCCTGAGGTGGCTCAGAATTAATGGCTGCGTCATATATCCAATTTGGAACCACTGTGGGGCAAAGATGATGTTTAGACAGCCCCTAGGTAAAGATTAGGAGTGTTTTTTTACCAACTCTATTTACTACACCAGCTGCACTCCATTCCAGATCATAGGAATGATTCTTGTTCATTACTTCCCAGTTTGACTGCAACATAATCATTGCAGAGCTGGCTCTTAATACTGGTCAGAAACAATAACTTGTACACAATACATCAGGCCAACTTTTAGTTAGTTATCAAACAAAAGAGCCACATTACACTAGTACTGAAGGAGTTACATTGCTGGATAGTTTCCAGACACAAATCAAGACAGATTGCATCATTTTTAAAAAAGTTATTTAAATTCCTCGGGGTGAGGTTAGTGTAATGTTTGATGTTGTTTTAAAATCACATGTCACCCACCTCAGAATCTTATTTAAGAAGAAAGGCAGGATATAAATATTATAAATATATAAATAATATAACACACCAGCCAGATTAGGCTCTTTCAGTGAAGTCCTGTCCATGGAGATTAGTACTGGAAGCTACTTCAGTGCTGTAATTTGATGCAACAGGTAATGTAGCCATTTCCACTGTCAAATGCATCTGCACTTGAATGAATCTGTCAGGAAGGATGATAGTTCTAACTCTCTGACATTGTTTAATAAGTGAATACTAGGTACTTACAGCTATTTAAATCTCTTGCTACATGATGCAAATTGATTATTTAAAATCCTTTGATCTCCTCTGCAGTAGTTATACCCAGATGCAACTTCAAAGTTGTTCCAAAAATATCAAGACGGCACAGATACACCACTAAATTTCTACGATGCAAAGATAAGATTTAGGAATGCAAGATCAAATCCCCTTAAAATGTCAGACTTGGGAGGCAAAGCTTAGGTGCATTTCATTTAGCTGACCAATAACAACAGGAGAAACAGATCTAGCCAAACTTGAGCATTTTTAGGGCCCATTGATTTTAATGGGAGGAATTCAACTCTTGCTTAAATCCTCCCCGCTGAAATCAATGGAACTTCAAAGTGTTTAACTTCAGCTGGATCGTGCTCAAATGCTGCAAACTGCCTCTTTCTGAAGTCAATGGTAAAGCTTTCATTGCATCCATAGCTGCTAAATAATCACTGCTTTAGCAAGTGAATACTGTTGAGTTCTCTAGGGAAAGTGCTTATTTACAAGAATAAAATTAGCCATCATTCCTAAGGGCAATTGGGCTGTATACCTTTACCAATAAACTAGCCAGCCATCCTCTGCTTTAGGAAGGGCTGGTGTCTTTGTCATTAATCCTTTCAATACAGATCGTGTTGACTGACCTTTACAGAATAAATAAAAGCTGAGTGTATGTGCGTGTGTAAATTTATCAAGGTCACCCTTAAAGTTCATGGGGGGGGGACAGGATTGAACCACTCTACTCTGTTTAATTCCCCTCCCCCCCAATGCCTGGACTCAAGAGATATGTGTTTGAAATTCACTTTCCTTAAAGCAGTCATATCTTTTTCTTCTTTTAACCCTAGTACTGCTACGTTTTCGGCCAAATGAAATGGGGGCATTAGAGATATGTGAATTAATGCACCTCTATATCTTTAGTTGTTTGCAAATAGCAGCAACGATAAGGAGGCAATCTGGACTGGGGCTGTGGTACAGGGCTGGGGTGTGTGGGCTTAAATTCTGTGCTCAAAACTGCTATTTGCCCTGACAGGAAAAACAAACACCTGCAGTTTTATTTTGGGAAAACTGTGTGTGTGTGGGGGGGGGGGGAGAAGATTGGGGCTGCTTGAAAAAAGTTTAAAGAGATGGAGATATATTGACCCAGTTATCAATCTCAAGGGGTTCTCTGCAACCCAGTGTCTTCTTGGGGGAAAATCTATTGGGATCCTGGGAAAGGAATCTTTCAGACCCCATTCAGTCTTATCGAAGTCCTTTCCCTACACATTCTAGTCCCCAACACACACGTTGTATCCACTTTCTTTTTTGAATGCATGTGTCAGTGTGTGTAAGAATTAGGTCTGTCTTTCAACAGGTTTTGGGTTGGAAACCTGACCACTTTAGCACAGCCTTGCCCTAGTTATCCAGTATGGGGGGGGGGTGTCTTGGTCAGGCTTCTTCCTCTATTTCTCCGTGCTTCCTCTCTTTGCCCATTGTGGTCAGCGAGTTCTTCTGGAAGAAGTGATTGACACACAATTGATCAAGAGAAATACCTTTTGCACACCGTACTCATTTCCCTGAGAGGAAGCTGGAAGAAGAGGGTTGCACACAGGGCACTGGCAACTGCTCAAGCACTCCATTTGTCCTGGAGGGGATCTACACTAGTACATGAATCATTGTTTACAGTCATTGAACGTTTTGTTTTTGAACGGTTTAAAACGTAGCAGTTTTTAAAACGTTTACTTACTTTTCTCTTTCTGTGGGAATGCATTCCTTTTGGCCACACTAAGAAAACAAATCCATTTGTTCTTTTTCCCAGTCTGCCAATTTCCCCTCCCACTTCCTCTTCTCTCCACTGGCAAACAAACCAGGAAGCAGCCTCTCAAAACTGAAACTAAAAAATGACTGCAAAAAAGAGGCTTAAAAAAAACAACGGCTCCAACTTTGGGGACGGAAATTACATAAATATGCCCCCAGAAATGCGATTGGCTAATTAAGAACTACAGGAAACCCATTTAATACGATGAAATCGGCCACATCATACCAAATAAAGCGACTTATTTCAGAGAAGTTCAAAATAAAAACCGGAGAACAGACAACAATAAAACGTCTCAAACTGAATGTCATGTGGCGAAATGCACACTTAAAAATGGTAAGACACGTTCTAACTTGACTAGTGTAGATCCCTTCCTGGCTTCCCCTCTCCTCACTGGTAACTTCTCTCCGAAATCCCCTTCTCTCTGCTTCCTCCTCATCCAGAATTCTCAGAACCCTGATTTGCTTATTCCTGACTTTTTCAGCCTCTCCAGAACCATAGCCCACCCCTTCCAAGTCCAGATGTAGCCCACATAGCCTAGTCTTTCATGCAGAAGAGCCCTAGGTTTAGATGCAGAGTCTGACCTTGAGCTAATTTCCCACCATCTAAACCCCATGTGTAGATGTCTATGTCATTCATTTTGCTTTTTGTTTCATTTGCTTAATATGAAAGACTGCCTCCTCCCATATAATCCTGCCTGGGTATTAAGATCTTTGGGGGAGGCCCTTCTCTTAGAACTATAGCCTTCAGTGGTGGCTGTAGCCCTTTAGGTAGTGGAACCTACTCCTAGATTGTGGAACGCCCTGCTGAGGCTCCCTCTCTGGCCAGATCTACACCAAACAGGATATAACACATTGTAAAAGGAAAATGGTATATGGAATTTGTCCTGGGCCCCTACAGTTGTCAATACTGTTATAAATCGTTATATAGCAGTAGTGTAGATCCTGCTTCTCTTGTCCTTCTGCTGGCAAGCCATGGTGTTTTTATTCAAGTGGGACTTTGGGAGGTGAGATGCTGCTTTTATTCTATAATTTGTGAGTGTGTTTTTGTGCTTTTAATTGTTTTTAACCAAGTTTTAATCTTTTTTTAAGTTCCTGTGATTATTAGCCACCCTGAGCGCCCATTTTCTGGGTGGTAAGTCAGGATACACATCCAATACATATAAGTTTAGGAGTATTTGTAATATATTGTGGCATGGAGTTGTCTTCTCATACCTGGGTTGTTCTATCAAGTCTCCTTTGGGACAGTCTGCTTGTTGCAACTGAGCCAAGTTTCTTTGCCTTAATTAACAGCTGGCCCCTTTCCTGTCTCAGACTTATCAGGTGTAGGTATGTGTTGTTGTTGTTTTTGGCCCTTCTTCTCTGGCTAACTCCGATAAAAGGATGGGGAGGCCCTGTTCCTTTGAGATGGGGAGGGGGTCTACTGGTAGCTGGACTTGGTATTACTTTGGTCCCTGGCTCCCCTCCCAACAAGGAGGAGGTGCTACATGAGGCATTCCCTGGTAACTGATATGTGAGAGTACATTTGCATCCTCTGTTCTTCAAACTTTGTAAAAGTTTTTAAAATGTATTTCTTCTTCTTCTTTTCATTGATGGGAAGGGTGTCACTGAGTTTTTTGACCAAGCCCCAGGGAGAGGTTTTCTCTCCCCGATGTGGTCTAACCATTTTGAAATACTACCAGGGCTCTAGAAGGTGTGTGCAGGGGGAAAGTTGCTGCATAAAGGAGCTTGCGTAATCTCCAGCTTCATCACATATACAAACTGATTACTTTCATCTTGCAGTTCCTATAATGCCCCTTTACCAGCTAAGTCCCAAAGTAATTATATATTATATGCTCAATATAAATTCCTCTGTTTTGGAAGAGGCTTGTGTATCTGCGTGAGCATCATTAGGAGAAATCTGCAAAGGTGCAGTATGGCCAACATTAAAAGGTCCCTTAGACTCAAGAATGTCTGAAAATGTGTTTGCAGTGTGCTCAGAGAAGACATTCATTAACAGTTCCTCCTTGGCCACCTTCTTGGAATAAGAAACACCTTTGGAAACTTTATTTATAAAGATCAACTGGTTTTTAGATGTATCACATTTGTACAGAGTTAAGTAAAATATAATTTAGTATTCCATAACAAGAACTTTAAACAAAGAACAGTCTGGTAATATGTATCTATAATTCCCAACTACAGCTTCTATCGTAACTTAATGCATATTGTATCCAGAATGAAAACAGCATCAGCTTCTGCTGTTCATGTCTGATGATAGCACCTCCTTTGATAGAATGTGTCATAACATTATGCTGCTGAAAAACCAGGTCATAATATTAACACAGACGAACAGATGAAGCAAAACAAAGACTACAGCTATTGCTCAAAATACACCAGAGAAAGTATTAGTCAACAAAATATTTATTGTTCCGTAATGAAAGATATATTAGTGACACACTTAAACACACAAACACACCAAAAGATTTACACAGAGAAATACATTTTAAGGCCTAAACCACAAAACCTCCATAGCACAGAGAAACTGCAAGCATATCTGGACTACTACATGGCGTGGTGCCTCAATAACACCTGCTAAAGCTGCTGGAATTAGTTGAAATGACTGCAAAGGTTTCCAAGCTCCAAGCCAAAAGCCCATACTGCCCTATTCTTACCACAACTAACACAACTTTACTTTAAATATGTAGTCTCCAGCTATGTCTGTTATTTTCTCCTTACTGAAACATTAGTGGGTGGATCAGGATTTGCATCGCAGCATTCAGGGTGGGGGCTTTAAATATTTGTCCTCCACTGTGGCCCCAACCCTTTGCATGAGCCCCACATATGGAATTCACATAGGAAAAGAATGTCCCCATTAAAGCAAATGGAGGCTTCCCCCCTTTGTAAATTATGGGGGTGGTCCATCTGGGTTGGGACAATAGCAAAAGCTTTTTTAAACACCACCACCACGAAACAACAACTATCCTGAACCCTAGGGCCACAATCTGGATCAGGTCCTTGCTTACTTTTGAGTAAGAAGAAAGAACAGGTGTAGCAGCATGCCATGACTTAAAGGCAACATGCAGTTTGGCTCTAAGACCCAGAACACAGGGAGGGATCATGCAGAAATGCACAGCACAAGGGCCCCGGTTTGTATGTAACAAGAATCCACCATGGATAAATTTCCCCATGGTGCTTCTTGGCATGGCAGTGGCCGCCATTTTGAATGTTTGAGCTATGGCAGGGGTGTGCCATAGTTTGTAGTTACATGCAAACCCAGTGAGGGTGTCTTGTGGTGGTGACTGACTGTTTTATGGGCTATTTTAGGGTTGTCAACCACCCCAACAAGCCACCTTCACCATGTTCACATGTAACAATAAGCTACGACCACTTCACACACACTGTGGCTCGAATATTCAGCAACAATAGGCACTGTGGGCTTCTGGCTCCATGTGTCATGGGAATGATTGCAGCATGGTTTGTTGATCACCCCCCATGCCCCTATTATTCTAAAGAAACTCCAACTTGTTTAATAAATGAAAGCAATTAATTAATCATGCAACTCCTGCAGATGCTGTACATCTCATTGATGATATTTCATTTCACTTTTAACATTTTGTTTAAGAACCTATGTGCTTTTCCCCCATCTTCATATCTGTTTATTTCTCTGAAATGTCTAGCCCTTCCCATCTGTAAGACTGGGATATCTTACAAGATGTATTATGTAAAAAAAAACCCCACCAAACTACTAAAATACATGCTAAAATTTCACTCCCAGTTAATGGCTTGACCGCGATCACCAAAAGTCAGTGTAAACAATGGTCTTGCAATGCCTCTCAAAAAGTTTGGGCTCTGGGGGAGTATAGTTCCTTACTTCAGGGAAACTCAGTGAAAACACTTCTCCATGAACACTTGTCTGAAGTTGATACACAGGCAGAATATTTAGGAGAGTGTTTTCAGCAGATCTGAGGAATCACCTTGGTAGAGAAAATATCAGAAAAACAGGACAGCGCTTGTTAGATTTGCCTCAAAGGCAAGTTCAGTGTTAAAGCAGATGGTGCAACTTGCTTTGTAAGTGAAAATTTGAACACAAGGACGTCATCCAGGTATGCCACACAAGAGATCTGCTTATCCCAGTAAGTCTTGTAATGAAGGACAGTCCTCTCCCTCTTTCCTCCTCTGTATCTCACTTGCTAGTAGCAAGAGGCTGAACAGGAATATTCATAACATCATGCTCTCTCACAGTCCCACCGCTATGTGGGAAGAGGTCAGCTTTTCTTCAAAGCAGTGAAAGTTCAGAGCTCACTGTGTGCGGTGTCTCTGATCACAGTGGCTTTGTAGTATCTGTAGTCCTACCAAGGAAAAAGAAGACAAGGATATAGAATTTTGACTCAGCATATCTGAGGCATCTCTCTTGCCGTGAAGCAGTGCAGAAGCAGAACGAGGTTTGGCCTTGGTTTGTATCAGCATTTTATTTCATTTCATTTTTAAAAGCTATTGATATGCAGCAAGCTTCATTTGGATGCATGGTGGACTGAAAAGACAATGCTTCTGTTCCTTACCCTCCCTCATTATTGAATGCTGCACCCATTAAAACACTGGGCCCTTCGATGCTAACTAGGGGAATCATATGGAAAGAAAGACAGGCCTCCTGTCTTGAAAGAGGAATTTCAGCAGGTGTCATTTGTATGCATGCAACACCGGGTGTAATTCCCCCCATCACAACTGTTAAAGCTGCAGGAGCTATACTAGAGGGACCAGATACAAAGGGTAGGGTTCCTGCAGCTTTAACTGCTGTGATGAAGAGGGAATTTCACCAGGTCCTGCATGCATACAGATTACACCTGCTGAAATTCTCTCTTCATCACAACTGTTAAAGACACAGGAGCCCTGTCTGCCTTTCCATATGGTCACCCTAATGCTAGTCAGACCACAAAAGCCTGAAAGCTCACAACAAGAAGCATGAACTATTGAATATGTTATAAAATTATTTGGCTTCATTGGTGTGGCAGATTGCATGGAGGGGAGGCTAGGTGAATCCATATTGCAGTCTGGTTCTTTCATATGATGAAGTTGTAGGCTTTACAGAGTGGGAGTGTGGGGCTCTCCACAAGATCCCAACCCCTCAGAGCAGCCTTCCCCAACCTGGTCCCCTCCAGATGTTTTGGACTTCAACTCCCATCAGCCTCAGCCAGCATGACCATAGTCAGGAATCTTGGGAGTTGTAGCCCAAAACAACTGGAGGGCACCAGGTTCGGGAAGGCTGCCTCAGAGCATTCTCAGCCCCCTTACATCAGGGAATAGGGCTTGTAACTACTCCAAGTTTCTGTTCTTGGACCTAGGAAACCCCTGATCATCATGGGGAGGGGTGAAGACTGTCCCTCCCTCCTAGAAACCACCTAATCTGCATCTCTTCCCTCACTCTTTCTCTGCCTTTTCTCTCTCTCCCCTACTTCGCATTCTCTGCTGCTTATAAAACCAAAACTGCCCCTTTCACTTCTGCATTTTCACCAAACCCCAGGTTTATTATTTATTTATTATTTACTCTGTTGATTCTCCTTGATCTCTCAGCGGCTTTCGATACCATTGACCATGGTATCCTTCTGGAACGTCTGGCTGAGTTGGGAGTGGGATGTACTGCATTGCAGTGGTTCCGCTCCTACTTGGTGGGTCGGCTCCAGAAGGTGGTGCTTGGGGGACATTGCTCGGCCCCGTGGACTCTCCAGTATGGGGTTCCGCAGGGGTCAGTCTTGTCCCCCATGCTGTTTAACATGTACATGAAACCGTTGGGTGCGGTCATCCGGAGTTTTGGAGTGCGCTGTCATCAGTACGCTGATGACACGCAGCTCTACTGCTCCTTTTCATCCTCATCAGGTGTGACTGTGGATGTGCTGAACTGGTGCTTGGCTGTGACAACTGAAACTCAATCCAGACAAGACTGAGATGCTGCTGGTGGGTGGTTTGTCTGATCGGATAGGGGGCGTTCAACCGGTTCTGGATGGGGTTGCACTCCCCCTGAAGGAGCAGGTTCGTAGCTTGGGGGTTCTCCTACAACTATCTTTGTCACTTGAGGCTCAGGTGGCCTCGGTGGCACGGAGTGCTTTCTATCAGCTCCGGTTGGTGGCCCAGCTACGCCCCTATCTGGACAGGGATAACCTAGCTTCAGTTGTTCATACTTTGGTAACTTCCAAATTAGATTACTGCAATGTCCTCTACATGGGGCAGCCTTTGAAGACGGTCCGGAAGCTGCAGCTTGTGCAAAATGCGGCTGCCAGATTGATAGCATATGACACCGATTCTGGCCCGCTTGCATTGGCTGCCTATATGTTTCCGAGCCCAATTCAAGGTGCTGGTTTTAACCTATAAAGCCCTACATGGCTTGGGACCGCAATACCTGATGGAACGCCTCTCCCGACATGAACCTACCCGTACACTACGCTCAACATCTAAGGTCCTCCTCCGAGTGCCTACTCCGAGGGAAGCTCAGAGGATGGCAACAAGGGAGAGGGCCTTTTCAGTGGTTGCCACCCGACTGTGGAATGATCTCCCCGATGAGGCTCGCCTGGTGCCAACATTGTTATCTTTTCGGCGCCAGGTCAAGACTTTTCTCTTCTCCCAGGCATTTTAACAGCATTTAATGACTTTAAGTTTGTTTTTAATGGACCCCAGAATTGTTGTTTTTAAATGGATACTGTTGTTTTTATACTGTTTTTTATGTTTTTGATGGTTTTTAAATTTTGTATACTTTTAATGTTTACCATTTTTAATTGTTGTAAACCGCCCAGAGAGCTTCAGCTGTGGGGCGGTATATAAATGTAATAAAATAAATAAATAAATTTAAAGTATTTGTAAACCATCCCTCATTATCAAATCACAGGGCAAGTGTACAAAATACATTAAAACAACAATTAAAATAAAACACATATATAGAAGCAACAACAATGAAAATCTACAAAATCAGCAAATGTGTACAGATAGTTTTCACCAGGTGCTTAAATACCACCAAGGATGATGCCTGGCATAATGCAAGGACGTGTTTATACGATGACACTTTGTATGCTGCTTCTCTCAAAAACCTGCAGCATTGCTGATGCGAGATGGTTTTAAGAAAGCTAGACAGCAAGAGGGCGCATGGGCTATCTGGCCAGGAAAAACCTCAGTGCCGGCAGCCATTTGGCTTGCCAAGCCCATCTCCTGCCTGTGCTCCAGGGCTTACTGCACTGGGATCTGCCCCTAGGAACACCCCTGAACTGAAGCCACCAGAGACAAATGAAAGAAACAATGTGGTGGCACTGCAGCAATTAGAAAAGTTGCAGTAAAACCAGGGCCGGTGCCAGACTATTTTACGCCCTAGGCAAGGCGAGCTCTGGGCGGGGAGGGGGGCTACCTCACGGGTGGGTGTGTGAGGGGGTGTCACTTGTGCTGTCCCAAAGCTTACTGGGGGTGCAGCCCCGCCCCTTATTCTGAGAGGCAGCCCGTGGGCGCCACTTCTTCCACGCCCCCCTGAGGGCCACCCCTCCCAGCTCTGGAAGGGCAGCCCGTCCGGGCCTCCTTCAGGGCGCAGCAGCAAGGCCGGGCATGCCGCTTCTGCCCTCGACTGTGCAGCTGCTCCTGCACCTCTATGCACCCTGTGAGGAGGGGCTGCGAATGAGCCCTGGCTGGCTGGGCTGGTGGTCTCTGTCCAGCAGTCCCCGCTCAGTCTCCAGCGGCTGCAGCCCCCAACGGGGAAGGCGGCGTGCCGAGGCTGCTGCTGCTCCATGGGGGCTGTCTGTCTCTGCGTCCTCCTCGCCCGCCTCCCCAACCCACAGAGCCTTTGGCCGTCCCCCGGCCCACTCCTCTTCCGTCTCCTCCATGTTGCCTTCGAGGGTTTTGCAACAAACAACACCCCCACCCACCCTGTGGACAGCGTAAATGAGTGGTGCCACTCCGGGGCCTCTGATTACAGCTGCAGGAAAAGGCTGGCCACACGGGGCACACGCAAGCCAAACCCCCACCCCCAAAAACCTCCGACTCCAGGAGTGGGGAGAGGGGGCAGTCTGCGACCCTCTGACGTCTGCGCCCTAGGCAGCTGCCTAGTTGGCCTTAATGGTAGCACCAGCATTGAGTAAAACGGCACCACGGAAAAGCACACTTTCAGGGGTAAAAGCCCGATGTGGCTGCGAGTTGGTGGCTGCATCATATAAACAACTCAATGTCACTGTGCAGCCACTACACCCCCCAGGTGTGAGAGAATTCCAAAGGCAGGGTGCCACAACTGAAAAGGCCCTGCCTCTGGTGGCTGTCAGATGTATCTATGCACGTGAAAGGACAACAGGAGGCCCTGATCTGTAGATTTCCATGAATGGGCAAGTTGATGTGAGAGAAGGTGCTCCCTCAGGTATCCCCTCCAGCTGTACTTAATTCCAACCCGCTAGTGTGTGGGGGGAGGCAAATTGTACCTGACCTTCTCTTAGGCTTCTCACAGGGACATATAGACCTAAAATCACTCTTTCATTTTTTAGAAGTCTAATTCTAAATACAGTAGCCCAAGGCAGTCATTAAGCTGCACACATCAGGGCTAAAACTGTATAAGGGGCAAGGTCATGCACACAACCCCCTTCCTCTAACATCTCTGGGCACACAGAAAGGTCTGTAAAGGCAAGCTAAGAAGGAAGGTTTCTAGGTGAGTTCAGCTGAATGTGCTTAGAAGCCTCAGAATGATTGGGATCCCTAATGAGCCATAGTGCCTCTTCTCACTTACATAGTGCCAACTCTCTCTCTTCCTTCAAACCCATCCTCAAAACACTTTTTTCATGGAGCTTTACGTTTAACTGCTTCATCTTAATCCCCAACTGAAACAAATGCCTGGGAATACAGAATGCATAAGCGCTTTTGCTTATGTATGTTCATCTTTGGCCTTGCCTCTCTTGTACCCACCTACGCTTTGCTGTTTCCTTCCGTCTTCTAGCCACACATGTTGTCTAAATTTAAAACATAAGCTCTTCAGGGCAGAACTCTTTGTTTGTTTGCCAGACTTTATAAAGCAGAGGTGCACAACCTGCAGTCCTTGGCTACTCTGTGTGTGGGCCCTGAAGCTGGCAGTTCAGCTTTTCAACACAGCTCGTCTAAGCTACAGGGTGGGGTGGGGGAATGTTGTTCCCTGGCTTCTGATACCTAGTTTCCTGCTGCTATTGGCTATGGAAAAACAGCAGTCTCAAAAACAGCCGATCACCGAGGGGAGGAAGACGTCTTCCCCACCACCACCTTGTGTGTGTGTGTGTAGGAGGTGTGTGTGTGTGTGTGTATGCGTGTGCATTTGTATGTAACAGCTCCAGCTCCCAGCCAAAACTGCATGTTGCCCTGGGAGCCAAAAAGATTGTGCACCCCGTTACAAGTAACATCCATGTACATGGAGGGCATTATGCAAATTGCTGGGCCTGTTCAGATGACACTCTAAGCCATGGTTAGGCCACTAACCCTTTTGCAGCAATTGTGGTAATGTAGCCACCCTGGTTAGGAATGGTTCACACGACACGCTTAGCCATAATGTTTAGCTCAAAATGCTTAACCACCATGGCTTAGCATGTCATCTGAACAGGGTCACTATGCTCTGTCCAGGACTGTTGATGTAGCAGATGAATCTAGTTAAAACAGAAGTTTTAAAATGTGGAAGTATGGTAGACTGAAGACTGAATTCAGTCAAATAAAAGATATTCTATATACAGTGAAAAGATGTATGTTCTCCCCCCTCCACCACCAAGGCAGCACATAAAAAAAATCATACTTATCCCAAAGTTTCCAGCTTTGCATTATCCCTAGGAAGGCAGCAGGCAGCTGTATGATCAAGAGGATTAGCAGATGTTATAAAGGAAAAACAGTGCATTAAGTACTAAGTACACCTTCTTCATCGCTGTTTGCTGTTAACAAGAGATGTAAAAGTCATTCTCAACAGAAACCAATTTTGTACTTATTTTATTATGCAGGGAACTGAGAAGGACCAGCCATAGCAGGAAAAGACTGCAAATGACAGAAATGAAGGTTAATGCTTCTGAGCCATGTTACATTGTAAAACTGAATGAATAAAAAGCTTCTTTTTTTAAGGGTAAGTTGTCCCTTTAGAAACAGATCTAACTGAAATGTTAAAAGTGGTTCATTTTTGCATTTTTTTTGTTCTAGGCACAATTTAAAATGGATTTTATTTTTAGTGGCTGTTTAGATTGATTAGAAGTCGTACTCTAGGTTTTGCTTTGTTTAGAAAACTAGAAACCAGTGCAGGCAAACTACTGCCCCATGAACTGGTAGGAGTGCAGTGTAAATGGCTCCCCTTTCCCAGTGTTAAGCTATTCTTAAACTGTATGTATGAATGTGGTCTTATCCTTTACCCATTTACTTGATATGGCATTTTAAAACCTCTAAAGAATAATTGCCATGGCTAGGCTGAAGAAATGCTTTGTTAGCCCCTCCCCTACATACTTGGCAGCATATATCCTACATCTAACCTCAGCTACTTCAATTAGTACTACTTTGAGTAGTACCACTCCTCATGCCATAACTATAATTTGTGTTACTTCAACGTGCTTCTTGACAGGAAATATTGCCTAAGTTAATGATATTCATTCATTACTTTTTTGTAAACTGGCCTCAAAAGGGCAGTACTGAAATACAATAAATAAAAATAAATAAATTCTCACAAAGGGCCATTAAGGCAGTCCAGTTTATATTCAGGTGCACTGAACCTGAACAGAGCAGATGCATGGCCCCACCCCTATCCATCATGGCATTTATCACCCCCTATAAGTGTATGAAGTGGAGAGCCTCCTATTTCTGTGGAAGCTCTCTTTAAGAGCCAGAATGCAGGGTTCTTACTTGTGTTGAGAGCCTCCACACTCTATTTTAGGGTGACCAACTGTCAGGGTTTCCCTGGATTTGTCCTGGTTTTTGTTCTATGCTGGGTGTCAGGGGGGATTTTCTATAATTTTCTAAAATTACTGGGGGCATATCTGCACAAAGGGTTTGCCCCAGGGTTGCTTCTCTGTAGCAGCATGTCATTTACATATCATTGCTGCCATTGTGAAGCCATCCAGGGGCAAACCCTGGAAACTCCACTCTAAAAAGTTGGGCACTTACCTTGATTTTTTTGGGAGCGAAACCCATGGAGCAGAACCCATGGCACCCCCTGATTGGTCACCATGCATGGCCCCGCACCCCTAGAAAAGTAAAAAAAAAAAATGGGGGGAGGAGAGGAATGGGGCCATTCTTCCTCCCCCATCCTTTTTTAATTTTCTAATCTCTATCTGCGGAGCTCTGCAGATACATATAATAAAAATAAAAATGGGGGGAGGAATGAGGCAGCTAGAAGGAGGACAAGTGGTTCTCCCAGTCGTGTCCTCCTCTGCTGCTGCGTTCCTTCCCCCTGTTTTTATTTTTGTTATATGTATCTGCGGAGCTCCACAGATAGAGATTAGAAAATTAAAAAGGGGGGAGGAATGGCTCCGTTCCTCCTCTCCCCCCCGATTTTTTCTTTTCCAGAGGCACAGGCCAGAAAAATCGCACTTGCCTTCCTTCCCGTGCAGATGCCGGGAAGGAAGGCAAGTGCGGGTGCAAGGTGCCTCACCGCGCCAAAGTGCCTCTGTAAAGACTGGGGCCTGGAATGACAGGCTTTCCCCTTTAAGGCTGCCATTACCATGGTGGTGGGAGGATTACATGCTTTCTGGAGGAGTGTCATTCCCCTCATTGCTCCAAGTAGAGCCTTAAACATGTCATTCCTAGAATTATAGTAAAGGCCTCAATAGTACAGTGGGGCGGGGGGTGGGAATGACATGCTTTCCAGGGGCCCCAGAAAGCATGTTTCCTATCCCCCCCACTGGGTGTCCTCTTTTCTGGTTTCCCAAATATGGCCACTTTAGACTGTCACCCACCATGAGTAGAGGGTGATGAAACAGGGGTGGGACTACAACACTCCCTCACACATTTTATCTATTCATGTTCAGAACAACTGAATAGGGCACACATATATGTTTACTCAAATATAGTAGCCTATTGAATTCAGTGGGACTTAGTTCCAAACTCCAACTCTGCTCAGATGACACGCTAAGCCACAGTAGTTAAGCATTTTGAGCTAAACATTATGGCTTAGTGTATTGTGTGAACCATGACTTAGCATGCCATGGGAACCATTCCTAATCATGATGCTACCTAATCATGGTTTAAACATGCTCACTAACCATTTGCTGCAAAAGGGTTAGTGGCCTAATCATGGCTTAGTGTGCTGTCTGAACAAGGGCCATTATGTTACACTAATCACGTAGCACATAACAGAGGCCTCTCTCTCTCTCTCTCTCTCTCTCTTTTACTGAAGTGTAAACTTGTGTAGCTCTGATTTGGATCAGGACCACTGTATTCTGGAAGGGGAGAATTAAACCTCCCCTCTCTATTCCCCTTGGGGGGTGGGGGTGGTAAAACAAGAAAAAAAAATCCATTCACGCGTAATGTGTAGTTTGGCTCTTCCTCCCAGGTAAGTGAGTATAGGATTGCAGCCTAAATGTAAGCTCTTTTTCCATCTCTAATTCACACTCTCAGCAACCAAATCTCCAACACACAATCTTAAGGGAATACCCAGCCCAGAGGTATGATTAGTCCAACTTTGCCTCAAAATGTTTAATGCGCTGTTAGGGCATGGTGGGATCACAGGAAACTGATGTGAAGAGCTGTCTCCCTAGATCTGTTAATATGAACTCTTATTGTTCCCTTGGTAGTTAATACACTAGTAAATGCAATTGTTATTTTCAAAGTGTATCACTGACTTTAAGTGAAAAAACTGCGGATCAAAACAGCTAGCCGGTTTTCTGTCTATGAAAAAAAAATGCTACCGAATGTAATGGAAACAAGTGGTAAATGTAAAAGAGAAATGATCTGTCTCATAAAAGAAAGAAAGAAAGACTGGGATATCAACAACGGCTATTTATCATCAGAGGCAGGTAAAAATGCCTTACCAAGGACCAGATGCATTTTGTCCAAGTTTGCTCAGCTGTCTTGTACATCTCAGAATTCTGAACTACCAATTTATGTACCAAAACAATGTCTGGCACATACGGAAACTACCAAAAGCAAGAAGTTGGTTAGAAATTGGTTTTTTCAGCATTTCATCGGAGCATTTCAAAGTGAATCTCCAGAAGGAGATGGGGGTGCTTACAATTCCAGGGGGCTTCTTGCCTTCCCTCCTTCTTTAAAAACCAACAACAGCCAGTTGTTAAAGTTGCCAGCTTAGGCAGAAGATCAGAAGCAGCCTAAAACCCTCTGGGCAAGTCTACCACTGCCTGAGGCCCAATCTAACCTAAATCCAGATCTAGGTTAATTTTTGGGGACACCAAGCAATGCTGTGAATATTAATCTGATTATCCCCCAAATTATTTCAAATATAATGGTGGGGGGATCCATCCATTTCCAATCAGCTAGATGACAGAAGTATAAAGCCTAGCTTTCAGAAAATGTTGAAGTAAGATTCAACTGCTCATCTGATCCGCTTCTGTAGGCGGAATGTGGGAGCAGGATGTAATATATGTTTATGCTTTTGCCACCTTACAGTAAAAAAAACCAAAACAAAAAAAACACAAAGGTGTCTCTTAGAGAAGAGTTGGAACTGAGCAGGTTCCAGGTCCATGCTTTTGGGTGTGGTTCCAAGATGGATACCAAACTGAGAACTATATGAAGAAATAAACCAGATATTGTTTCATCTTACTAGTATAGGCTACCTATGTTACACAAGATGCCATCTTGTTCTTCACCTTAGGATTTGGGCTGCTATCAAGGCGATTTTGAACATTAGTTGAACGTGGGTGGGTAGGTGGAGAAATTATGAGTAAGCTGCCTTTCCTGTTTTCGCATGGCTTGTTTTTAAAAGGACTTTGCGTGGGGGAAGATACAGATGGTGTTTCTACATCCAGAATGTATGCACCTCCCAGATACAAATCCCCTTTTGAAATTATATCAGCCACACAAAGCAGCTGTACTTTTTCTCCAGGTACCCTGAATCTGCTCTCATTTCAGACTAATCAGTTCACCCCAAAGGTAATTAGGAAGGATAGATCTTGGCTCACCTTCTAAATCCATATGGCCATACAGTAACTTAATATGGACTATCTATCTAGGTTTCTGGACATGATCTGAGGTCGCATGATGCAGACACCTTGCTGAAATTGGTTTGTTCAGTGACTGAATGGGAGAACACCTGGGAACCTTGTGAATGCTGCCTGGAGATCCAGAATAGAAGAGAGATTTAAATCAGGATTAAATCAGGACTGGGGAATCTACAGCCCTCCAGATGTTGTTGGCCTCCACTTGCTATTGGCCATAACCAGCCTGGGCAATCGCAAGGGATGATGGTAGTAGTAGTTCTTTAGCATCTGGAGAGCCACAATCTCCCCAGCCATGATGCTTATGTTTGAAATAATAAATAAATTCTTGCATTTTTCTTTGATGCAACTGCTCTCTGATTGGATCCAGTGGTCTGGATTAGAGGGCTGAGCAGAGGGTTGTAGATGGATGCTACTCATAGCAGTGGGATTCCTAGAAAAAGACCACTCAATAATATTGGCCTGGTTCAGACAACATGCTAAACCATGCTGCTTCCCTTAACCATTTTGTGGTTAAGCAGCATGGTTTAGTGTGTTGTTTGAACCATTATTCAAACTGGGATTTGCTATTGGATTTATTGTTTGAATGGGAATATTTGTTCTCTCGTTTCCAGCTATTTTGTAAGCTTCAATAAGAAACGTCATATTTATTGGGGCTTAAAGTTTCGTTGTTGTTGTTTTCCAAAGTACTTGAAAATATAATTGCTGCCACTGAAGTTTGAATTTATTTTGCAATTTCCACCCCTTATAAACATTACTTTTCCCTCCATTTTGACACAGTGCACTTGTAAATTGTCATAGTGAGTGAATTTCAAAAGAGCGATGTCTTAATCAATGTGTTTAAATCTGCCCTCACCGTAGAGTTCAGTGAAATATTTCATCGTACTTTAGACCAGTCACAGGGACTTTTTTTTCCAGAGTTATGGAACAGCCTGCAGGCTATTCTTGAATACTGACAGTAATTTCAGCGCCTTGCAATGCGGTGCTTTGAAGCAGTCAAACACTGAATCTTGTTCCGTTGTCATTGATTCTTGCTAGTGTGTTGACGCCATCAAGTCACATTGCCTGGTTATATACTGTTCCATTGTTTAATACATATTTTTCTTACCCCGAAGTCCTTGAAATTTTATTGGGTTTTTTTTTTGTCAGGAGTTTCTGGAAGGCAAGAAATTGACTTGGGAGGAATCACATTATTCTGAAGGTTCCACCGTGAAGGTAGCATTTTACCCGCAGTGTTAAAAACATTTCCTCATTCTGTCAAAGGAATGATCAAACAACAGACCAGCAGACATTATTTTATTTCCACCTAATCATGTTCTACAGCAGAAAGGCACTCCAGGGCCTTCACTGCTCTCCTGCCTTCACGTACCGGAGGTATATTGAGAGGCAAAAGGCCAAAGGGCAGGTGCTTTCATCCATGTGGGAAGTGCAAATGGTAGAACAATACTGCACACACCGGAATACATTTCTGCTATTATTGAGTGGGTTTGTGTTGTTTTACAGCAAATGGAAAATGCACTTGACAAAACAGCTCCTAAACATTTCAGAGTCAGAACACTGATGGTCAGGGATAGAAATGGGTCATTGTACGCTGTCTGTACTACCATGACCGCTTTACCCCAGTTTGCAAAAAGGAACCACCACCACCAATAGAATTTGCTCATGCTGAATTCCAATTTTTAGGCAAATTGACTACCTTCTCTCTGAAGAGCCATTGCAGCAGCATGATAAGTATGTGAAGATCTATTGGTATAATGCACTAGGGAATCCCAGGTACATCAATTGCCTATAATGGGACCTAGGGTCTTTTTCTGTAGCTTCCTAGGAGGATTCAGACACTTATCTTCTAGGTGAGAATCTGTGACTAGATGGTCACATAATGCATAGCATGCAGCTAGGTATCTTGTTTTTACTTTAATTGCAGGTGCAGGGAAGACCCTGCTGGGAATCCAGTGTACAGAAAGAGCCGACACATTTTAAATCCCCAGTGAAATCAGAATGAACATTCCCTCCCCATCTGGCTAGGAGTTTCATTTACAAAATTCCCACTGGCACCAATGCAAACTATTTTTTCACCTAAGCATTCTAGCTGCACCAACAGGAGGGGTTTTTTTTTGTTCTGATCATACTGGGGAGGGAAGAAATAAGCCTCCCTACTCCATATGCTCCATCCCTGGTAAGGATTGTTTTTACTGTACCTATAATTAGTTGAAGTAAAAACAAGATAACTAGCTGCATGCAGCACACTAAGGGCTTTGCTAGACCTACCGGGTGTTCCGTCGTTGAGGAGCGGTGAAAGCGGCTTTTCCCGTTCAGCCGTGACGCCTCATGATCCACAACTTCCTTAGATTTGTGGCGGAAGTTTGCGCCGGTTGTGCTGCTGCCACCTCGAGCACGGTTGCGCAGCCACACCGGCCTGATTTCCGTGGGGGGTTTTTTCGCTCGCCGCATGGTTTGTGCAAGTCTGAAAGACGGCAAACAACGTAGATCGCTTGCGCAGCCGTCAGCGATGCCGCCGCGGCACCGCCGGCGGCGGCGGCAGTGGCAGTGCCAGCTGAAGTGCTGCTGCTGCTGCTGCTGGTGCTGCTGCTGCGTACCAGCCCCCTCAGGCACCAGCGAGTGTCGGTGTTGAGGGTCAACATTGATGCGGTCACTTCCTGATGGGGGTTGTGGCGGGTGTCATATGACCCGAGGTCAGTCGTCTGCATGGGCACTCTATGCCTACATCTCCCATCATGCCTCTGAAGTGTCGGTGGCAATGACCGCCTCTATGCCCTCCCCCCCATCCCACGGAGCCAACCCACATCTGGGCGTAGGCATGGCAGCAGCCCAGAAACAGCTGTGCCCTCTTCCAGCCGCGTACCCACACCAACAGGCACACAGCCCTTCATGCCTGGAGCGTCCCCCTCAGTCCCCGCTCGCCTTTACATCTTCGGCGCAGCGTACAGCACCGCCATTATGCGGCGGCTGTGGCTGCCCACCCGAGGAGTCACCAACTTCCCATGACTGTGGGATGCCCGCCTTTCCGAAAAGTGACCCACGCAGAGGTTGAAATAGGAAAAGCAGGCGCTCATCCCCCACCCCACCCCCCACCCACCCCCAGCAGCACACCAGCCACTTTTCCGGTCCTCCGGTCCTGCACAAACTGCCACTGTAGGAATAATAAAAAAAAGCCGCTCAGCTGCGCTGCCCCAGCTGCGGGCTGGGCGCAAATGGCGGAGGCGGCTTGACCGAAGCCGCTGGCCACTCCCCTTAGCACGCCTTTTCCCGACCAGTGCGGACCGCAGTGACCTCACATCCTCCCACACGTACTCCAAATTAGCGCGGGCCGGCAGGAAAAGGCGCACCAGAACTCACTTTTTTAAAGACGGGATAAAGAGGCTTCACTACAGGATAACGACGGATCCTGGTGAACGTCATCTGGAAGCCTCGACACGACTGCGGAAGGTAACGCATGCTACAGCCTCGTCTAGTAACGTCCTAAGAGTAATATGTAGTTTGGCTAGTCACACCCTTAGGAGGTATGGCTGACAAAACGTTTTCAACCTGAGGGCTGCCCGTGGGGCCACATTTCATTGGTGACAAGGCCACAGGCAAAGTGGGCAGGGCTGAAAAATCCACCATCCCAATTCAATTGTTATCAATTTATAGTAGGAAAAATGTCTATTCAGATGTAAGCATGAACAGCACATCTACTCACAAATAATCAGGACATGGCTTGGCATGTCTACTCAGGAGTAAGCATGAGCAGCATGTCTACTCAGAAGAAAGTAGGACATGGCTCAGATGGAAGCAGGTCTGAATCACTCAGCCGCTTCCTCTCCTGTCCCTCCCTGTCTACTTCACAGGAAAACAACAACAACACTTATCTCCAATCAGCTGCTGGTTGCGGATAAGAGGTTTTCCCTCTGTGGAAGGAAGTACCAGGGCAGATGGGAAACTCCTGTGGGGCTGATGGAAGTTGGAATCCAACATCTGGAGGGCCACCTGTTCTCCACCCTGGCTCAGTTTGAAGGGCTGTTCAGACCAAGTTTGGTGGAAAGTGAAAGATCAGAAAGAAAGGAGAACAGGGGCCTTGAAGTTGCCCGTACACAGTTTGCACCAGGACTACAGACTGAGCAGGCACCACACTTATCACCTGGTCGCAATTGCATTGTATTTCTGTTTCAATAACAGTCAATAACTGCTAGCTCAGCATGGTTCAGGGGACTCAAGAGGCTCTGCTGGATCCTGTGATGCTGCTGGCTATGGGCTGGCTCCTAAGTCTGGCTTCCAGATAGTTGGCCATGCGAGTAGGTTTTTGCGTTCAGGGCACTTAATACAAAGGGAAATATTCTTCCTAAAAGTTCCACTCCAGGTTGGATGGTATTTATTTAGAAATGTTTACCCAGGCTTCCTGTTTTGCTTTGGTTTCACCTTCCTTGCTGTGTAAGTATGATTGTAAAATATTTATGTGCGCTTCTCAGTAGTTATCTGACTGTGAAGAAAAGGAAAACAATGGTGCGATGAGAGAGCAGTGCTGATGCTTTCATTTGTGTATTTCAGAGGAAACACTCCACATCTGGATACCTGTGTGCATGTTTTAAGTTTCAGATACCCAGTGGGAAAGAAGGTGCTGCATTCAGACCTGCAACAGGAAGTTAGCATTCTTTAAGGCATTTGTGAACCAGAAGCCACTGCCGTTTAAGAGTTGTCCCCACAGCCTACCATGCCTAAGCCTCCATGCATGCAATTGGCATAATTCCTATTATTTGCCTGTTTACTCCTGCCATTATTTAGGATGATAGAGCTGAAGGGGGGCTTGGTAGGCCATTTTCACCTCTCCACTTGACGCAGGCAATCCATAGCCACAGTGTCCCAGTCAATTGGCTATCCAGCCTCAGAAAGGGAGAGGCCTTCACTCCAGGTAGCTCAGCTCTGGTGCCCTCCAGAGGTGTCAGACTACAATTCCCAGTTGCCTTGATGGGGGATGCTGGGAGTTGTAGTCTAACACGTCTGGAAGACACCAGGCTGGGGAAGGCTGAGGTAGCCAATTCCATTGCCAAACTGCTCTTACCATTAAGAGGCTTCTCTGGTTGTTGAATCAAAATCTTATAGCTGAAGCCCAGTAGATCTCACCTCACCTTCCTTAATCACCCATGTGTGTCTTGTAAGAAGGGCAAGGAGGATTCCCTCAGTTCCAAAGTCTGGTCACAGCTTTATACTACACACTCTAAACATGTAACCATTTCAAGGACCTCCAATTAAAACCAAATAGATTTACCTGGTTGAGGTGTCCCTGTGGTATCATCATCGATGAACAAAGTGTTGTCTGTCAATCCATTACTCCCAGTTCTTTATTCTCCCAATTTTTATCCAACAAATGAAATTCTGCACAGCTGTCTTAACTCTACACATGATATTGATCATGTATTGAGGGACTTAGAATGACGAAAGAGCCATGCAGAAATTATTATTATTATTATTATTATTATTTGGCAGCAATAATGTCAAACACAGAGGATTATGTCTGCGGTGTCTTTGGAATACTTGTCACTCACACATAACTCATGTCTCATGCCAGCTCTCTTATCAATAATATGACTTGGGATAGAAAAAAGTCAGCTCAACCATTGTGCGAATTCAAGGTCAAGCTATAAGACTTTGAAAAGTATTTCAGGGATGTTTTAACCAACACACAGGAGTTGGGGCAGAGGTTTGTATGTTCTGCAAGCACACAGCCCATTCTTTCCAAGGACGTCTGAGCCATTCCAACCTAGACGCCCAGCTCTCATTAATTATAGGAGGAGCAGCAGTTGTCTGAACTCACCCACTGTAGAAAAGCACAACACACCAGTGCTCAATTTCATTTGCCCATTTGTACTTGTAATGTGACAAATCATGCCAATATTTCACTATGGTTAGGTTTCATTTCTCTTGGGCTGTTTGGATACTTTAAACAACAATCCATAACTAGTTTTCAAGTCATGATTCTGGAAAGGACACCAGAAGAGGCAAAAAAATAAATCTTAAAATACAAGGTGGTGAATGGGTGAGAGAACAGAAAGGCATCTGCAGCATGCTAATATGCTTCTGAGTCACAGTTCTTTAGGATTCAGTGTTTATATAGAAGACATTTGTGTTGAAGGTAGGGATATTATATTTCTATACTGCAAATAATAATAAATAAAAATAATAAATAATGTTTGTTTTACAGTCAATGAGAGTTAGGAAGTCCTTGTGAATATCAGTACAAGTTATGTGCAAACTGCGTCTCCTTGGCTGTTTTTGTCTGGTACCAAATGTACATGACACAGCCTTTTTATTTATTTTATTTATTTTTATTTTTTCTATGTAACTATTCAAATTTTTGTTTAATTGTTTTACTTATATACACAAATACAGAATGATAGGAAGAAGGGAGGTGGAACCTAAAGGGGAGGGAATGGGGACAGGAGGGCAGGAGTTGGGAGAAGCTATTTGTATTGAATTGAAAAATGAAAAAAAATTAATGAACTGTTAATAACAAAAAAAATCATGGTAATTATAAATCAGGTCAACCCTATGCATGTTTGAACTGAAAGAAGGCTTACATTTTTTTAGGACTATTGTAGTTGTAGGTCTTTTTTTCCTGTCTAAATATGCAAAGGATTGTGTCCTTAATGGGGTTTCTCTCTGAAAATATAGTCTTAGATATCTTGTTGTTCTCTACTGTGGTTTCACAATGCTAGTTGCTCCTGTTTTCAGATCTGTTCATTTCCTCTGTCTTATTTCATAGGAATTAGGGATTCTTCTCTATCTTTTAAAAGCACATTATAGAAACCAAGATATATGAGAGAGGGTAAAAAAATGGGTTCAGTACATAAGAAAATACTAATGGGCTGGCACTAAAGGTGATTTACTTATTCGTTTCATTGCATAGTTTCATTGCATGAAACTGTGACAAGTCCCAAACATCAGTATGAGCCCATGTAGATGACCAAACAACCTATGCTGAATACCAAATTTCAATAAAACATTAACAGTGCACTGCACAACAATAGAGTTAAAAATAAACCAACCATAAAACAAAAGCAATGAAAATAACACGTAAAAGACAGTGGTAAAAAAAGTCCTGATAGGAGTTAAATTTGAAGTTTGTTCAAATCTGGGGAATAAAGGTTTTTACCTGATGCCTATAAGCCATTCATGTAGCATCTGGTTACCTTCTCTGGGGAGAGATTTCCTTAAGTAGGGGCCTACAACTAAGAAGGCCCTGTTCCTATTGTTTATGAAGGAACTTTTCTTGTATTAGCCAACTCGTGTTATTTCTGCTTTTGCACAGTCACATCCCATGTGCCCTTGGTAATGTTTGAACTTTGGAATTCAAGTGTGTGTGTGTGTGGGGGGGCTAATCTATACCAAGCAGGATATTGCAATATGAAAGCAATATATAAAAGGCAGGAGCCACACTACTGCTCTATAGTGGTTTTGAAGTGCACTGACAACTGTTGGGGCCCTTTGACACATACCATATACTGCTTTCATAGTGCTATATCCTGCTTGGTGTGGCTCCTGCCTTTTATATACCCCTTTCATGCTGCTTTCATAGTTCTATATCCTGTTTGGTGTAGATCTGGCCTGTGTTTGTGTGTGTGTGTATGTGGTGGTCTTCCTCCTGGTTGTTTTTCTCCTGTCAGAACATTCTGGCTCTTAGGGGTGTGACGTTTAGTGAGTATGGCTGAATGGTTTTCCCCAATTTGTATAAGCACTTGTGTTTATATGAGAACCAGTGCTCCCCACTGGATTGAATCATTGCTTTTATGCAAGAATGTATTGCAGTCCAGGCTCTCTGACACATTTTGTTGATGGTAAAACACAGGAGTTCATTTGCAGAGATATTATCTCCCTGAAATGTCACAATGAAAACTAAGGCACAGACATTTGGAAAGATGATTTCTCTGATGAGTTATATACAGCCTTTTGAAAATACCAATAACTAAGGGCCTTGCTAGACCTACCTTTAAATCTGGGCGTGTGGAGGGGCCAGCCGTGCTAGAAGTAGCATGGGCTGTCACTCCTGTCTACACGTAACACGACGGTGTAAAGGAAAGCCCCGTCGCATCGGCCATTTTTTTCCCATTTAAAGGGGCTATGTGCACAGGAGCACGCCAACAATAAGGTAGGCTTTTTTTAAAAAAAGTGTTCCCCGCTCCCCCTGCCCCCAATTTCCCCCTGCCATGTCCAATGCCCCCCCCCCGGCCGCGATCTCTGATCCCCCCCGGCCGTGATCTCCCCACCCTGGCTCCACTCTTCCCCCCATTTCTCCCGCCAGGTCCACTCTTCCCCCCTGGCCCCCATCTCTCCCCCCTATGATTTCCCTCCCCCCTGGCCTGATGGGCACAGCGCTCCTGTGGAGCGCTGTGCCCAGTGCATGGCTTCTCTTGGCTACTCGTGAGTAAGCCACGTAGCCGGGAAAAGCCGCAGAATGGAAATACTGGGCCACAACCAGTGCCAGTTATCCCGGGCCAAGGGAGGGTTTAGCCCGGACTGACCCCAGGATCCCCTGTGCGTCATCTGGACGCACACAGGTGAGCCTGGGTATCAGCCCAGGCTAAACCCTTGTCTAGCAACGGCCTAGGACAGAATTACATATGTAGGGATAAAAAAGTACACTTAAGATGGCCGGGGCAGATATTTTAGTGGAAAGACCCAATCTACCAAGTACATAGCGTTACCTAGCCAGCAACAACATGTTTATACTAATCTGCAGGAGAAAAAAAGTCAGCATAAATGAGATAATACAAAAGGCTTTTCAGCTCTGATTTCTTGATGCTGAGATAATGGTGAATCAATCTCTACTAAAGAACTTACATAACAGAATGGCAGCTTCTTTGCTCGCATAAACAAACACATTTACTACTTTCTGCTGATGTCCATGGTTTTTAATATAATCACATTCATTGGCTTAAAAATCAATACCCATACATAACACATATAGAAAATGTACATTGTTAATTCCTACATTTTTCTTTACTGCATATTGAGTTGTAAGGTCCAAAGGTAAAGGCAATAAAAAAATGCCTAATGATGCATTTAAAATAGTTAATGTATTTTTAACAGACTGGCCAAATACAGATTTATCTACCCTGTGGAGAGACACTCGCCACCCAGAGGCTTGCCTGTAATGGAATACATTTATCTGGATGATGGTCTAACTCAAGTAACTCTTTCAATGTTTCTGTCTCCATCTTAGTTGCAATGAGTTATGGCGCACTCTGCAGCATATACAGAAGAGAACAAAAGAACTGTGTTTTCCAAATTTGCAAATTAGATTTATGTGCTCTGCCTTTGATGAATGTGGAATTTGATCTCCCACCACAATAATCTTGCCTTCAAGTTTTCCATGAACATTTGTTTCAGCCAGACCAGGCAGAAATTGGTTGCAATAGTGTGATGTGTGAGCTTGCAAAGGCCTTCCTGTAATAGGCCTTGTTGTCTGGGTTTCATCTGGGTTGGATTTTCCGCAGCAGGATATCTGACTTCCTTAAGTGTTATGGGAAGCCTGAGAGGGAGACTGAAGGTGATACCCACTGCTTGGCCTTTCTTAGGGTGACCATATGAAAAGGAGGACAGGGCTCCTGTATCTGTAACAGTCGTATAGAAAAGGGAATTTCAGCAGGTGTCATTTGTATGCATGCAGCACCTGGTGAAATCCTTCTTCATCACAACAGTTAAAGCTGCAGGAGCTATACTAGAGAGTGACCAGATATAATAGAGGGCAGGGCTCCTACAACTTTAACTGTTGTGATAAAGAGGGGTGCTGCATGCATACAAATGACACTTACTGAAATTACCTTTTCAATAGAACTGTTAAAGATACAGGAGCCTTGTCCGCAATTCCATATGGTCACCCTAGCCTTTCTACAATACCAAAGCTAGACTAAAATCATGTGCTTGGGACAGAGCTACATGGGGATGTGTATGTGTGCGTGTGTGCAAATGTACACACACATGTATTATGGCAGTTCTTAGATCCCACTCCTGAATGCGCTCCAGTACTCCTGAAACTGTGCTGATCACTCAGACCAAAGGCCAGTGCAATCCAGAATCCTGTTTCCCACAGTGGTGAACCTGATGCCTGTGGGAAATCTATAGGAAGTTGGGGAACACTGCAGTTGAGGAAATGGGACTCCAAGAGACATGTGAACATGCTTACTTTGGCTCCCTTAGGCTGATTGGATTCTGGCCCCAGAAAGTAGAGGACATGGATGACCTTGTAAAGATGGTTAAAGTGAAAAATGGATTAGAAACTTGACAGAGATGAGTTATGGATATATACTCTGGTTTCTTTTCAGATCATATAAATCTTTCGCCTTTTTAGAGATGAGTTATGGAACATGTGACACATAAACTCATGGTTAAGTACATATGCAAAGTATAAACATATGGTTATGGACATATGCAGATTACATATACATATGTAATCACAAGCTATCATAGATTGTATTATCACATTTTATTCCATCCTTATTTGATTGTACTCTGGGTAACTTAATTGTAGTTATTCCTTCTTCTCTCACCAAAATCCTGTGGTAGACCAGGCTTAGAAAGAGTGACTGGTCCAAGATGACCCATTAAGCTGCATGGCTATAGAAGGTTTGAATATAGGCCATCCTGATCATAGTCCTTCCTGTCACCCACTGCACCATACTGTCACTCACTGGATACACCTGTCATTCTGGTCACAGGGTTTATCTCTTAGGCAGGCTTGAACCCCCAATATCTCTCATTACACATCTAGGAATGCTGTTTTTCAAAAACAACAACAACAACAACAACAACACTGAGAATCCTTGTTTTACAGGTGAGATCTGAGGCTACCCTGAGCTCCTTGTGAGAAAGGGCACAATATAAACCAAACAACAATAACATTTTATCTATTCTTTGTGAAGTAACCAATGTAGGTTTATCTCTCCAAAGCATGCATGGCAGACAGCATGTGTGGCACTTGCACTCAAGAAAACACCACATACTAGTTAGTAGTAGTTATGTGCCTTCAAGTTGACTTTGATTTATGGCAATCCTATGAATCAGCAACCTCGACCCTATTCAGATCTTGTAACGTCATGTCCATATCTTCCTTTATGGAGTCAATCCATCTCTTGTTTGGTCTTCCTCTTTTCCTTCTACCTTCTGCTTTCCCTAGCATTATTATATTATCTAATTAGTTATTTCTTCTCATTAAATGTTTGTAATATGCCATGTGAAAGGTTTCACAGGAACATACACATAACAGAAGCTCAATAGTAGAGCATATCATTTGCATGCAGAAGGTTCCAAGTTCGCTCCCTGAAATCTCCAGTTAAAATGACCAGGTTGCAGGTGGTGTGAAAGCCATCCATCTGAAACTCTGGAGATTCACCATGTTTCCAAACAAGACTTTTATCATGCAATTCCACTGCCTTATTCCCAGAGTTTTACAGGCGGTCCAGACTACATTGTCTTCAGTTTGTAGCCCTCCCATGTTTTCCCGCCTTTCTCCCCCATTATTTTCTTATCAGAAAAAAATTAGTTAAGGAGGAAAAGATGGAATAGCCACAGGGATGGGAGCTTTCCGTCTGCAAACACCCACACTGCCAGTTATTATAGACAAAACTGGGCTATATGGACAAATGGTCTGACCTGGTTTAAGGTAGCTTCCTATTTTCCAATATTGCAGGTATGTGGAACTTCTTGTCTGTGGGTGTTCCCCATCCAGCCTGCCAGGTTTTCCCCCAGGCCCCACCCCCTCACCCAGGCAAATGTTCCCTGCTGAGAAGCTTGGATCTCTGATCAGCTGCTGATCAGATAAAAGAATGTTGAGCAGGGAAAATGTCCTCCCACACAGCTCATCTGCATGGATTAGCTGAGGAGGGGTGGTTAGATAGTTGTGTGCAAATGGCTGGTGTGTGTGTGTGTGTGTGTATATATATATGTATGTGAATGAATGAATGAATGAATAGATGGGGTGTGGAGGGCATGTTTGAGAAAGAAAGAGGCCCTTTCTACACCTAAGGGTTATCCCAAGAAAATGGAGGGATCATCTCTGCCTGCTCCTGGGATCCCCTGTGTGTCATTTGGATGCACAGGGATGATCCTGGGATGATCCCAAGAAAAAAAGGCAGGTGTAGAAATGGCCAGAGAGAGGTTTCCATTCCTTTTTGGGCTCTGGCCATGATCACTGCTTGCAAGCAGTGTGTTAAGATATGCTTTGCAGATCAGTAGTTTATTTTAGAGAAGAATGTCTTGCTTTTGGGGTAGATAGTGGGGTTATTGCCTGGCATGCTAAAGTAATTTGGTATGTTAGATCTTCAAGGCCTAACGGGATTGTTACAGAGTGCTGCTGTTGCCTGTTGCCTAAGCATAAGTAAAGGTGATGATATAATCCCTGAGGTTCACTCGGTAATGGAAATGGTGGCAATGCTCATGAGGAAAGAAGAAGAATGCCAGCTAACGTTTGCTGACTTTTGGCTGACAAAAATAGGAAGCCTATGGTTTGGCTTTTAAAAGGGCTGGGATGTGATAGTGCATCTTGGTCAGCAAAACATTCAAATGTTTGTTTCTCTTACAACAGGAAAACACATTTCTAGGTATTTTGAAACTAAAGGCAGCTTCCAGCACGTTCATTTAGCACACAATCAGAAGTGCAGGATGTAACATTGGGATCGAAAATGGAAGCTAGCTCTACTCCAGGGACACCAGTCTGTGCTGGCCTGTCAGCTCTGTAGGTGGGGAGAGAAGCCCTTGACACACGTGATGGGGAAACAAAATGTGTTGCATAAGCCCACCTGGCCAATGAAAGAAGTACCACACAGGCTTAAGCTAAACCTAAGCACCAACCCATATGTTTTGCAAGGACAGGGTATCAGTTATATGAGCTTCTCCATGTATACACTTCTCCATGTCACATCTGGGCACTGTTGAGGCCCAGGACACACTCTGTATACAGTTTTCAACCCATTTTCAAAGTGTCATATCCTGCTTGGTGTAGATCTGGCCGGAGTTGTCTTATGTCTGGAAATAATGCTGGGTAAATTGGCAGTAACTAACTATATGTCTATACACATAGTCACAGGGGTAAGCAACCTTTTCAGAAAGAGACAGAGAGAGAAAGAGAGACAAGGAGAGGAAATGATGAAAGTCATTGCTCCTTTTTCTTATTCCTCTCATTACCTGCTCAGTTAGAAGGACAGGTGCACAGACAGCAACTTCAAAGAGAAGAAGCAGTAAGTCTAGGAGTACCATCAGATGAGAGTTTTATTGCAGGCTCACTACTACCCACTTATGGATGTTCGTGGCATCCTTTAGATGATGTTGTCCACCTCCTGCCTGCCTCCCCCTCCCTCTAGCCTGTTTTCTGTCACAAAATGGACCTCTTTAATCTGAGTCTTTTTTTAAAAAAAGGAATGTGCTGCCATTTCCTGCTGGGTACAGGAAAAGTGGTGAGATAAAAAATGGCCCCTGAATAGACCACATGGTCTTTTTTTACTTCCTCTTCCAGTAGAAAGAATGGGGGCAGAGAAGTGACAGTAGGGAACCATGATTTCCCCTCATCTGATGATGCTCTAGAGGGCTCCAGGGATTGACAGTGGGACCCTACTGGGCTGTGGGCTTTTATGGGTGCCCAACAATGCTGCACCCTGACATGGCATGTTTACATGTATATTTGGTGCGTCAATCAGATCCTATATAAAAATTGGACACACTTAAAACCTGGTTGCTACAATTCTGAGCCAGGAAGAGAGGAAGAACATGCTTTCTTAGATTTTTCATAAAGCAACACTTCTCACAGTGATTGATATCTGAAATTTATGGATCTATGTTTTCAAATTGTGTCTGAAAATGTGGATCAAACCATTTCTTCCTGTACTCTTTGTAAACTTTCAACCTTCCAGCTTGGCAGACTACTTGAGAGCTGTCCCTGTTGTCAGTGTTACTGTATCAGCATGTCTTTGATAATCAAATGTGGTTCACATGTGCTTTAACAGAATGCAGAGTAGCTGAGCACTTTACTTTCACTGTGGAAATATCATATATATACAATGGACAAGAGGAACTGCTCAACTACAAAACATCCGAACTGCTTGGAAGGCAAGACAGAAGGCCAAAAGAGAAATTATTTAAATCAATATCTAGCAACCACATGTGTAACTCAAGTAGGCACAGGGGAACAAATCTGGATCTTAAAAGCTCCCCATCCCCATTAGAGTTCCAAATTGTGAAGACTTACAAATATTCTAAGTGGTCTGAAAATACTTTGCCCAGAATATAAATGCCTTGAAATGTAGTAAAGTGTGTCAAAGAAAACACTTTACCACACTGGAGAATGTCTGTCTGACGCTATCCTTACCATAGCTTGGATCTAAAGAACTGTGAATAGAAGAGGGAAAATATCTGTTAATTTGTTTGGTGCTGAACCCTTTGCAAAAGTGCCAGCAGAAGACTTCCCACATGCAGCACCACAATGTGTCTGGGGTTGCCTTGCAGGTTGTTAAATACAGTGAATAAAGAATGTACAGGCTTTAGCAATATATCAGCTCTAGAGGGCCATTAAAATTCTCCAGAAAGAACTTGTGCGGCGTCTTTTGCAAGAACATGCACAAGTGGAAGAGCTTTTCTGGATTTGGAGTCACTTTTGCCATGCAATTATCTTCTCTGGGTTATGAATGGGAGAGACTTTCTGCTAGTGGATGGACATTTCTGGATCTAAGCCATTGTTCACTTAGCATAGGAGGAGCCAAATACTGAACAACAGCCTTTATCAGCCCAGTTTTCAAAGCACCACTACTTGGGAATTGAACAGTTAATTATGATGGATGTGTGAAACCCTGCAGTACAATTTAGCTAAGTCTACTGAAACTGTTCATTTGTTTGTTTCTCTCAAAATGCTGTGGATGTTTTGCCTGAGCTGGAACCATGAAATATAGCTCTAGGCAAAACTCTTCTCAATCAGCACACACACACACACACAACCCCCCCTCTCCAAAAAAAAACCATGACAAATATCAGAGTAAGATAATTAGGGGGGCAGGGAATCCTGAATTTTACCTGTCTGAAAATTACTTTCCTACAAATGGAGAGATCCATACACCATGGGGGACTTCAAAACAAGGCTTTTTCTGTGGTAGTGCCATGGCTCCAAAATAATCTCCTGCTTGAGATCTGTGAAGCCTCTTCTTTGAGTCTTTTCCACCAACAAATGAAGACATTTTTATTCTAGTGGCTTTTATCATGTCGTTTTAGATCTCACTACTGTCTTTTTTACTGTGATTTTTTTTTTACTTTGTTAATATATATTATTTGTTTTACATAGTTATAAACTTATTAGTATTGTATTTAGGAATGCTAATATAGGCTTTTAGTTGCTCTTAGAACATTAATAGAGGTGTGGAGGAGGAGGAGAAGGAGGATAGTTTAGCTTGCTTGCTATGCAGTGCTCTTGGATCATACCCCTACACAGAGGAGAGAATGAAGCAAGCTTCATGGATCATTGCTGAGCAACTTAAAAACATATACACCTCAACAGCATGAACATTTGAATCTTTCAGCATCGTTGAAGATTTATTTCTCTATATTTGTGATAGAAGCAAAACAATTTGCACTTGGTGGAATTCAGAGTATTTTATCAGAATGCCAATAGCTGTAACGGAGAATATCTATACTAGGAGATCAACTCTTAGAAATCATTTGGAAAAGCAACATTACGTTTGTGTGGTAACAAGCATAATGGTGGCGGCTGTGGGCGGGAGGGAGGCAGGGGGAGAGATGGAGGGAGAAACCACTCAGGCAAATGCTTCCAGTAAATTGTGATGGAGGATGAAATCACACATGCGTGTTTATCATGTATTGATGGCAATATCAGGCGATGTCTTTCACGTGTGGCACAGCCATTTCATATATTCAAAAAAACATATCAAAATACATTTAGAAATGTGTATTTTGAAAGAAAATACATTTTAAAATATGCATTTCAGTGCAAACATTTGTTCAGATTTCGCTTTTTAAAATTCCAGCTTAATGCAGAAATAGGAAAGAATATACTTATGAGTGAATTTATGCAAAAATGACAGAGATCAGAAAGAAATAGACTGATTTGTACATTCCTCGGTCTAGCATAGCTTTCTCCCTGAAATGTGTGTTTCCTATGTGGAAGGAGGTTTTGACAGGGGTATTGCCCCAACCACAAAATTCAGTTTGGATTCTGATTTGACTATTGGAAAACCAGCCCGATTTGGCTCAGATCAATTTGGAGGTCATCCAGTTCAACTCTGGTCCAAATCCCAATTTGGAAATCCAAATCTTCAAGCTTCCAATTGAATGTCCTTGGAAGCATTAACTATAATGGTTGGTTTTTTTTCTGTTTGTAAGAATTGCATTATACCCCCCCCCCAATTAAAGGATTACACGTGACAAATTTCAGACAAATGGGTGCACGGAGTTTTGCACAAAAGCAGCCTTTATAGTTCATAAAGCAACTAAATACAATTTGCTTAGCCCCCCATGGTTTTTGTGGGCAATTGTTATGAAAATGACATACAGCATAGAGGTGGCCCTAGTTAAGAAATGAAAACATTTCAGAAAGATAAATGCAATGTTTTTTGTTTTTGTTTTTTGCTTTTTTGTGGTAGGGGAATATTCAAAGGGGTGGGATTGATTCACTTTCCTTTATCTCCCTCTATCGAGTTTTTGAGAATGCATATGAAAATGTTGTATGTCCCTAGGCAAGAAACCTGCAAAATTTCAGAAGGATTCAATGAATGGCGAACAGTTTATTTCTTCTTTGTTTTCTGCTCAACTGGCACTAAATTCACAGACAGTGCAATTGGAAAGTTGGGGGGATACTGGGTATGACCATGCAATGGCAGGGACAAAAGGTCTTGAACATCTAGCATTTTCCGAGCAATGTTACATTCTCCCAGGTCCAACAGATCCCACCCAATCTCTTTTAACATTCCTGCTCTAGGGAGGGAGAACTAGGAAAAAGCACTGAACACTGGATCAATCCAATATCAATATATTGATATTACCTCAACGTCCTTCCTTTAAACCCCTGGGATTTGAGAAACCTGGTAAAACCATTCAAGACAGTTAGTGAGAGGTCAAGGAAGTGGGAGCTGACTCACCCATACTTTATTTAAAATCAGCCACTCTACATGCCAGTACTACACCTCCCAGCATGCCTTTGGCAGTTCGCAGGTGCCCGTGTCCTCTGAGGCATCCTCTTGTTGCCAGTGCTGCTCCTTGATAGAGCATCAAGTAGCATCGGTGAGGAGAGGGAGGTAAGTGGCTGTCAGTACATGCGCTCAGCTACAACCAACCCTGCTGGGATTGCCTTCTCACCCACCAATTGCTCCATCAGGAGCCTGCACTGAAGAATCGGGACCAGGCTGGGCACTTCTCTCCATTCATTGGGTCTGTTTCTGAGAATGAATCACTTGCTTTTCCCCTCAAATAACAGCAATTATATTTGGTGAGAAGATCCCCTGATAATCAGCACACAAGCAGCTAATTGAACAGATATTCGCAAGGGAGGCAAAACATGCAGAAATTTTCCAGAGCTCATGCTCATTTATATTGGTCAAGGTTTTCTGGGGTTCATAAATAATGCACTTCTTTCAATCAAGAGAGTAGGGTTGTGCATGGACCCCCCCGATCCACTTCTCTTCCAGATTCACAACTTCCAGATTGGGTCTGATCTGATCCGATCTGCCTATGGTCCGCTCCGCTTCACTGTGGAGCTCCGGATCCAGATTGGAGCTCTGCTTTCCCCCCCATAGACTTGCATTGAAATCCAAAAATGCCTACAACTTTTTTCTGTTAATGTTAGAAACCTCAAACTCGGCACCATGATAGCTTATCCATGTATACACATGCATGCCAAGCCTCAAGCAAATCCAAGTGTCCCCTGATTTTGGGGGGATTTTTGAAAATCCAACACCCCATTTTCAGAAATGGGATTTACTCCGACATTTTTACAGATAAAAACTTTGAAGCGGGAACCCTCACAGATGCCATCTAGATCCACATTCATGGCAAGTTTCAAGCAAATCCCATCATCCCCTGATTTTTGGCTGGGGCTTTAACCTTTAAAGCATCACCCCTAACCCCAATTCACACCCCTTTCAATATCTCCATCAATTTTCATGTTAGAAACCTCAAGTTAGGCACCATGACAGCTGATCAATGCATACACATGAATGCCAAGCCTCAAGCAAATCCAAGCATCCCCTGATTTTTGAGGGATTTTTGAAAATCTGACACCCCATTTCCAGAAATGGGATTTACTCTGACATTTTTACAGATACTTTGTAGTGGGCACCCTCACAGATGCCATCTAGATACACATTTGTGGCATTGTTTCAAGCAAATCCCATCATCCCCTGATTTTTGGCGGGTTTTTCCCCTTTTAACTCACTCCAATTCAAGTCCCATGCTAGAACTCTGTCAATTTTCAAGTTAGAAACCTCAAATTAGGCACCATGACAGCTGATCCATGTATACACATGCGTGCCAAGCCACAAGCAAATCCAAGCATCCCCTGATTTTGGGGGGATTTTTGAAAATCGGACACCCCAGTATCTCAGGGATTTTTAAAGCTGCAGACAGCTCAATGGGCTTTCTTTATTTATGGCCTTTTCAAAGGAAATCTCAACATGCCATGATTTAGGGAGTAGATAAACCTAAATATGAATCTTCTTCCACACTTGAAAAATTTATTTGGAACTTCAAAAAGTCTAAGTGAGCACAGGAAGGGCTTATCCCCTGAGTCAAAGCAAGACACACACAAACCATCCCTGCAAGGTGGGCACAGAGGAGGACAGGCAGCACTGGGAGCAAGCATGCCAGAGGCTTGTGGAGTTGAACCACAAAGCCCATCATGTAGCACAGCTCCCAGGCACCAGGCGCGCAGAGAGGCAAGCAGAGATATGCCATAGATCTATGGGGAAGTCAATCCCAGCAGATACCCCAAAACAACAGCACCCAGGTGGAGGCGGGAAGGCAGGCATGGAGCAGACATTTCTGGGGGCACAACGAAGTGAGCCAAGGATTATTTCAAAGCCAGTAATGCAAACCATCCCTGTGAGGCAGGAGCAGCACAGAGAGATGCCTTTTCTTTTGCATCCCATAACTAGGAGGCTAGGAGGATAAGAGTAAAGCTTTGTGATCCTTGCTTCAGAGTTGATTGACTGCATTGTGATCACAGCCATTATTAAACAACAACAAAATAATAACGTTAATAATAGCAGTACTAATTAATATTAATAGCAACAACAACAACAACAACAATAAGGAGTTGAAATGAAAGCCTGCCTGACTTCACTGACGAGGAAAAGCTAGGAGAGCTTGGGCTATGGGGTGTATAAAATGTAATAAATAAATAAATAAACAAACAAACAAATGAGGGGTGGAATTAAAAGCAGCAGTGTTGCTGAATAAACAACAACAAGAAGAATTTTTTTTAAAAGGCTATGTCTGTCTTTTAACAATAAGAGGAAAGTGGACGTGCTCAGGGGGAGGGAGAACTATGCCAATTTGACTAGCCCTAAGTAAGTTCCAGTCTTTAAGAAGCTACCTGACACTTCAACTCATGACAGGCATAGCTTCTCCACTGGTTATTCTTTGGAGGGTTCTGATGACCCTCCAAGGACAGGAGAGTGTGCACTGGGCACGTCCACATGCCCTAGGGAACTCATCCTCTTGCACCACATCTATTCAGTTGTTCACCAAGGTTAGGGTGGGTAGTAGTGCTATGTTTCCTCTCTGTTATTTATTTTCTTAGTATATGATTTCAGGTTGTGTTTGTGCATTTGGTGGGGCTACTGTTTAAAAAAACACTGGGAAAAGTCTGTTCAGAGGCTAAGAAAGAAAAGTTTCCCAGTATCCCAAGTTACTAAGTATCCCACTTTGCTTATCCCCCTGTCCAACTTTGGGATTGGTGGATGCTTCATCAGGTGATCATGATTAGGAGTTGAATCTGCCTCTCAGCACTTCAAAAAGGTACGTCTCCCGCTTTTTTTACCCTATTTTTTTTAAAAAAAAATATAGCAAGCAAACCCTAGCACGCAAAGTGCTGAAAATAGGCTCAAATTGAGCCCCCACCCACGACTCTCTAAGCACAGTGAGTTTCAAATAGATAGCCTGAAAAACAAAAAAGTTATCCACTAATCTTTTCCACAATGCAATCCTATGGGCGAAAAGATCCAAAATGGCGGGCGGAGCGCTCCGCGAAAAGAAGAGTGATCCGCTTATGGTTGCTTCTCTTCGCCATGCTTCTCCAGCCCCCTGATCCGCTTCTGCTTCTCTGATCCGAGGAGAAGCGGATCACACCCCTACATGAGAGGTGTACATTTTTAAAAATATATAAATTCATCAAAGCTTTATGAAAGTTTTTAGTGGCTTATAAATCTTACTTGTACACAAATGCTGTTTTAATACATATGTCTTTTAAGATTGTACAGTCTAGTCTACTATGAGATTCCAGACACACATGAGCAATTGTTTACTATCTTCTAACTTGTTTTCTACAAATAGTAACTTTCTCTATGGCATAGTATGCTGTACATTTTTGTGGGGAGGGGTTGGAAGGGGGTTAAAGCAGAAAGACCTTTATTATTGTTTTCTACACACAACATCCACAACCTTGTCCCAATATTATTTTTATCTATCAATCCAAACCTCCACAAACTATTTAGTTGTCAAGAAAAGGTCTTTCATTCTTCAACATACTCTTATTTTTCATGTGATTATAGTAGTCAGTAGAATGAGCAAGAAAATGCAACGTACAAAAGATGAAAATAGTACAGCTAGGCCTCTGAAAATTGTGGTTCAGAGTTAAAATATAGCAGTGTGACACTGGCATGCTGGCCTGTACCCTTTTGACAAATCTGATGGAGGAATATTTCTATTGCTGAAAGTACCTGCTCACCACTAATGGCATGTCGCCATAGCAACTACAGGCCTAAAGAATTCTGCAGTAAGTAACTAGTAGTTTAAACTGACCTGCATTTTCTTTTAAAGAGAAGCATCATAAAATAAAGATGTTTGTCAGTATGGCTGTGCTGAGTTGTCTTATGCTTTTGCTTTTAAGTTATATTAGCGAACTGAAAGCAGAACTGAATTTTAAATTATATCAACCATATCCAAGTTATGAATTAGACTGTAATTCACCAGTCACTACAAATACGACTTATTAAACATAGTGGGACTTCTCTAGTTGTCATTAATGAATGGCATTATTCATTATACCCATCATCTGACTTTTCTGATATTTTGGGTATCACTGTTTGTGAAACTGATTTCTCTCCACATTGGAGAGGAACAGGGTGGCAATGATGCCCAGCAGTTATGGAAGAGTGATATTGGCCCTTTGATGTCATGTGACTCTCAGGGCCACCAGGAGTATGTGTTTCTATGTCCCAGCTCAAACTGTCTGCCATTTCCTCAATCTCACAAGCAGCTTTGATGTTGCAGGGAGGAGGAAACTAGTGTTGAATTTGCTAGGGGTCCAAGTGGGGTGTCACCATGGGCAGCAAGATGGTGGTCTCTAGTAGAGTTATTCAGGTAGTCAAGCCCAATACCACATTAATTAAGTTTTCAGACTAAAACTTAAATGCAGGAAACTCTATAGTTAAGAGTACCTCCACTTCATGTGTCACCCTACAGAAGGTTGGACACCAGCCCATCAAATTATTTTATTCACCGGTAGAACACAAAGCACTTCATAACAAGAATGAAATGCCACCTCAAAAATACTAGAGGAAACTCATGTCAGTTGAAGAAATAGACTACATCCTACATGGTGGTCCAGTATGACACAGAAGACTATGCAATTGGCTATTGCTGAACTACAAACATGGTCAACAGGCTACTGTATTCACAATAAAGGTTGTCCTTATTTTCTCAATGTTCTATGTCCCATACTTTATTAAAGGCCTTTCAGGAAGGACATAAAGCTTCGGCCATGGGGCGGTATATAAATTTAATAAATAAATAAATAAAATAAATAAAATAAATGCTTAAGAGAGTGGCTGTGTTCCAAATCAGTAGTTAATCCAGTTGTTGAGTTCTGTTTGACTCCAATTTATTTAACTGCATGATTTAAAAAATATGTTCTTCATAGAAGAAAAAAATATCTCCAAGTTTCCTGGTTTAATTCTCATGGGGCTTGACAGTAACTTCAGTTTTCAAAGCAGTTTGCTATATGTGTTGGGGAGGCTTCTGTTTGAAAAATGCAAGTCCAAATCTCAAACAACCATTTGTCATAGGAGGTGTGCAGGCATAGTTTCTCTAGGTAGGAACACTGCAGTTTCTTCCATTCTGACCATATTGAGTCACCTTCACCTTTGCTCAGATGTCCACCTTCAACCCTTCATTATAAGTTGTGCTGTTTTCCAACTTTCAAATATATATTGATGAATATCTACCACCTACATCTATCAACTCTTATTAATTGTGAAGGATAACCTAATTTTGAGTGTCCTTTGCAAGTGCTGAAAGCAAGGAGCTCTTCAGAGGGCATAAGCAGTGAAATGCTGCAAAGTCCACGAGGACAGAAGGACTTGGATAAGTTTAGTATGGTACTTCACTTATGGCTCATTTGAGTCAAGAAGGGCTTTCCCTTAGTTTCCTTTACAACTTCAGGGCCTACAACAAATAGTCTGTGATGGGACACCTATGTTAAGAACATCAGAAGAGAATAGGTTTTGTTTCCCATTCACATTTTTGTTAGGAGGTCTCAATTAAAGGATTTGCCTCCTTCTCAGAGTCTGTGATCTAGAACTGGATGTTCTGAATATTCTGTAGTGCACATTTTGTGGTGGACTTGCTGGGTTTGTGGCACACTGTGGTACTGAACTGAAGCAATGGCTATTTTGGCAGGAGAGAAACCCAAAGTATAAGACTCCGCCATGGAGGGTGCTCTGTAGGGTAATTATGCAGCAGAATAACAAGCAGGACTAGGGATGGAGAAATCTGTCAATTTTGGTTTACCCCTATTTCTCACTTTTCCTGTCCTAAATTTGTTGCATCCCAAACTTTGCAGCTTTTTAAAAAGAAGCTTGCATGAAATTTTTTGTGCACATTTCTCTTAATACACACATTTTGGGGCAAGGTTTTTTTCCCCTAAAGTACAATTCTTTTATTATTTATTTATTTATATATATATATATATATAGCACCAACGATGTACTATTGCAAGCAATGTTCTTAATATAATGAACTTTTGAACATTATTTTCATAAATAGTTGCATTATTGTGTGCACTTTCCCTAATATACTCATTTTTGTTTTGTTTTTAATTGCAAAACTACGCAGGCAAGGTTGAAGGATAACTTAGTTTTGGTTTGGGTATGGTGGTGAGGTCACATTAAAACATGAACTGAATAAATATCTCCCCTATCCCTAGGCATAACTGCCAACTCTATGCTCTCTCTAGGCATTCCATAAACTCCCACTTGGCTCTGCCACTTGCCTGTACATCATTAGAGGCAGAAGGGAATCCCCCCCCCCCCCACGACAATTCTATCATACTGGGAAGGTGAGGCAAGTTTATAAACTAGTATCAAATATACAGCGCCTGCCACAGTAAGAAATGTGTGAGGAGGAGAAACTCATGAGTGAGGTAGTACCAGTCAATTCTGAATGAGTGAATTGTTTATCAGACTGTCTGTATGTCATAAGAAAAGGTAGTTTAAATGCTGAATTCCTGGCTTTAGTGTTCAGGGCTTGGGGATTCCATGGTCAAGGTAAAGAAATAGGAGAGTCACCTGTACGGATGGTTTTATTTTAGTAGTGCATATAATAACAGATGCAAGCAGAAGTATTCCATATTAAGGTAATTTAGTCCTATTGCTATTAGAATTGTATTTGGGATTCTTACATAGCAGGAAGAAGTGTGAGCTGTGAACTAGGGCAACTATGATTAAAATCCACCCTCAGCTACAAACTCACTGAGGGGGGAGTTCTTCAGCGAGCCACTTTTATCACAACCTAGACCCCTCTCCCTACCATGGGGTTATCCAATACTGACTTACATTAAGAATGCAATTATAGGGTGGGCTATAATCTAAATAAACGATTTCTGAGATAAGGCTGTGAAGTGTTTGAACACTCAAACAAGCAGCATACAACTGACAAGTAATATTTATTTTATTTACATTCACATATTTTATTTTTATTTATTAATCCTATTTCTATCCTGCTCTTCCTTCAAAGAGCTTATGGTGATGTACATGGGTCTCCATTCTTTATCCTCTCAATGACCCTGTGAGGTAAGTCAGGCTGAGAGAAAGTGGCTAGTAAAGAAACTTCATAACTGAGTGGGGATTTGGGCCTTGGTGTCCTCAGTGCTAGTCCAATACTCTCTAACCGCTACAGGTGAAAAGTGTTTTATGCTCTTCAACATCTTCATTCTCACAGAAAACTTGCAGCAGAAGCCCTTGCACTTCCTATTTTGTAGTTGTGGATTGGAAGCTGGGCAAAAGTGCCTTGTGCTTGGTGAACACTCCTATTTCACCACTGTCTCTCACCATTAGTTCCCATTGGTAAAATGAGGAAAATATTGATTTATTACTTAATGAAGTCATCACAATCATGAATGGCTAATAAATATAACAAATGGCTCATTGTGATAGAGCACATGTATTCCACACAGGAAGCCCCAGGATCAATCCCCAGCATCGCCAGGTAGGGATGGAAAAACTCCGGCCCGAAACCCTGGAGAGTAGCTGCCAATCAGTGTTGACAATACTATGTTAGATGGACCAATGGTCTGACTCTGTATAAGGCACCTTTCTATATTCCTAAGTGGGATTTACAACATAATATTGCAGAATGGAGTACTCCTGTTCACTCCTACAGTTGTCCACGATGGCTTCTTCCAAGGTGTTCCATCCCATTCCCCAACAGTCTGTCAGTCACTTGTGGCCACTGAGCCCACACAGTTCTCACTGAGCTGTCTTTGGAGTCCCCTCGCCTTAGTTTTTCCCCCTCCAAAAGATTGTTTGTACTTCCGCACACTTTGTGGTTCTCCTGACGCTGCTAACTGCTCCCTCTTGTGTGGATGGTACTGTTTTATTACATAAAGACTGACAGAGAATTGAGATATACAGTAGATGATGAAAATGGCTTCAGGTTCTTGGTCTCATCTAGCACTTGGGGTGCCCATTTCATGATGTAAACATTACACTTTTTTTTCTTTTGTACTTCTTAATTTTCCCCCTCAGCCCTCAGCATTTCTAGCTTTAGAGGGAGAGGAGGCAGCTGTCCAGAAACCTCCACTGTGCCTGGATACAGGTTCAGATGAAAGCCCCCTCTCTCCTGCTACCAATTGCTGTTGCTGCTGAGGACTTCAGAGAAAGAGAAAGCAGCAAACTTCTTCTGTATTATTATTATTATTATTATTATTATTATTATTATTATTATTATTTTATTTATATAGCACCATCAATGTACATGGTGCTGTACAGAGTAAAACAGTAAATAGCAAGACCCTGCTGCATAGGCTTACATTCTAATAAAATCATAATAAAACAATAAGGAGGGGAAGAGAATGCACCAAACAGGCACAGGGTAGGGTAAAACTAACAGTATAAAGTCAGAGCAAAATCAAGTTTTAAAAGCTTTAGGAAAAAGAAAGGTTTTTAGCTGAGCTTTAAAAGCTGCGATTGAACTTGTAGTTCTCAAATGTTCTGGAAGAGCGTTCCAGGTGTAAGGGGCAGCGGAAGAAATGGACGAAGCCAAGCAAGGGAAGTAGAGACCCTTGGGCAGGTGAGAAACATGGCATCAGAGGAGCGAAGAGCACGAGCGGGGCTTCAGGTTGTATAATTCTCTGTGTATAATTCTGATTCCACCACCTGCTGAACTTTGTGTATTCTCTGTATATAATTCTGACTCCACCACCTGCTGAACTTTGACCCTAGTGCCTGAATTTGCTTTTTTCTTCCTCCCTCCCAATGCCTTTTCATCTTGCATTGCGCCTTTTACATTGTAAGCCAGCGGTCAGGGACTGTTCAATTTCTTATCTTTGTAAGCTGTTCTGGAAACCTTTTTGACTGAAGGGCAGGGTAAAAATGCTATGAATGAATAAATAATTTGAACAAGACATCTACTTTCTGTGAGAATGACCGCCCTAGCTAAATTAATCTTCTGTGGTATTACAATAATTGATGACCTGGCATTTAAAAAATTGTGGTTTCTTAAAAAAAAACCAACCAACTGTCATGGATAGGAAAGAAATGAGAGTATTTTAAAAAGGCTTTCAGTAATTAGCGGTCTGCTGCAGAGAACAGTATCTCCATGGAATTATGATGAATTGCATACCTCTGATAAGCTTTATTGATTAATATGTCTTCTGCCCATTTAAGAGGAAAACCGGGAAAAATCAAATATACTTAGGTTTTCTCTTGTTTCAGATTTATAGGTGTATCTAAGAGATCCCATTTTTAATTAGGACCATGGGTATTATTTTCCTTAGAAAACCTATTTTGCAGTGTTCTCTGGATGTTGTGTGATATATTACATTTATCTTGTGAGTTTACAGCAATATACTGAAGCATGCTATTCCATATTGGTGTTTTTTAAAACCATTTATGGTGCAATGAGGATACATAAGAATGCATATCTTATCCTCACATCCTCTGCTGACAATCGACTTTTGTAGTGCGTGTGCGTGCGTGTGCGTGTCCCTGCCCCACAACTTCTCTGTGTTGATGAGGTAGATCTGCAGTGGTGTTATAACCGCAGTTGGGCTCTTCATTGGAATAGGCTCAGAAAAGAAATCAGACCAGGGTCCCTCACCCTAGCTGAGATTGGAAGGGGGATTGGCTTGCCACCTAGTGAGCTGATGGCTGAGATGATTGTCAAACTAGCAACTCACAGTGCTAGTAACCATGCCACACTACTCTCTTTCTCTTCTTTGTTCCTATACATAAAAATTACTTCTAGTGCTACTTGTTTGATGCATTTTCTTTGCAAAGTGCAAGCCAAGATCCCTAAGGCTTGCTCTGACTATAAATACTTCCTTGGATGAATTTCATCCAACGTTTTGATATTGTGTCCTCACCATATGATTTCCAGATTACACATGACATTCTACTTCTTGGCCTATTTGTAACTAATATATTCCCTTTGGCCTTCTTCTAGTTTACTCTTGGGAAGAAAAAAAACCTGCTAGCAATTGAATGAAATACACACTTACATTAAATCGAAACAGTTTCTAAACCATGTACATGGTTTCTGTACTTATGTTTTACTCTTCCCTTTGTTGCTCCCAAATCACAAAACCCGATCAAAGTAAGGATGGCAAATCTGTCTGTTTCCCATCTATATAATGTTTTCATGCATAAGTCTGTTCCATCCCTTTTCCACATGAAACTGCAATTTTTCCCCACCAAAATACACACAAAAATTCAAATTTAACTACATATTTAAACACATTTTATTTCAAAATACACATTTTATAGAAGTATGAAACGCAATGAAGAATTAACTTCTGATCTATGCATTAGTCCAGGAAGGATAGATCAAGTCAATTCATATTGGAATTCACAAAAATTAAATTCTTCTAAGGATGCAATCCTATCCATGTATAGACAGAAAAAAAGTCCTACATCTCCCATCTTGTCCCAACCAGCATGGCTGGCTAGGTAATGCTGGAAGTTGTAGGACTTTTGCTGTCTAAATATGCATAGGATTGTGCCCTGTCACCTTAACTCTAAGAAATATGATCATTAATATGACAGCATAAAAATAGTGGACACCATATAATCTTTTACATTACTTGTGTATTATTTTAAGTACAGATAGCTAGTTGATGAATAGGTAGATATTTTCAATACAAAATATTTAAGTTGGGTTTTTCACAGAATATTTCTATGGGTGGACTTAAGAGTGCTTCACTATGATGCATAACTTTCAGACATGTTTTAATACAACTAACGGAGATATAATTCAAAATAAGAGCCATACTGAAAGGAAAACATTTGAATAACTGTTTTGACATGGTAGCATATGAATGTACATCACGATTCAAAAGTGGAGAGCTAGAGGTAGTTGAGCATTCAGCGTTTGCATTTCCTGACATGTAAGTGGCTTAGATGTACAACCTTAATATTCCATTAACTTTAGTATGTTTTTGAGTAAGATGTGTTCTTCAAAAGCCATGTTGAGAGAGAGAGAGAGAGAGAGAACCACATTGCTCTCTCTCTGTCTGTGTGTGTGTGTGTGTGTGTGTGTGTGTGTGTGTATGGGCTTTGAGCCTAATCATAAAAATATCTATAATTCTTTGATTCAGTTAATTATTTCCAGAAAGGAGGAGAGTGGACAGGACAGCCAAGGCATATTTTCATTGCTGGCTAGTACTTAGCACAAAGTAAGATTATACTAGGAAGCAATAGACTCAGCATCACTTCTGGCTGAGTCTGTATAGGATGCTCATCATTCTGGAAGTTGCGCATAACTACAGACATACATGCTGTTTCCACCCCAAATCAAGAATGTGCCTTCAAATGCTGTATGAAGTTGGAGTCAATTTAGGGGAACTTTCAATTTAGAGGCACCCCAATGTGCTCTGTACCTGATACAGCAGGTCTGATGTGCTTGTCAGTTGGTAGCCTGATCAGAAAGGGGTTATTGGACAGGACCAATCATAAGAAAAACTATGTTGGATCAGAACTACAGTTCACTGTGGGCTGGATTAGGCCCATGGATTGAAGGTTCCCCATCCCTGATCTTCTGAAGGTTTTTTTACAAAGGGCAAGTCATGGGGGAAGAAACAGAAAAGTCCCAGATGTTGTGGACCATGAGGTTTGCAGTTTTGGCTCCATTTCAAAATGAAGATTGCAGACTGAATGAATTATTGACTGGTAGATGTTGTCAATATCAGATTACACCAAGTTTTCTGGGACAAAGAAGCAATGGGTTACCCCAATTTCTGAAAATATAAAAGCCAGCTGTAACACAGATCTGTCCCTCGCCCTAGGTAGTCAGAAAGAGGAAATCAAGATAAACATGATAGCAGTTATATTAGAAATGTCAGTATAGGTGTTATAATAGGTTAAAAAGGCAGTTGAAGCCAAATAGTGTAGCGTTACCTAATGTTTGGAGGGAATGGAACCCTCAAGTGGTAGAAAAACATCTTGTAGTTGTAGATTCCACCTAAATGGCTAACTATAATTATAGTTGTTGCTATTGATAAACAACTGGGAGTCAGAAACTCTTGATGAATTATTGCATATCACTCAGAGATTTTGCAGATGCTGATCTACCTTCTGTGCTCCTCAAACTCTATCTAGGTGGCTTGCTGCAAATCCTCTGGCTTCAGATAACAGGAGAGTTCTCATAATGTAGTTCAGGGATGGGAAAACACTTTCATCCCAAGGCCTGAATTCAGTTTTGGAGAAGTTCAGGGTGTGTGTAGTGTGTGTGTGGAGGACAGGGTGATGCCAAAAGCAGAAGGAGTGGGCCGAAGTGCTGTACCTGTTCTAGCTGAAAGGAGCCCTCTTATTGTTCCTACTCAGAGCCAAAGTAGACCTGACCTTAACTGCATGAATGCAATTACTATCAATAGAGGCTGGTGACTCCAATTTCAGTGTGTGTGTGTGTGTGTGTATGAATCCATTCTGGGTTTCAGCCAGAAACAGCCAAAATACTAAAAGAGCTGTCCAAGGTGCTGAACCCTATTTTGGTTTTCAGTTCTGACTGGTTTTGACTGAAAGCCAGAATCCATTTATTGCCCCACCAAAATCAGAGCCACCAGCCTCCATAGATTAACATGTAAATAGCAGCCAAGGGAAAGTCTGCCCAGCTTGTGTTTCATGGGACTTGAGGAAGAGGATGTTTATCTATTTCTCTCCCTGCCCTAACAAAAATCACTTCTTGAAAGCTGCTGTTTGCATTTCAAGAGAAGCCTCCATCGACACAACACAGATGGAAGAATATTTTTTAAAAAAAGAAAAGAGAAAAGAAAGGAAGGAAGAAATAAAATGAAATGGGAAATGCTAATACAAAAATTAATACAGCAATAGCATAAAACCAAGAGCAATGTTTCTAAATGCCCTCAAAATTGTCAGTTTCTTTGTTTGAAAGAAAGAAACAGCTTGCAGCGTGATGGTTAATTCAAGATCAGAAGGACTTTCCCACCTGCTCAGAGTGGCTCGAAAGTTTTCATCTTTTCCTGTAGCAAATGGCACATCTCACTTGCTTGAGCCTTGGGATTTGTTTTTAATAAACCAATTGTTTGTCTTCCACCTCTGGCATGTCTGATCTTGCTCATTCCTGCTTTTTGCTAGTGACATACTGTGAATCAGATATGAACATCAAATGCAAAACTTGAACTTCAAATATTGTTCACGGAGTTCTTCAGAGTAAATCAGAACTGAGCCCAAATTGAAAATCTCGGCCATTTTAAATGCTTCGCTACCAAAACGTTCCCTGACATCAGTACCAAATGAAAAACAAGGAAAGCACCCAAGGGTTGTCTAGATGCAGGGAAAGCTCCACAGTAGCTCTGGATCTGTGCTGCATCAGTTATATGACACAGCCACAGCTTCGCAGCAACTGCGGGGCTTTCCTGCGAACCTGCAAATTGAAACAGTTGGAAACTTACTCCAACATTTTGAATAGGAGTGATGTCAGTATGACTCTTCTGCCATCTGCCATTGTTCTGGAGCCAATCCAGAGGTGGTCCCTGGTGGAAGGTGACTATTTATTTATTTATTATTTATTTAGAATATTTATATACCGCTCCTCATTGAAAAAAATTCGGAGCGGTGTACAAGGTAAAAATAAAATAAAAACAGAATAAAACAGTTAAAACAAAATTTAAAAAGAAGCAAAACAACAACAACACAGAAATCCAAGGCTGCATGTTAAAGAAAGGCTTCTTGGAATAAAGATGTTTTCAGGAGGTGCCGAAAGGAGTACAAAGTTGGAGCCTGTCTGACCTCCAGAGGCAGGGAATTCCACAGGAGGGGCGCCACCACGCTGAAGGCTCTTCCCCTGGTCTCCTTTCACCAGGAAGAGGGCAGGGGCAGCTCCAGTAACCAGAAACCCCATGATCTCTCCTTGGCATCGGGATTACCCAATGCCACCCTGGGAGACAAAAACCATGGGGTTTTGGAGGGAGGCAGTGTCAACCTAGTACCACGAAAACAGCCCCCCACCAGTTCAAATTGAAGCTTTACTTGCTACCAGATGGAGAACTCCTAGTACTGCCATATGAAAAGGAGGACATTGATATTTCATGTTTCATTGATTTCAATGGGCATATTCTAAGGACAAGTAAGTCTGCATCACTGGGCAGCTATTCAATCTTTTCCTCTTTATTTTTATTCTGTTGAGAAATAAGATGGAAGAAGTGATGGGAAAACATGGGACGGTTATAAATGGTAGATGTCTGGAGCCACCATAAAATCAAGTGTAGACAGGAGTAGACAGGAGTAGACAGTTAACTCTCCTCCCATCTGAGGTTCTTGTTCTCCCAGTTGTGCTTCTGCTCTCAGCGCCCAAACGAAAAACATGAGCTGAAAACAGCCTGGATGGAATTTGCAGGGGAGAATCAGTGGCTGGTTAATGAGATCGCTCTTCTGCTTGCTGATTTACCCTGCAAATGTTGCATTCATTCTCTTCATCCTGAAGAGAATCCCATTTTTTGCCCCATAACATGTAGTGTCATCCTAAATTGCTATTGAAATGAATGTTTCCTAAGTGGTCAGTCTATGTATTGTTACATGGGATTATGTCCCTTTCAAATGAATGGGACATAATCCCATTTTACTTCCAGGTAAACCTGCATCGGTGGTTAGTCATCTGAGTGTTCTGCATTTACTGTTACACCCTTTACCAGAGTTACTTTGGACTCCAGCAAGAAGTTTTGCAGTGTTTTAAAGAGCCAAATACTGTGGCCCTGTTTAAAAGCAGCATCTATAACAAGTGTAGTAAGTACATTTATATACTAGCTTATGCCCTCTCATGGCAGTAAAAGTCAATTCTGGATTGCTTTAGGAAGAACTATAAAAATGTAAATTATGAAGACAGACCTGATTTGGTCTTATTGCCTTGGCTGAGTTCTAACACTTAAACTTGGAATATATAGCTGCTGGAGGTAATTAATACTCGGTAATTTGCATATTCACAAGACACTGTACTATTTTTCTCTCAGCCAGGGTGAGATGAATGAGAAGAGGTTCCTGAGACCACTTAACTAGGATTCAGGATTTGAAGTATTTGCCTACATTTAAATGTGTACAATTCCTCATTGCATGTTATCTGAGCTCTATTATATTGCCCTTATTTTTCATAACAGCAAAGGGGAAATAAGACAGATTATTTTATTTGATGCAACAGAAAATCCTTGGAAAGCCAAGCAAACAGATAATTTACAGGAATGCAAAGACTGAAACGGAGATTCACATCCATAATATCAGAACATTATCTATTCAATGGGAGCAGTCTAATATGGACAAACATAAACTGTTGGTTCCGTATAACTGGAAGATATTCACAAAATAGCACCTGAAGGCTGCAGCGGTAAAATAATACTTAGACAAGATCCCTTCTTCCTTTTGATATTGATGTCGGTGAAGCACCCAACTGCATTGTGTTTAGATTTGACCACATGACTAATCCTATTGTGTCAAACGGAGTGAAGCGATTCTCTGTTCCACTTCAAGCAGAATGGAAATTGTCATTACTGTGATAGTACTATTGAATATATTGTGCTATTGAAGACTACATTCTGAAAACTGAAAGCTGATTTAAAAACAACAACCCAACAACCAGTAAGTGTATGAAAAATGGTAACAAGATAAGATGCATAATAGAAAGAATAAAATAGATATTATCCTCAGCCACCTCACAGGGATCACTTAAGGTCAAAAACACCACCAACACACATTCAAAATAAATTATACACTGCCCTGAGAATGAGGCAGAAAAATGGAAGCCCCATTCACGGGGAAAGAAAACTTTCAGGAAATTCCTGAAAATTTTATTTTCTTACTGTACCTCCTAGAAATAAAAGGACACTTTCCAGAATTTTCTCCACATTTTCTTCACCATTATTTTTGTGGTGGCTGCATTCCCTCCCCTCAATGTCCGGCAGTGATGCAAGGTATGTGGGGCATTGTAGAGGATGCAAAATGGGAGCCAGGCTGCCAACACAGTTGATCCTGTTGCCAATGGCAGTGGCAGAGCACACACACACACACACACACACACAACTTTGAAAAAGAAAGAAGCTGTTCTACCACCATTGCAAATGATGATGCCTACCAGAATTTCTCCTCCCTTTGGAGAAATTTGATGAAATTATCCTCCTAATTTTTCTATCCACAAATACGGTGGAGAATTTTGTGAGGCCACTTGTGGACAGCACTAATTTAAAATGGTGGCCTATATTTGTAAATATTTAGCAAAGAAGCAGAATTATGAGATTGCCAATAGACAGGCCACCTCAGGAAATGTCCACCGTGTACCATTGCATATTTACACAGATGCATCTCTGCTTTACCCTTTGTGATATTTATAGCTTCAAACGCTGAGGTATATCCTGGATCCCAATCAGAGCAACATGAAGCTCTTATCGACTGGAGAACTGCTTTTTTGTCCTTGCCTTGATTTTATTGGTGTTTAATTGATCGTGTTTTATATGAGGTTGCTGCAGAATGCTGGCAGAACAGTAGCAATAATGTCTTATTTTCTTTGTTGTAGGTATGATGTTGTAAGATGGCCACACCAATCAAAAATGCATGAGCTTGGATATAACTCAAGAGACAACATAGTTCAGAAGCAATAGATTGCTACTATCATTGGATGAAGCATAGATTCTGGTAGTGTCTCGCATTACAGGTACAGTTTATTCCACTGGGGCTTAGGGGAGATGAATGACTAAAATGTCTGAAGAAAACTGTAACTTATTTCCTTTTGTAGTAGGCTTGCTTCAGCGGCTGCTGTCTATTGCTTCAGCAGATTGGTTTTATGTAGCTGACAGGTGGGCAGGTGTCGAGATGGATTTTGTCTGGGTCCTTTTTTGTTGTTTCATTTGTAGCTTATTTTAAGAGGCAGGTCTGTATTCATTTTGCTATCATCAGAAACTGCCATTTGTGGGGGGGGGGGAGGGGAGGAATCAAAAGATTGGGAGGAAATCAAAGCCCTGGAAAAGAGCAAACTAGATTTTTCTTACTGTCTGTCTCCTCCCTCCCCCTCTCTTTTCTGTCTTCATCTCGCTATTACACCTTTGGTTGCTTCCACTGAGGACCAATTCATATATGATACACAAAATAACACTTGCCTGTCCAGGCATCCCTTAAAGCAGGAATGGCAAACCTCTGGTCTGGGGGTGGGTAGGTGTCCCCATCCAGGTCACTGACTTCTTCCCCAGGTCCTACCTCCTCTAACTGAAGGAAAAAGCTTTTATCTTCGATCAGCTGCTGTTTGGAGATAAAAGCTTTTCCTACAGGAAGAGTAGACAGACCAGAGGAGGAAGCTACTCAGTCCTGCCTATTTGTGGGCAGAGACACAGGGCCTGTTCAGACATGCATGGAGGGTGGGTAAGTAAAGGAACCATGGAGAGGGGACGCATAATGGAACTGCAACAAGCAGACCCACCGCACAATTGCAGAACCGCACCATGCCCCATGGTTCTGCTACCCACCCCCCTCTGTAGTTAGTCTGCTTACCTCCACATGTTTTAACCACACATCCCACCATTCTCCACATGCCGAATGGGTGGGGGGCAGCTGCTCCATTATGAAAATGAGAAAAATGACTGCTGACCACAGAGAACATCCTTGGTGGCAAGAGCGGTGCCAGAAGCACCGGTCACTCATGCTGGTGGAATCTATGGTTGCCACCATTTCCCCCCAGCAAAATTCGAAGTAATACCCATGGAGTTCCCACCAGACAACACGGGAACCACCACAGAAGCCTGCTAACCATCTTGCTGAAGATGGGTAGTGGGGCATGGATATTTGACCCACCATGGGGAGGTAATTGTCCTGCCACACAACACTCTGACCCACCACGGATCACATCTTTTCAGTGATTCACGGTGAGTTAGTATGTCATTTGAACAGGCCCACAGAGTCTTAATGTCTTGTGAATAGTCATGCTTGTGAAGAGTCGTGCTGTTCATGCTTACCTCTTCATACATATGCAGAGGCTTGGACTTTGGGATAGTATTTGAAAGTGCTGCTGAGTTATTCAGCCCTGCTTATTTCTGAGTAGACTTCCAGAAGCCTTCCCCCGCTTACTTTTGAGTAAGCTTAAAATCAGTAATTCAGCTGATTTTAAAATCAGCTACATTTTGGCCCCAACCATTCTGCCATTAGAACACTCTATTATTATTATTATTATTATTATTATTATTATTATTATTATTATTATTATTATTATTATTCCTTACCCACCTCTCCATTCTGATCCCCTTTGGTCCCCTCTGCAGATGGACTGTGGTCCCTCAGGCCTTTCCCAGATTGGAATTCAACCCTTCAGCTGAAAACCATGCTCAACCCCTGCCTTAAAGGGTTCTTAACCTGTGTGCAGCTCCCATGTTTGCAGCTCCCCTTTGTGCCAATGGTGACCAGTGTTCTTCAAATGCTGCATGCAAAAGCTCCTCAGTGCAGAGTAAAAGAAGAAGATGTTAAGGACCCATTAACCCAAAGTATGGGTAGTGTGAAACCACACCACCCCAGCACAGATACGTGCATTATTTTGTAACGCAGTTCATATACATTGTCCCTCTCTCTGTGTACTAGGGTACTACTCTTATCCAACACCTGTACTACTAGGGCAGTAAAAGCAGACTGAACTGGCATGCTTCCTGCGCAGAGGATTTATAATTTTAGTAAGGTGGGTAAGACAAAACGGAAAAGAGGACACAGGCCATAGGGAAGCCATAGTGAGGATGGAGTGGGTTAAGCAACAGCAGAAAATGTGAAGAAGTAAGGGTATGGTGATTCAAAAAAGCAGTGGAACTTGGCGAGATTTGTTTGTTTGTTAGCAAACCAGATGGCTGAGAAGCAAAGTATCACAAAGAGAGGAGGTGGGGTTGTTTGCATATATGTGCAAAGATTCATTTCATCCATGGAGCTTTAATACTGTTCTTAACCACAGAGACCTATACATCTCCAGAGGTGCATTTATCAGAGATCACATTCTTCATGTGCAATCTATTCTGGACCTTTGCTCTATGCGTATGCATTTTTCCTTTTTCAACAACATGTTGCTATTGTTAAAGGATTTATCTACTTCATCTTGATCATTTGGAATTTCTGCCTAACCTGTAAACCATTTGCCTTCTTCCACAGATTCCCTGCAGGTTTGTTGATAAAAGAGTCAATCGATCAAACTATTCTCTAATTCTCATTCCTAAACTGGGCACCAGGTTATTCTAGCCATGGAGATTATATATATATATATATATATATATATATATATATATATATATATATATATATATATTCATGTGCATTTAGGGAGAAAATTCCTTGTGAAATGGTGCCAAATCCCTTTGAATTACTTTTCCTATTATAAAAGAGCTTTAAATCTTTTGATGTTTGGGGAATTTGGCCATGCCAGTTAGATAAATGGAATGAAATTAAAGCAGAAAAAAATTAGCTGTATGTTTAAAGACTTGGTGATTGGGGGAACTATTTGGTTATATTATAGCCTCTCAAGGGGTTCCTCCTCAAGAAAGAAGATCCATTACATTAGCCAGACATCACCTGTGTTAGAAAATGTGTTGCGCTGGGGAAGAAGAAGAAGAAGAAGAAGAAGAAGAAGAAGAAGAAGAAGAAGAAGAAGAAGAAGAAGAAGAAGAAGAAGTAGTTCCTATTAGCGATGAAAAACTGTAAAATCCTTACAGCTCACTCTGTATAGACTTTTGGCAAAATGAAATGAGTTCTGTAAAGCTCTCAAGAATTTAGTCACTCCAGTGAAACAAAACATCAAGACCTTGAATAGTCACAAAATGAATCCATTTTCACTCCAAATAGCTTTGAATCTATATGTAGCACTAAACAGAAAACCCGATGTTCTTAATTATGTGTTTGACTAAACTGAATCACTCTGGATAAGCTATCACTGAACACCAAAGGATTAAACATACATCAGTGTCTTACATTGACTGCTCAAATTTGACATTCACATCTGAATGCTGACAATCCCAGACCAGTGTTATGAATGCTAGTATCCATTGAAGTGTGTCCCTGCTAGTGAATCCCATTCAGGCGATGGCTACCATTCACTGGTATTCATTTGAATTTTTGAACAGTTCCAAAATGTGTCTGGAAGATTTTCAACATTCAAATGTGAATCCAAACATTCACCATTTTTTAGACATGCAGTGTAACGTAAATACAAAATCAACACATGATCATCTCCCCTCACTGTGTCTCATTGCAACGCTGCATTTTTAAAGAATGACCACTAGAGTGCTGCAGGTATCCATTCAAGATGAGTTTCTGAACATTTCCAGACATAGTTCGTCAGCTGTGGCTTAGCAAACATACATTGTAAATAAACATTGTGGCTGTGTGTTTTAAATGCTTTATTGCATCTGCTTTGCCCTACCTGGAAACCAGCTGTGCATGGAGTGGCTGTGAGATGGGATTTTTTTTTTTAATTCTCTTACAGAAGTTGAAAAAAACATACTAATGAAGAGAAAGGAGGAATGTTTCACAATGCCATCATGTTTTAAAGGACGTGAAGTAAGCAATTTCTGGGGTGGGGGAGGGAAATCCATGGCTTCTCAGTTATGCACTTTGTGTACAGCTCTATTGATATAGCTGTAAATAAATAATTGATGTGCGTGTTTTATTAATTAGTTGGTGCTGACGCAAGGGAGTCTCTTTTTTGCAGACAATAGAGCAATGATTTTCAGCCACCAGTTGGAGCTGGCTCAAGTAATGTGGTGCTTGATTGGAAATGAAATGGAAGGCATTTAGGCGCAATTGTCATGACAGCAGCATTAATGTCAGAACCAATCAAATAGGCAGGAGAGGCTCACCTGGCATAGCTCCTGTGCAAAGAAAACAGCCTTGAAAAATCTCTAGCACGCCCATCAAACTTCACCCTTTTCCTTTGCTATCAGACTTTTAAGGTAGGTCTTTGCAGAGGGGACCTAGAAATTGGCCTAACCTTTTGAATCCTGTGGATTACATTGGGCTTCTTTAGATTAAGGGGAGATTGCAATGCTTACCAGGGTGTTGCTTCCTGCTTTTCTTGTGCAATTGTAATAGGCTGCATTACACAGCTGGAGAAGGGCAACCATGTGGTCTATAATGGATAACTTCACCTCCTCATGGTGCTCATAGCCCCGAATGGGACAACACCCTTTAGTGGGTGTTTTGACACACACTTCCCATGAACACGGTATTTATTTATTTTATTACATTTATATACTGTGCCATAGCTGAAGGTCTCTGGGCAGTTTACAGAGAGCTTATAACACCAGCACAACTGAACTCAGGTTTTTTTTTTAAAGAATGGAATTACTGGGGGAAGATGTGGTAGACATGCAGGAGGTTAACAATGTTGTCAGAAGGACCCGTGAACTTCCATGAGTTGCCAATCATGAGTGTGCCTTATTTCACTCATGTGGAGAAGCTCATGATGTTTCTGTGAAGATATTCACATGAAGTAGGATGTAACTTGTAATTAATGATGTGCCTAACATTGCAATTTGTTTAAAGAAATAAAGGTACAATCTTCGGCACGTTTAGATGGGGGGGGGGAATCCTACAATTCTCAGCATTCCCTAGATAGCACAGCTGACTGGAGAATGCAGAGTGTTGTGGGATTTTTTTCCTGTCTAAATAGACACCCCCTGTGAGTTGGTTTTCTAAATTCATGGTAAAATTAGGATCACCCTTGAATACGTTTAATACGTTCTTGTATATGTACCCATTCGAAAATACCCATTAGTGTCACTTAGAATGCAGCGCATTGTGTTAGAAGTAGCTGAGAATGACTGGCTTACCTGATCATGATGGCAAGTAAAGAACTAGCCAAAAGTATGATTTGCCTTAGGAAGAGGCATCTTATCTCACAGACTTAATTATGTTGGGAAATCTGTTCTTTTTCTTTTTCCTTGTGAAGTTTCCCTTTGGAAAAGCCTTCCACAGCTATGTACAGGTGTATGGCTGCACATGTGGTGTGTGGCCAGGGAGAATGTCAGGGCAGCAGCAATAACCTGCACAGCCCTGCAATTACTCCCACCACCATATTTTTAACACCCAAGAGGAGTCATCTGAACTCACCCCTCCACATCCAGAGATCATATGTCATTAAAAACTCATTGATGAGGAAGAACCAGATGGAAGGGAATTGCCCTCATGGACTGCTTCAGGGTTCCCAGAGGCATCTGCTTGGACTAGATGGAAACTTTGGTCTGATCTAGCAGAGCTATTATATTCATACACAATCCTAATCTATTTTCCTCGCCCCTCAAATGCATTTGGTTCTCCTTGTATTTAGAATGGCTCAGTACAGCTGCCTTCTCCAACCTGGTGCAGTCTAGATGTGTTGGGACTACAGCTCCCATCTTCAAGGATGATGGCGAGTTGTAGTCCTAACATGTCTGGAGGGCTCCCAACTGGCAAAGTCTGGCAGGGGGCTGATGTTGGGGAAAAGCTGAGAAATCCTAGCAAAACATCTGGCAAGGGGAAGCTAATAAGGATGGTTACAATACAACCCAATTTAGCCATGGTTACCAAAACAGGGGAGGAGGACAGGAAAAATGATAGACCAACAAGAATGCCCTTCATGGGAAAAGGAGAAAATTTGTACTGTCTAAGAGAAGCAGACTCTACTTGCCTCTCTCCTTAGCCCGTCATTAATTTTCTTTCTGTTTCACACTTCTGAGTACTAAATTGGCAGTCTCAAATTCTACCGTATAAAGTTAATGAAGGATGTGTCTTTAACTTGCCTGACATTTGGCCTCTCTCTTAATACTTGCCAAGAAGATTTCTGCTTCTTCTAATAAATTATTCAGACCTTTAATTCTTCCCTTTTTAAAACAAAATAAAACAAAATCTTAGATATCTTTAAAAACAACAAAACACAGAACCCTAGATAACAAAAAAAAAAGGGGGGGAAGGAAGTTTACATTGGAAATCAATGCATTTTGTAAGCACTATCATGTTTTAAATTGAAATAATTATGTGCTCATAATTCCAGAATTGATATAAGAAATGTATGTTGACACACACAGTCTAAATATGATTATAAATTTCACCTTGCTAGAGGTGTGTATAGCCTCACTTAGTTACAAACCAAAGGATTAGGTGATTTATAGAAGCATTTTTCAGTCCAGTTTCCTGTAGGTATTACAAGATTATGCTTTTTAAATTGTTAATATTAAATTTGGAATGTTTTAAAATACACATAGTAAAAGAGTAATAACTGAAATCCAATAAAAATGTTTATGAATTGTATACCGCGCATATTATGAGCCAGCTTAAAAGTATTGGAATATTAACACATATATTTGGTGACCATTTTTATAGATAATTCCTGTAGCATTTTCTAGTGTAGTAAGCACCTACCGATTCTGCATCTCATTTCTCCTCCCTTTGTCCCAATGAGATAGGTTAGTCCGAGGGATAATGACTTGCCCAAGGTTAACCAATGAGCTTCATGGCTGAATAGGCTATCAGAAACTTGGTCTTTTGTGCCCAACCTGCATCCAACACTCTATTCACTGCACTATACCATCCTGCAGGGGATTCCAAGTATAAAATGCACCCATACAGAATAAGTAGCTCAAGATATATATGTGTTCAATTTAATCCTGTTTTGATAACTTTTTCAGCGATAACATACCTTTATTAATGCAGAATTGGGGTAAAAAAACAGGACCGTACCAAATGTTTGCACAAAGACATGCTTGGAATGAATGTTGTACTTTTGAGGACATGGTTTCTGGGGGGGGGGGGACGACACACATCTTGCTTGTCTATTTCTCTGAAGCTCCTTGGGTTCCTGTTGGAGCTCTTCCACTTTTTTTGTTGGGTTTCTCTTGTTTCACTGCCATTTTCCATCTCTGATCCCTCCTTTCTGGAGTGATCCCAAACAATCAGGGAACATATTATGGTGGTGCATAAATTGCCATGCTCCTATCCAGGATATGGTTGTTTTGCTCCCTTGCTGTTATTCTTTAGGCACCATATAAACTCCATCTTGATCTCTTGTGCTTTTAATGGCATTTGAGATCCTCTTAATAGTCTTTTTTCTGCTCCCTTTTATTTTTTATATTGGCCTTTTACCAGCTCATTCTGCTGTTTTATTGATGATGATGATGATGATGATGATGATGATGATGATGATTTCATTTGCTGTTATATTCTAGTGTTTTACACATAGGACACACTGACGTTGTGGGGTATAATTCAATAAAACATTCATAAAACAGTAAATAATGAGTGTGATCATTTTACTGAAGGAAATGTTGCTGAGTTATAGTGAGAACAGTGATTCCTGGAATGGTCAGATTGACCAAGCAGAATTGTCTAACCAATCAGAATGCGCTCCACATCTAAGTAGGCAATGTGCTTGTAAATTTATGAGAGGGGAAGCATAGCCATAATAAAAAAGCCTGTTTCAGCTAATGCTCATGCAGTTGTTTTGGACTATAACTCCCATAAGATCCTGCCAGGGTGGGCAATCATCAGTGGTTAAGGGAGTTGTAGTTCAAAACATCTGGAGGACACCAGGTTGCCTACCCCTGTGCTAGAGCATGGAAAAGCCTTCCCCTGGCGTATTTTTAACCCTGGTTCATACTTTACCACAAAAGTGGGCAACTTATGGCTCTCCAGATGTTTTTAGAGTGCAATAGCCAGCATAACAAATGGTGAAGCATGATGGGAGCTGAAGTTCAACATGGGCCCTGTTCAGACAACATGCTAAAATCATGATGGTTAAGTGTGTTGAGCTAAACATTAAGGCTTAGTATGTCATGTCAACCATGACTTAGTGTGTCATTAGTGAACCATTCCTAAAGATGGTGGCTATATAACCATGGTTTAAACATGCCCACTAAACACTTGCTGCAAAAGGGTTAACAGACCAACCATGGCTTTGTGTGTTGTCTGAAAAGGCCCAACATCTGGAAGATCATAAGTTGCCCATCTATGCTTTAATAAGTCACCGCATAGAAAGACTCCTTCTACAGGCAACAGGTGACTGGGCCCAAAGCTCCTGCAGGCAGCTCTGCCTTGAGATCCTGGTTTTCTGCTTGCCGTGCACTTCAAGCAAGAAAGCACTGCCACCTCTGCATTCACTCATCCTTATGGGTGCACAGCACTTTGCTAATATGATTGAAAGGGCAAACAAAAGAACTGGGGCCAGGTGTTGGGTGAAAGTGAAATTTCATCATCTAAGTGACATCTAAGGAATTAATTGTGTTCATGCTGATTTCTCACCAAAAAATAGCTAAAAGTTGGGAAACTGTAGAATGTCTAACACTGAAATTATTGGTGTATGGAGCTTGGGCAAATATCCAAGGCCGAAAAATTAACGTACCAACTGAAATGAGGTAATGGCAAAGTTAAAAAAATCTTATTTTTATAAAATATGGTATGATTTTATTTTATATTCAAATCAGGGACCTATGCAGCAATACTGATCAGCACCTTTCCTCAGATTATGGAAAGGACATATAGGCCTTAGCTAGACCTAAGGTTTATCCCGGGGTCATCCCTGCCTGCTCCCGGGATCCCCTGTGTGTCATTTACATGAACAGGAATGACCCCAGGACGATCCCGGGATAAACCTTAGCTCTAGCTAAGGCCCCAGTTTGCAATCCTATTCATGTTTAGGCCAAACAACTACAAGAACTACAACAACAAAGTCCTACAACTCTTAACATACCTTAGACAACTATGCTGATTGGGGAATGCTGGGAGTTGCAGGACTTTTTTATGTCTGAACATGCACAGTCTTGCACCCTAAATGTAATTTGTTATTATGAAAAACTACAAATAAAACCTCCAAGCAGGCAATTGATTCGATCTATATTTTTGTCTCTAAAAGGGGGGAAAACCATTAAATCTACTACCCTCAGTAGATTAGATATAAATTCAATGTGTTTTGTTTGTTTGTCATTGTAAATAATTGAAAAAGAAAGTGCAATGCTGAAAGCAACAACCCATAAAGATTTAGAAAATTGATCTTTTTGAATTCTGGAGCGAACTTACCTGATCTGCATCTCTCGGACTAATGTGCAGATAAGAACTTAGATATCCAAGGCTTTTGCACTTCCTGGCTCAAAAAACACATCAAATGCATAATTGCTCCCCCTGCTCCCCCCACCTAAAGGGCCTAAAGGGGAGGGCAAGATCCCAGGGCAAGGGAGGGATCATCCCTCCCTGATCCTGGGATCCCCTGTGCATCATCTGAATGCACGGGGAGGATCCCGGGATCATTCCGGGATTTCGCCCCATCTAGCTATGGCCTATATCTATTAGGGGTGTGCACGGACCCCCCGCTCCGCTTCACTTGCAGATCCGCCATTTTCCGGATCGGGCCGCTCAACCCCGCCCCCGCTCCGCCCACTTCCACTCCGCTCCGCTCGGAGCTCCGGATCCGGATCCGGAGCTCTGTTTCCCCCCCCCATAGGCTTGCATTGAAAGCTAAAAAATTATACAACTTTTTTTCTGTTCAAGTTAGAAACCTCATGTTTGGCACCATGACACCTCATGGGGATATACACATGCACGCCAAGTTTCAAAGCAATCCCATCATCCCCTGATTTTTGGGGAATTTTTGAAAATCAGGCACCCCATTCACACCCCTTTCCATAGCTCCGTCAATTTGCACGTTAGAAACCTCAAACTCGCCACCATGAAAGCTTATCCAGGGATACATATGCACGCCGAGACTCAAGGCAGTCCCATCATCCCCTGATTTTTGGGGAATTTATGAAAATCCAACACCCCTTCCATAGCTCCATCAATTTTGCACGTTAAAAAAAAACCTCAAACTCACCACCATGACAGCTTATCCAAGGCAGTCCCATCATCCCCTGTTTTTTGGCGGGGCTTAAACCTGCAAAATTTGGAACTTCCAAAACTCCAAGTGAGCGCAGGAAGGACTTCTCCCCTGAGTCAAAGCCACACACACACAACATCCCTGCGAGGTGGGCAGGGGAGGAGGGAGGGAAGGCAGGCAGGCATGCAGCTGGCATTTCTGGGGGCATAAGGAAGTGAGCCAAGGATAAGCCAGTAATGCATATAAAATGGAATAAATCAATAAATAAACAAAGGAGGGGTGGATTAAAAGCAGCAGTGTTGCTCAATAAACAGCAAGAAGATTTTTTTAAAAAAGGCTATATCTGTCTTTTACCAGCAATAGGGGGACGTGCCCGGGGGAGGGGGAAGCAGCTGCCAGTTCAACTCAAGACAGCCACCAACAGCTCTGAGATTAAGAAGTAAATGCTCACTTCAACTCATAACAGGCATTGCTCCACCACTAAGAAGTAAACGCTCACTTCGACTCATAATAGGCATTGCTCCACCGTTTTACTCTCTTTGGAAGGCTCTAATGGCCTTCCAGTGCAGGAGAGAGTGGGGGCACGTCCACGATGAGATGCCCTAGGGGAGCTCATCCCCTTGCACCACATCTTTTCAGTTGTTCCCCAAAGTTAGGGTGGGTAGCAGTGCTGTGTTTCTATCTCTTATTCTTGGCTTAGTATATGATTTCAGGTTGTGTTTGTGCATTTGGTAGGGCTACTGTTTTAAAAAACAGTGGGAAAAGCCCGTTCAGATGAAGAAAGAGAAGTTTCCCAGAATCCCAAGTTACCCGTTTTGCCTATGCCCTCCTCTAACTTTGGGATCATGTGATCATGACCGGGAGCTGACTCTGCCCCTCAGCCCTTTGAAAAAGGTATTTTTCCCGCCGATTTTTTAAAAACTTCTAGCGCGCGACCCGGACAACGCAGAAAGTTGAGAGTAGTCTCAAAATGACCCCCATCCACGACTCTCTGTGCACAAGAATTTTCAGAACGATAGCTTAAAAACCAACCCAGTTATGCCCGAGTCTTTCCCTCAATGCAATCCTATGGGCGAAAAGCCGAAAACGCCGTTTGAGCTGCGCGGTTGACCCGATTTTCAAAAAAATATAGCACGCGACCCACACGACGCAGAGAGGCGAGAGTGGTCTCAAAATGACCCCCATCCACGACTCTCTGAGCACAAGAATTTCCAGAACGATAGCTTCAAAATAACGTAGTTATGCGCGATTATTTGCCGCAATGCAACCCTATGGCGAAATGTTTTCAAGATGGCGACCGGAGTGCTCCGCCTGAACTAGGAGCTCCGAAAAATGGTCGCTTCTCTTCACCTTGCTTCTAGGGGTCCGCGGTCCGCTCCTACTCCGCCTCTGGGTAAGGCGGAGCAGGCCAATCCGCTACTGCTTCTACGCTCCTAATCGGAGCGGATCACACCCCTAATATCTATGTATTGCATCTAATGTGGAATGGGAAGAATGGAAATTTCGGTGAATACCTGTGAAAGTGGCATGGACTGGAAATAATATGCTGATTCATCCACCCACATTCACCTTTAACTTTTCTCCTCTTGTCCCTAAGCACCAGATTTGCAGCTTCTTTGCCCTATGCTGACAACTGCTTGTTGTAGCTACTGCAGCAACTACTGTAAAACAAGAGTGGGACAGTACAAAGGAGTCCTTCTTAAGAAATAAAGGGATACTGATAAGGTTGCACGGCAGCAGGTTTTTTGTGAGGTTCAATTTTCAGTTGAAAAGTGGCCTTTCTAGAGGTGGAAAATGTCCTTGAAAATCCCTACCTTTGTGTCTTCATTTTTCCAGACCTGTTTTAGCACTGATGTGTTGATGCTTCAGTGCCACTTTAAGGAGTTCGTGTTTTTTCATATTTACTGCATAATTCCAGCCAATCAGGGATCATATTGTGTACATGATGGGATCACAACACCTCTAGCCAATCAGATATGGACACGTAGTGACATAACTGAGGGCAAATTAAGTCCTCCATTGGCCTCACTCTGAATGAGGTGTGTGTGTGTGTGGTGGTGGTGGAGAACACACTGGTATTGCTCTGCTGCACTGGCAGTTCCATCATCCACCAGTACTGTGGTGCAAGACTTTCACACCAATCAAGTTCTATTTGTGAAAAAGTTAAACATGACTAGTTCAGGCAGAACGTGGATGCCTGTCTGAATGCAGATTCCATTGGAAGTGGTGCTGCATGGATAGACCAAATCCACATTGGAAGGGCATTACTTTTGACCCTGGATTTCCATCCCTCTCCACATTCTATCATCATCTACTGACTCCAGACAATTAGATTGAATGAGGGAGAATCACTCCACATTCCTTTCAGTGAGAGACACATTTGGATGCACATTCAAATGGACAGCCCTGCCCACATTGTGCACCTAGTAGTCTATTATGAACGACTAGATCAGGGAAGGGAACACAAGCCAAGGTTGCCTTGGTAACAGGGACCCATTCACTCACATTCTCCCCACAACCACTTATGAAGTATTTTGCTCACATTCACAAAGGAGTATGGAACATCAACAAAAAGAAAGGAAGTGAAAATGTTCATAAAGATGGGGAGACCTATTTCAGCTCAACACTAGTAGCAAGTTCTGGTCACTGGCCAGCCTAGTCACATTGCAGAGGAAGCTTTGAAGCAGATAGGTCTTTGTTTGTCACCAGTTGCACACTCATCAATGATGGCTCTCAAATAATCAACACATGGTAATGGAGCATCCTTCCATAGAAGGGGGAGGCTTTTGCAGTTACAGGGCTTAGATAAATTTATTTATTTATTACATTTATTTATTTAAATGTCTAGTCCTCGGTGCAGAATTGAATTGAATGTGTCAATAGAAGGGCAAGGACAACTTGAGATGGAGGAGGCATTCCGAAGCAAGTTTTTGGAGCTTCATGTTATTAGGGCACGTACACACACACACAACCTTAAACTTCCTTCTTTTATCCTACCACACTTACTATAAATAAATAAATAATGAGCTGTTTTTATTTCTGTGCTGATCCTTAACATTATTTAGCAACAGACATGTCATATCATTTTAAATGTGGATTCCATTTTGGGTCTTATCCAAATGATGTTTGTTTGGATTTCCTGCAGCCAGCCCTCGTGAGGTTTGAACTTTCTCATTTCCGCATAATAGGAAGAGGCCATGCTGTTGTTAATTTGCCTTGATGTTTCATAGAGCATCTATCCATCAGTAGATGATGGCTGTATAGCCACAAGCTAAAGCACACATTTGAAAGAGTGGTATGCAGGCACCATTTACGAATGGACTTATATTAGGACATCTGGTCTGCTTTCATGGACATTTATGTGTAATCTATGCCACTTTCCCCTTTTTTCTTTTTTCATTTAGAACATTATGATATTTGGAATGGAGGCTTTTGAAGTAAGTAGTTGCATATGTTCATTTCCCCCTTCCCCGTTTATTGTTTTTCATTTGTTAAAATCCAAAATAAAAATTTGATTAAAAAAGAAGCTCAAGCACACTAATTGATTTGAAAGTTTCACACTGAAATTGACATGACTCATTCCTGCCCCCTGTGCGTGTTTAAAAACAATTAAGTCTAACTGAGTTCAAAGGTGAATGTAGGTGAGCATGCACAGGACTGGGCCTTTACTCCCATAAACTGGTGCATGTACATGTAAGTGGAAGAGAGTAAGGGGGCGGGGGAATCATTCTTTTCAAGGAATCCTGGGGTTCTTGCTGCTATTTATTTATTTAAAGCATTTGTACCCTGCTCTTTTGCTTGATAGGTGCTGAGAGTAGCTTACCAGCTCATAAAAACAAGATAGTCTCAGTTTGACTATCTAAAAAGACATGACAGAGGCCACAGCTAGTCCTAAGGTTTATCCTGGGATCATCCAGGCCTGAGCACTGGATCCCCTGTGTGTCACCTAGGTGAACAGGTTTGACCCCTGGACGATCCAGGGATAAATCATAGGTCTAGCTATGGCCAGAGAAAGAAAAAAGGAGGGGGGGGGATGAAAATGAGAAAATGCATGCACCAATTCTTAACATTACATGGTTCTTGTAATGACCAGCTGTGATTGAAATGGGCTGCTTACAGTTCGAAAACAGGCCCAACGAATCTCCAGGAATTAGTCTGGTGACCTGACTGTCCTTGAAAGGGCTGTAATGGAGCCAGGCGGGGGCTAGCTGAAATCTGCTGGCTTGTTACTCCCAGATGATCCCACGGCTCCCAGAACAGTTGACCCTGCTGCTCTTCCTCACAGGAAACACATGGAGCTTCATCACACCTACCCATTTCCCTAGAATTATTCCATAGCATATGAAAGCCATCATTGCTGTTGTTGTTAGCTCCATCACACCAACATTATAGATCCACCTCTGCCCTGCTCCGGTGCATGCCCTGGGAGGGCTGGGCCGGGCTCCATCATGCTCACTTGGGGGCTGCCGAGGTGGCTGGGTGGCCCTGCTCCTCTTCTTCCTGCTCCAGCGTGCGCCCCAGGAGGGCTGGGCCTGTTCCGGGCTCCACAGCTCTCGCTTGGAGGTTGCTGAGGGAGGCGGCTGGGCAACTCTGCTCCTCCTCATCCTTCCATGCCCCCAGTGGCCGCTCGGAGAACAACAAAAGAATCACACTTTCCACGGTCCAAAATACGTCGCTACTTATTGGGGAAAAGTGCAATCAAAGCAGGACACATCAGAGTACTTCGCCGTAATAGTAGATTATAAGGTAGAAAACATCAGAGTCTTTTGCATGCAATTCACAGTGATTCCACAGTATAACACTGGTGTGATAGAGCTCATGGTTTCAACGGTCCTGCCAAGGGAAGAAGAGAAGTCCGAGCAGCTAGTAAAAGCAACAATGAGTTGAGATGGCAGTTCCTTGCTAGAAACAGGAGGAAGGAACAAGATAAGTAATTAAATATATAGATCATTCAGCAATTACCCTGTTTCTTGTACGCTTCCTTAAATGATTCTGTTCTGAAACAGTTGTAACAGGTAAAGCACAAAGGTTTCATGTGCACCACATTTCATTTAAATGCTCTCACCACATTTCAATCCATTTAAATGTGCCATGGCAACACTAGTCATTGGCAGCTCTAGTGGGCAGACCACAGGCATAGTAGCACTGTATATGAATGGACCAATGGTACGTGCATTTTAAACATGATGGGGGTGGGGGTGTATGTGTGGAATGTTTACACAGGTAAGCAAGTACTTTATTGGGCCTGTTCAGACAACATGATAAGCCATGGTTAGTCTGCTAACCCTTTTGCAGCAAGTAGTTACTGAGCATGTTTAAAATGTGGTTATGTAGCCACATGATTACAATGCTTCCCATAACACACTGTCATGGGTCACGTGACATGCTAAGCCATAATGTTTATCTCAAAACACCTAACCATCATGGTTTAGTGTGTTGTCTGAAAATGGTCACTGTGTGGCTGCAATCACACCTAGTTTCAGCCCTGATTCAAGCCAATATTGAACACCCCCATCCTCTTTACAGACATATATATGCTCAGAGGTATGGAAGCTGCTTCTCCCTGAGGTGATCACTTGCTGCTGAGGAATATCTGTGTTAATTGGGGGGGGGGGGAAAGATCTGTGTGATTGGATCATCCCATGGTTATGAAATTCGCACAAACACACCAGTGGCAAAACCATAGGGGCATGGTTTCTCTCTCTCTCTCTCTCTCTCTCTCTCTCTCTCTCTCTCTCTCTCTCTCTCTCTCTCTCTGTGTGTGTGTGTGTGTGTGTGTGTGTGTAAAAAAGGTGGCACAATGGCCAGACAATGGCATGGAAGCGCCCTCAGTACGACGTGTGGAATCCCCTCCGTTCTCATAATCCATTCTTTATTTATAGCATATGCTTAAGTATTATGTCTTACACCCTTTAAATTTAAAACAAAAGCAAATAGAGAAACGGTTATTTCTGCTGTGGATGATATGAGTTTTGTCCTTCAAGGAAAGAAATTCCAGCTATGGGGGGCATTTGTTCTATGGTATAATGTGTTTTATAAGCTTTGCTGAAGTAGTGAATAGAAATGAGAGGTTTCAGTTACCCCCTGTAGAGACAATTGCAATCTCATCATCAGCCTGATAACAGTTGATGGTTCTGTGGTCACCTCTCCAGGATTGCGGTTGATACTGATAGGTTTCTTCTCGGCTCAAAAACTTAACATCCAGCTTTTGTTAAAATTTCTGCCATCCCAGCTTTGTTGCAGCAGAAAGGAGATATAGGACAGATGACCTCAGAGTTATAAAACATCCCAGGTGAAGGGGATAATTTGTTTGTGTGTGAGAGAGAGAGATATTTTCTAATTTATTTAAAACATTTGAATCCTGCCTTGAGTCAGCTTCTATTAAATAAACAATAAAATGGTATAGTAACATTAACAAATAATTTTAAATAGCAATCCTATAAACAGCTACCACTAAAAACGGCACCCTGTAGCCGCAGTAGAATATATTAGTGTAAAACCAAAACACCCGCTCAACTGCCTTAGGCCTTTCAGAAAAATGTAGTTTTGCATCTGATCTGAAAAGCTGCAAGGGCAGTGTCAGGTACAGGTACAAGGCTGGCCTTGTACCTAGTAGGTAGATTTGTTAGGAAGTAGTTTGAGAATGTCAGATGTCTCTGCAAGCTTATCTCTGTAAGAAGTTCCCATAGGATATAGCTTGCTTACTCCCTGTTGTGGCCTTGAAGCTGCTGGTTGTCTGGGAACTTTAGAGTGTTTTGGATAAGTAGGGGGCCACTCTTGGAGGCTGTCACTCAGATTGTAGCATCATCGAAGTGGGTTGTACTGTCCCACCCTCTTGGCACATGGGCATAGCTTACAGGTCAGAACACCTGTCTGTCAAGTGGCTTTGAATAGACCTTAAATGCTGGTGCAAAGCTGAAAAAGCTTTGCTAGGTTTCACCTCTCGACGCAATGCCTAACTTCCCTCTTGCTTTGGATTCCATCTCCGATTGGGACTTTGAAAGCATTCTGCACATGGGCATTTTGCTATTTGGACTTTGGATATCTAAGAACTGTGTCATGAAAAGTACTATGAGGCTTTTCAAGACTTGGACTTGCACTTGCTGTGGATTGGGTGTATGTGGCCAGACTCAAGTGGCAAGAAGTTGCCAGTACTTAGCAGAAGGATGGGACTCCTGTGCCTGAGGTTTAACCTTCCTTAAAGTCATGGTAACAAGGGTCAGCTCAGTTGTGGCAGGCTGAGATTGACAAGTGTGTGACTGAACTTCTCTGCCTGGTTCTGGAGGCTCAGAGCAACCCTTTCCTGAGATTTTGTTTTAGGCGATTGGTCATGTCCCTTGAGGTGCCAGCATATGCGGCATCTGGAGTAGCTCAGATCAGATGGTGGCATACCCTAACCTCCCCCCTCCAAGTGTTTGTCTTAAGGACCGTATCAGAAACAGAGCCTAAAGCTTTCTAACCATCACTTAGCTTTAAGTGTGCTTTGGAGACTGTGTAACCATTAAGCCTGTCTACTGTGTGATTTCCTCAATAAAAGAAGTCTCACTGATGTGAGTGTCTTGTCTCAGCTTGCCAGCATGTGTGAATGCCAGAGGGAACAGCCATGAACATGACAGGCAGTATAGTTTCAAGCCTTAAGGAGATTATTCCATAACCTTGGAGCAATCATGGTCAAGTTCCTTTTTCCTGCCACCGATATCCTTTTAGAATGGAGGGGGTGGGGGAAACAAGCAAAAGCCAAGAAATCTCTAAGTTCGGGTTTTGGGAAAAGGAAGGAGGCAGGAGAATGGGTGTGGCCATCAAGGAACCCCGGAGAAACAGATTGGTCAAAACTAAGGCCTAATCTACACCAAGCAGGATATTTCAGTACGAAAGCACTATGATAGCAGTATTGAAGTGCACTGACAACTTTTGGGACCTATTGACACATACCATATTCTGCTTTCATACCACTTTCATACCACTATATTCAGCTTGATGTGGCTCTTACTTTTTATATACTGCTTTCATAGTGCTATATCCTGCTTACTGTAGTTAAGGCCTATGTCAAAATATCAATGATTAAGCCTGAAATCCTTTCCACTTTTATTTAGGAGTAAACTTCATTGAGCACAATGGGACTTATATATAAATATGCCTAGGATTGTACTACATGGCTACATTCTTATGCTGCGAAGACCCTACTATTAAGCAGAATAACAGGGCTGCCTCAATCAGGGTTGAACTGGGTGGTGTGAAAAAGCAAGAAATTGAGAGTTATTTAATGTATTATTGCATTTTTTACTGAGAGGTGCTTGTGGGATTTTCTGCCTCAGGTGCCAAAGTCACTTGGCTGGCCTTGGGTGCTATGTAACTTGATGCGGTGGGGTGGGGGCACCATTTGCTGCTCTGCTTCAGGCAGAAAGTGTCTTGAGACGGCTCTGCTGGCTAAATTTTCCAAATTGCCTTGACGCTTTAGCTGCCAAGTAGATGGTGCTAGAACTTTTCTCCCTCACATTGTAGTTCTGTATGTACAAATGATTTTGTTTCTTTGCTGGGGGAACTCATGCCATCATGTAAGCCTTCACTTGTAGTCTGAAGTGATATGGCCCAGACCTCAGTGAGAACTAGCCCTCATTATCATGATGCTTTTGTGTGTATTTTTGCTGTCTATATTGCAATGACTTTGTAAACTACAATGGTTTTGTCCTGTGTCTATGATTCAGAAGGTTATAAATATGAAACAGTCTGATGGATGAACTCTCAATGCACATTACATATTCTGCAGACACAAGGAAAAGAAGCTAGAGAAAATGTCTCTTGCATGTGCTGTCAGACCTGTGGATCTACATTTCTCCTAAATGTTCTACACATTTCTCCTAAAATCCCCTCTGTTTGCATACAGCTTTGGGAAAATCCCTGGCTGTTAATTGGTGCTGTCATCAGCGCTTGTAGCAATAATTTTTTTACTTTGTTTCTGTTGATTTCATTGCAAGCAGTTGTCAAAGGCAACATGTGTGATTATTAGAGAAATTAAAATTATGTTCCACCACCACCCCTTTAAAAACAACAACACACAGCCCTTTGCTAAGTAGGTCAAAATGTTCACATCAAGGTAACAAACCATCTTCTGAGATTTTGAAGGTCTATCTTGATCTTTAATCATTTTGAGATATTAATGAACTGAAATTTAATTACATTTAATTGCATTTGGGAGGAACCATTGCTTAGTAATAGAGCACATGCTTTGCATATGAAAAGGTCCAAGGTTCAATCCCCAGCTTCTCCAGGTAGAAGCATCAGCTGGCAGGTCATATGAAAAATCTCTGCCTGAGGATCCAGAGCATTACTTATAGGGGCTAGAGTAAAGACCAGCCTTCCCTAATCTGGTGTCCTCCAGATGTTTTAGACTATGAGTCCCAGCATTCTTGACCATTGGCCATGCTGAATGGGGCTGTTGGGAGTCCACAACTACTGGAGGGCACCAGGTTGGGGAACACTGGAGTAGACAATACTAGACCAAGTGGACAGCTAGTCTGGCCTGGTATGTGTTCCATGTTCCTCTGAAATGCTCAAGATCTCTTCCTTTCTATCCTAGCTATAGGGTGACCATATGACCGGATTTGCCTGGATTTGTCCAGGCTCTTGATGGGAAATCTGGATTCCCCCCCCCCTCCAAAGAGCAGCTCTAATGGGAATTAACAAAAATGCTTATAACTCCGTCATTTTTTATGATAAAGACATGAAACTTGGCACAATGGTAGCTCTTAGGAAGGGCTTTAGTCGTACCAAACTTGAAACAGATCCGTTAATCCATTGATTTTTTTAGGAATTTTTTAAAAATTGAGGTTTTAAAATTATTATTTTTAAAATCGTCATTTTTAAAGTTAAAGAGATGAAACTTTGTACCATGATAGGATTTGGGTAGAGCTTTAGCCACACCAAAATTGAAACAGATCTGTTCATCCATTGATTTTTTAGGATTTTTTTAAAAATTGAGGTTTTAAAATTATTATTTTTTAAACTGTCATTTTTAAAGATAAAGAGATGAAAGTTGGCACCATGATAGCTTTTAGGTAGAGCTTTAGCCATACCAAATTTGAAACAGATCTGGGGCCAGTAGCAAACCCTGTTAGCAACAACAGCAGCTTGCAATGAGTGAAGATACAGTCAGAAAAGATATTTGAGGGAAGGGGAGAATGTAACACAGAGAGTATAGCAAAAGCTTCAAAGTACAGCAAAACCTACAAAAGTAGGAGTGAGTGAAGTTAATTTCAGATACATTGAATCTCTCACTTGTTCTTTATTTCAGTGATTTTAACATTAAGATGTTATGTAGAACAGATTTGTCTTAAATGTGTGCTGTAAAATCAGCCATGTGACCAAGGCTATGTTTGGGTGGGCACGCCCCCTTGGTACTGGGCACGCCCCCTTGGGGGCGACCATGTTGTCCTCCTTTTTGGTTTCCAAAATATGGTCACCCTAATGATGCACCACTATGCACCTTGGCTAGAGAGTGTTGGATTTTCTTTCTGTTTTTTAAATAATTGTTTAAAAAACAAAACAAAACAAAAAAGAAGGGTAAAGATAGGGTAAAGCAGAAAGATAAGAACATGGAGAGAGAGAGAGAGAGAGAGAAGGAGAAAGTGTGTGTGTGTGTGTGTGTGTGTGTGTAGTGAGAGGTACAAAGAACAAGATAGCAAAATAAAATAAAATGTCTGATCTAGCAGTTCGGGTTAAAGGTAGGACCTGGATCTGAAAAGGTTGAAGACTTCCGATGTAACTCATAGAAATTTAGTCTCACTGAATGGCAGTGTTCAGACAGAACCCTTTATTTTTATTTTTCAGACCTACATCTTTTCATGGCATACATTAGTATTCCAAGGAAAAGAGGCTAACATCTAAAACTCCTTCTGGACCAACTTTAGTTATGGTTGACATTTCAGAGTAAATAAAATATGAAAAGGAGCATGAAAGGTGGAAATTAGGATCTGCAATAGCTCCACCAACCAATATATTTTCTAACTTTATTATTCTACATGGAAATCTCTTGAGGACAAGAGAATGAGATTTGTAATTACACAAAATATATGCATTTTACAATTGCTTAATATGGCATGATACTTTAAAATGATAGCTCCTTGTGTGAACACTTTATAGCAAGGAGCTACCTAATTAGAAACACTTCAAGGGCAGTAAATCAAAAAGTTTATTCAATCTGCTGGAACCCCTTACATGAATAAATTATGCAAAAAAATTAAGTAGAGCAGAAATATTAGGAGGTTTGAAAATGATCCATGTGAGACCTATAATTTGCAACTAAATTTTCTTTTATCAGCACTTAATAATTTTGTGGGCTTCTGATGGAAAGAAGAAAAATTGAAAGCCATTGTTTCAACTTTGTTTGAGGGAAAGGAATTGTGATATGGACCATAATTGGGATAGTTTTCTATCATCATCTTCTCTCCCAGCTTACAGATTTCAATATATTTTGATTAATTTACACTGGGCTTCATAAAAGGCAGCAGGATTTTTGTTTTGGTCTCTTTTAATGAATTTGTTCAGCATGTCTTCTGAGAGCCTCCTCAGGAAATGTTAGCCAGACACAGAGGGAGGGGGATTAGAACTACTACTTTCCTTTCAGTGTAATTCAAAGCTCTGCGTGATGGGTACTGTCTTGTAAAATACGCATAGCTCATAAATGGTTTTCTGAAGGCTGGATAGGTAGCTTGGCTTGGTATTTATACCAGTAAAAAGTAGGTGTGTCTGTCAGTCCATCCATCTGTCACCACCATAGCTCCATGACCATGAAACCTAGACATCTGAAACTTGGCATGCATACTAAGGAGACTTTAGGGGTGTATACCTCAGGGTTATTTTGCTTTCAAAATGCATTCATTATTTTAAATTAAAATGTGTCCATATGGTTGATGCCTGCAGTAACGTCTTCAATCAATAGGGGATGACACCCTATCAGCACATAGTTTTGCAATCCATATAGTTGGAGCTCATGGGAGATTACTAGGCCAAGGGGACACAATTATGCACCTACCCCACCTACCCTGCTGTGGCACAGCCTCCCACCCAGTGGCTTGGATTAGACAGGCCCCTCTCTCAAGGGACAATAGGCAGAGGTCATGTCTAGGGCTGCCAGTGGACATGGCTTCACTCAGATGGGGCAAACACAATATGTCCAACTCTGACAGCTGTGTAGGTTTGCTTGAAGGCTTTGCTGTAGCAAAGTGAGGGCTACTCCAACTCATGTAAAGCAGGTACATTCGCAAGTTGGCAAGAAGTCAAAAGCAGTCGGTCAGACCAATGGTCCATGTCCAAAGTTGCAATCCTTGGAACATATACTTATGAGTAGACATGTATAGGATTCCGCTGTGAGACATTACCATCTCAGCGGTCTGAACCAGACTTTTCACTTTTTCTATAACTGTCTCTTTCAGCACCAAAAATAGGGTGGTGGAGATGATGATGATGATGATAATGATGATGATGATGTGATTAAAATTTAGTAGAGTATTAAGGTGTAATAACCTCCTTGGTGTTTGACAGCATTTCCCCCCTCTTTCAGCAAATCTGCAAAATGAACTCTTAAGGGTTTTATATTTGTTATTTTTTTATTATACTCTTATCCTACCCTTCCTCCATGAAATTCAAAGTGGCATAGAAGGTTTCCCCCCTCTCCCCATTTATCCTGTGCTTCAGGGTAGGCTGAGTGTGTGTCACTGGGCCACCAGGATTTGAATATGTGCTTCCTTGGTTGTAGTCTGACACTTTAAATGGGCACGGCTTTCCCTAAAGAAACCTGGGAATTGTGGTGGGGATACTGTGAACTTCGTTTAGACATCCACAGCTCTCCTCCCAGAAGTACTGTTTCAGAATTCCTTGGAGGAAAGGAATAAAGAATTTTGCCTCCTCTTGTCCCCTCTCTGCTTCTCAACTTAAAGCCTCACCAAACATTGCACCATCCAGCGTGAGGAACATGCCATTCACATATGCCAGGGCTGTGGAACCTCTTTCAGCCTGAGGACTGAATTCAATTTTGGAAAGGACCTCGAGGGGGGATGTTCTAATAGTAGGTGGGGCCTAAGTCAAAAGGGATGGAACCAAAACACTAAAAATACCAAAAAAAATACCAGCATATTTAAATCTCTTACTACCAATGACTAAGCCTTAGGAGAGGCATTTCAACATTTTAAAATGAGGGCGAAAGACGCAAAAGCTGGCAAACCACCAAATGATTGGCAGGCAGAGAAAAGGGGAAGGGGGCATGACAATCTGGAAAACCCAAGAGGGATACTACAGGGCCAGGTTGGACTGACAAGCTACCCAGATCTGGCTCATGGGCCTAAGGTTCAGCTCCTCTGACATTCACCCTGAGGCTGCAGTCCAATGCCCTTTTGCCATTGAAATCCGTATGTTAGCATAACCACCTCCATTTTTAACAGGAAACTGTAAAGTCTCCATTGCACACCAAGCAAAATGTCATGATGCCCTGTATGAGAATGTCTCCTTGTGTGCATCCTTGTATCCTTCTTATCTAATATAAACAAGAACCCTGGCTCCAGTTTTATTCCAAGTGCTGTTGTGTCAAAGTTAACTTCTGTTACTTACTGTCAGGCCAAAGGTATTGTTTACAGAACTGTTTAGCATAATTAGCTATGCCCCAGTGTTATGTTCTGATTGGTTAATGCTGCTACTTGGCCCTGCCCCTTGAAAGCTCAAATACTGTACCGTATTCCCTATGTCTTTTGTCTGATTGCTCCCTTTGAAGAGACCAGGCCTTGATTACTAATCAATAAAGCGCTTTTGAACCCTCTGTCGCTGGAATGGTGGAGTCGTGCTTAAGGGCTGTTTGGATTTCATCCTTGGGTGAAAAGAACATTGATCTAACACGTAGGACTTACTTCTGAGTATATATATATATATATATATATATATATATATATATATATATATATGCCTGGGTCCTTTGCTACAAAGGAAACATTGATGAGTAGAAGGTAATGATGATGAGGTGCTCTTGGAAAGAATAGCAAAAAAGCAAAAAGTTTATGGTTATGCACAATGCTTATTCTTCAACAATCTAAGACCAATAGGTTCTTACCATGAACAAAGATGGCTTGAACATCTGCAATGGTAATTGGTAAGGAATGACCACCAACAGTAGAAATAGTATACTGGCTTCACATTGTGTAAACATGATAAAATAGAAAATGTATGGAGATCAACATACAATTGCATTCTGACCAAACAAAACAGGAAGGGCCTGTTCCGACCACACGCTACACCATGGTTAGGCCACTAACCCTTTTGAAGCAAATGGTTAGTAAGTGTGTTTAAACTGTGGTTATGTAGGCACCATGGTTAACCCATAATTTTTAGCTCAAAATACATATCCACCATGGTTTAGTATGTTGTCTGAACAGGGCTGAAGTGTCCCACAACTTTAGCAATATAACAGCGACACAACTGGGTTGGGCTTATTGGTGATAATAAATATATATATGACAAAAAGGTTTTTAAAAAATCGTTATAGTTTAAAAGCATACATTTAAACAATAAAAGAGAACTCAATGTTATTGTGCTGGGGGAAAAACTAACTGTGCCAATGTGTGGCCTTCAAACTGTACAAGCAATAACATCTTGTTTGGCACAGCTTACTTTGACATTAGTTGCTCTCCATAATCTCAGTCCTGGGACCTAAGATCCCATTTTAAGAACTGGAGATTAGGCCTGGGCCCTTAAATATTGAGTCATGAGTCTTCTCTCTCTCTCTTCCTCCCCCTCTTTGCCCTGGATGTTCTCTCTCCACCCATTCTTATAACAAATAGCATTGCAAGTTTCATGTGACTAGATTTCATGTACACTATAGACAGAATTTAGGAGAAGAGGTAACTACAGTGTTTGATTCATATACTAATTTAAAGCAGGCAGCTCATAGTGTGAAGTTAATCTTCCAAGGTACAGATTAATTCTAGTTTTGTAACCCACCTGGGAGTAGAGGATGACTGCTATCTATATTCTCGGTTGATTTGTAAGAGTATATTCATATTGATTTGTAACAGACAAAACCAGAGTCGCATAGGAATGTTCACTCTTTTGTGTGAAACAATTACATTTTGAAATAATCTTTTGAGAAAACGGAGAGGCATTCAGTTGAATGCAGCCGAAAGCAATGTTCCATACAAATAGGGGGAAAGTAAGTGACCAATGCTTATGAATCCCATGGAAATCATCCACATCGTAAAATTAGAGCACCCTCCACTGCTTCAATCTTTGCTTAATGATTGCAAGAGAAAAAGCATACTTTACATTTATGCGGGTTAAGCAACACATATACGATCATTGCATCAAGTGTTTGCAGCTGATAATGGGACTGCACTGTCACAGAGTCTGTGACTTAATTATCTAAAAGTTTTAATCTTATTCCAGAAGCTGATGCGAAAACCTAATCTGATATTAAAAAAATAAATAGATTGAATTGTTTAGGGGAGGGGGAGAGTGACAGGAAAGATGCAAACTATAGCAGGCTAACTGGTAAACACCTCGCCAGACCTCATTAGCCTGCAGTGTAGTGATGGGCTTAATGCTATCTATTTTGCCTTCAGATATATCAGATTAAAAGCAGGTTTGATGGTTTCTCTGAGCAAGTATGAATGGCATTTGTAAATCACTCTGTCAAATCTTACTGCTTAATCAAAGTAACACTGAGGCAGATAGTATAATTGGAAATGCATGCATGGAAGTAATTCCTCTTCAGAAGGCAATGAAGGCATGTGCCCAGGACCCAATTAAACTAATGAGAATTAACTGTGTGCTAAATGTTAAGCAAATGTATAAGCGGTTTCTAGGAAGATATGTCATAGGGGTACTGCCCCTGCTTCTCCTTTTTCAGATTATTTTTTATATATATTAACAGAGCCCAGCAATTCCAATCGACTGGACAGGCATAAGCCTGCCCTGCAGCTGACAGTGTAACCTATTTCCAAGAAAGGACTTTCGGGAGACATTCTGCAAACCTCGCTCTATACATCCGTGGTACACCACACACTCTGAGAAGATGAACTTATTTCATTTCGAATTCTCAGAACAAACTGTATTCCACACATGTGTATGTGAAGCTTAATCTACAATCCCTTTCTCACATCACCCTTCAGATCTAAAGTTGAGAATTTGCTTGACATTCTTTCAGTCGGTGACGTAAAATCTGCCAGCGTGTGGAACAGGGCCTTTTCTTTTGTGGCACGCATGGAAAATTCCTCCAGTCAGGGCCGGTGCCAGACTATTTTGCACCCTAGGCAAGGCGAGCTACTTGCACACAGACACCCCCCAAAAAATTGCAACTTCGATTTTTAAGAACAGGTGTTTTGTAGAAAAAATGAAAAGTACAAAACTTGAATTTATTATGTTTTTTTCTTAAAACAGCTAATTTGTATAAAACTGTGACCCTTAAAGGTCAGTTCTGAGCCCCTCTGAGGTCTGTGCCCTAGGTGGCTGCCTAGTGCCGGCCCTGCCTCCAGCAGCAGTAGGACTTGTCTAAACAAGGAGACAGACTAGAGCACAAAAAACACTTGGACCACTGGATGTCTAAGTCTATTTTTTTAATGAAGTCTTTCTAGTTCTTCCCTTTTTGCTGCTTTTGTTATGAGTGTGTTTTTTCATATAACAGCACATTTGTAACTATGACTCTGATTGATAATATTGCACAAATGGCTGCTTTACAGTCACCATTTGCAAAACATGACTCACTATTTTTGCAGAAATGGCAACTCGCTATCTGGTGCTCATGGATGGGTCTGCTATGGGCTGGCGCGCGTGCATAGCTCACCAAGAAGGGGCTGGGGGGCTGGGCATGACAAAGTCCACCTGACTGCCATCCCTAACACAGCCCAGCGCTGGCAGATTTCACAAGCCAGGATGGACAGGGATCGAAAAAGCAAATAGGAGGCCTCAATCCTCCAAGCAGTTTGTCCACATCCTTAGGCTGCACAAACCAAAAGGTATCCATACCATAAGTAGATGGTGTATTACCTCCATCTATCTCACCATCTGAATAATACTAAGATACCTGCCTTTCCTGCAAGGAACTGAAGGTAGTTTACATCCCCCCGTCACCTACCCCAATTCATTTATCCCCATGCAAAATCTCACACTTGGACCGGATGGGTTGTATCACTTGCACAATCCAGTGTATGCTGTGGCATGGAATCCTCCCTCTCCTTCTCCTTGGAACTTCTTTCAGGTTTCTAGATTGAAATTGATATAACATTCTAGGCACACTTTTCTGAATGGCAGCTTCTTTGCCTTTCTCCCTCCCATAACCACTTTCACTCTTTGCACCCTCCTATATTAGGATTTCTTTGAAAATACCAATGACATCTTTAAGAGCAAAGTTGTTTGTAACACCTTTACAGCTCCCTTTGCTTTTAAAAGTTCACTTTAAAGAGAGATCTTTCTAAAGCATGGCTGGTGATTTACATCTGCTTCTTGTCGAGAATTGTAGAGTTCAGCTTTATAAATATTTAACTGAAAATAATAACTGGAAATGTACCTACTGTATTTCTTCATCTTATTAATGGATAATGGGCCTTTTTATATAGGGCAGCAGAATCAGAGAAGAGACAACAATAAGAGGGTAACAATGAAATAGAATCTAGTCAGCATTCCCCTTAACTCCTACCTAATGTAGATACCCTAATATTAGGTAGATAATTTGCCACCAAACATTATATGAGGGAAAACATCTATATATTCAGACTTCACAAGAAGCACTGCAAATAATATATGCAACACATGTTAAATTAAAAAGTTTATATACAAGGTACAAATTTTGATATACAAGGTACAGATCTTGTATGTCACATTTTTAATTTAACGTTCTTGCATTGCACAGATAATTTGCCATGTTTTCTGGGAAGGTTGACTATATAGATGCTTTCTGTCATATGAGTGTTGGGTAGCAAATTATTGTTGGTATAGGTGGCATTTGTTACCTTCAAGATTTGACATTCCTGCTATGTAATCTATTGAAGCAATAATACTCTGTGGAGTAGATAGTACTCTGCAACATTAGTTCAATGGTTCTGCAACACTCAACAGTAGTCTCCTTCCTAGAGCGAAGAAATGGCTCTAAAAATGAAACCGCAACCAGTCTCACAAGACAGGGCAATTATTCAAGTATCTTTCTCTAAAGAAATGTCATCCCCCCTCCAGACTTCATTTGGGCTATAGTAGTAAAGCAAAGCATCTTTGTGTGAATTAGTAACTATTAGACTTCCACAGAAATCTCTGAAGCTTTAGAGATTTCTGTGGAAGTCTGATACTTACTAATTTTAGTTTCTTAAATCTGAAACTGCAATACTTACTAATTGCAGTTTCAGATTTTGACATATCAAATGGATTGACCCTTAAACTGTTGGCACTTATTAGTGAAAGTTAGACTGTCTATTGCTTGTTCTGGCCTATCTCACCTTAGCCTGCTGAGAAGTGGAGACTCGGTTTCTTCACATTCCCTATGTTTTAGAACTCAAGAGATGTGTGGAATGTTTGGAGTGTGAATTACAGGGCTCAAACTAAAAGACTGCATGCATCAACTGTCCTTATGCACCAAAGGGACAGTCCCTATTTTCTGGTACCTTTCCCAGGCAAATCAGCCCCTATTTTTACCTTTGTTCCATGTTTGTTATTGTGAATTAACTGTTAAAGCTCTAGGTGATGGGTGGCATCAAGACATATACATGTGCATAAAGAACACTAAGGCAGCATGCAGCGCATAGTCTGCATCCCATCTCTGCATCTCACCAAGATGCCATGCAGTGAACAGCCTGCTAATGCATCCCATCTAGGGTGACCATATGAAAAGGAGGACAGGGCTTCTGTATCTTTAACAGTTGTAGCAAAAAGGGAATTTCAGCAGGTTATGTTTCATTTGTATGTATGCAGCACCTGGTGAAATTCCCTCTTCATCACAACAGTTAAAGCTGCAGGAGCCCTGCTCTCTTTTGTATCTGGTCCCACAAAAGAGGGCAGGGGTCCTGCAGCTTTAACTGTTGTGAAGAGGGACTTTCACCAGGTGCTGCATACATAGAAATGACACCTGCTGAAATTCCCTTTTCTATGCAACTGTTAAAGATACAGGACCTCTGTCCTCCTTTCTATATGGTCACCCTAATCCCATCTCTATTGTATGGACATATACATGTGCATGAACAACATTCAGTGCACAGCCTGCCAAATCATGCCCTAAAGCTGTGATGGGGGTAGATTTTGAACTGTGATTATTATACTGCCTAGTCATTATTATGTTTTCCTAATACATCTTTAACTAAATGAACAAACACAGTCTTGGCTGTTAAAGGGCACACTGTGGCAGAATAAGACCTCCATCCAACGAGCATTTTATTGCATGCTCATTACTCACGGATTTTTTGCAAGTCCCTCACATGACATCTGCCTTTCACCCCTTCTAGCCTTCCTTGCGCTGCAAGAAGAACCAGCAGAAATCAGAAATATTTTTAAAACCGGAAGTTGCTGTGTGTGGGAGATGCAGCATGATTACAACGCCCAACTGAATGGGCCTCATGCTCTTTGTTTACTTCCTGTTTTCAAACAGGAAGTAACTGAGCAACATACCAGGAGCAGAGAAGCCATGGAAGCCAGCGTTTTTCCCCAGGTGTGTTTTTCCTACGTCATTACAGGATACAGCACCTGGAACAGAAACTTGAGAAATTATAGTGGGAAGTTGTCTCAGGCAGTCATCCTTGGCTGCCTGAGAATGTAGGGTTTTCAATGTTTTTCCTATTTTCATCTGTGAAACACTGGAGGGTTTAGATGACCTGCAAGTCTGGCATTGATTCCCTACTCCTTGAGCCACCAGGGGCACTGATTGTAGCCCAGAAATAGCTGCTGAAGTCCCTCACAGGGCTATTGGAATTTCCTCACCCAACCTGGGATGTTGGTGAAAGGTTGTTTTAAATTCCCTGGTGCATTTTATTTCTGCTGTTGTTGGGTGTTTTTGTTTGTTTGTTTGTTTTTGTTTTTGGCTTTTAATTGTGTTTATTTCTTGTTATGATGTGCTTTAAATAAGATTTTGTTTTTAATCTGAATTTTATGGCCTTGCGCATCATTTTTTGGCAGAGAGTCAGGATATAAATTATATAACTCAAATATATAAATAAACTCCTGACAGCAGATGCAAGGAACACTGCGGGGGCTAAGGTGTTTACAAACCTTCTCCTAGTCCTCATAGGCCACATATTTGGCTTCTTCTTTGCCCAAAAGAGGCTTCTGACCTTGGCAGGATCTACACTACTGCTTTATAACAGTTTATAACAGTATTGATGACTGTTCAGGCCCAGGACACATTGCATATACCGTTTTCAAAGTGTTATATCCTGCTTGGTGTAGATCTGTTTCTGTACTGGCCTGCTTTCTGAATGGTGTTTGTGTATGGACATCTGATGCAGCACCTTGATGAAGCTAATCTGGTCTGGGTCTGTCCCATCCTGGGTAAGGTACCACCTGAAAAACCCATATATGCTACTTTTGAGTTCTGTGGTGGAAGGAAATGGGGATATAACTGTACTAAATAAGTAAGTAAATATAGAACATGTGTTGAACCAGAACTTGCACACTTGTCCTCAGTCTCCTATGGGATCAAGATAGGTAGAAAATATATTAACATCAGAATGGTCTACGTAAGGTCTCCATTTCCCTGTTTCTTTGTGTCTTTTCTGTGCATCATTTTTTCTCTTCTCCATTCAGCTCAGAAAGCTCAATATAAAACTCATGGAGGCCTTTCACCCTAACTGTAACATTTACATGCCCTTTGTGTCTTCTTTTACATTGTGTGAATAAATCTGGGTAAAGCCATTGATAGTTTATAATAATGGAGGAATGGATATATTGCCCAAACAGATAGATCAGTGTATTAATGCATTCACCGTTAAATGTCCTTCTTAATCACAAGGTGTTGCTCTCAAAGCATACTACAGTATAGTCGGTTACCATTGTGGTAGGGAAGGTAGCTTTGTGGTCCACCTCTGAGTGGCATGCAGTTCAATTCGACAATCACAACAGGTGTCCATGGCAGAAATCAATTGACAAACGTGTGGTTGGCAGGGAAAAGAGGCACCATGGAACAGATAAACAATAAGAGGCTAGCTCTGGTGTTGTTGAGAATAGTTAAAATCTTTAATATTTCTTGTCCGTATGCAAAATGCTCAACGTTTCGGATTAGTTGTCATCCTTCCTCAGGAGCTACAATTAATGACATTAATACAGTTTAAAATATATTTGAAAAAAACCACATGGAATACAACACCTTCATAATTTATACCTTGTAAGAATTTCAATACGATAATTTCTGTAGATAAAGTTTACTACCCAAACATTTGCTGCAAATTCCAAAAAACTCAAATCTTGATTATATAAGCAACAAACCTCTGTTTAAAAGTTTGGATTGATAAAGGTGTTGTATTCCATGTCTGTTTTTTCAAATATATTTAAACTGTATTAATTTCATTAATTGTAGCTCCTGAGGAAGGATAACAACTAATCTGAAACATTGAGCATTTTGCATACGGACAAGAATTATTAAAGATTTTAACTATTCTCAACAACACCAGAGCTAGTCTCTTATTCTTTATCTGAAATCAGTTGATGCCTAGTTGTACTGAAGGGCTGTGATGGAATTAAGCATAATGTGAATGTAATGGAGGAGAGGATCCTCCCATTGTCTCTTGACAGCAGTGCTTTGAGGCGGCTTCTGAAGTCCCCCAAGAGATGCCAGGATAAAGGTGCTGATCTTGGAAATAAAGAGTTCTAACCCGTTTATTATATTCAGAAGGATCTCATCAGATGTTGCCATGCCACTGCTGGTGGTTTCACAGGGATTTACAACACTGATGTGGCGGGAGCATGTCATGTCATCATTCTGAGTCCTGTGCCTCAGATGTGACATGGATCCTAGCCCTAGAGGTGGGTGAACCCATCAGCATCTGACCCATTGGATGCTTGACCCATTTCTGCCTCCACCTGATCCTGGGCTGCTCAAGTGTCTCCTGAGGCTTGGCTAGGCCCGACAAACACTTAGCAGCAGCCTGCCCTTGCTACCAAAATTGCATACTTTCCCCCGCTGCATCAATGGGGCCTTTATGGACACCATTAATGGAACAGGGAGAAGTGTGCGACTTCCAGAGCCTCTTCCATTGCGCGCTTAGACTCTGTGGGATGCTCATGACATCCCTAGTGGTGAGTGATGGTAACTGCACCACACGTAGAGCCTGAGAAGATGAGCTTAGAAGAATCCCCTCAGTGCAGGCAGAGCTTGCTCTGAGGCCCTTTGGATAAGGCTCTACAGCCTGGGTGTTGAACCTGAAGCCCACGGGCCAAATCTGGCCAGCTTGGGGTTTCAATCTTTCCCCAGGGCTCGGTGGCCATGCCCCCTTCCCCTGGTCCCACCCCCTCTCCCCGACTGTTGAATGTGTGGTGGTTTCCCTACTTTTGTGCTCCCCTCACCCCATTCTAAAAGGTTGAAAGGCCTCTCCTAAGGCCTCTCCTGAGGTTATTAGAGCTTTAAACTAAAATATGCTGGTGTTTAGGGGTATTTGGGCCCCGTTCACCACTAGAACATACCCCCAAAGAGCTTCTCTGAAATTAAAATTGGCTCTCAGGCTGAAAGAGGTTTGATGCCCCTGCTCTCCAGTTTGAAAGAAATTTTGAGGGAGGGAAAACGTCAGTCCCTCAGATGCATTTTAGTTCTGCTTTTGTTTGGCCCTATGGACAAGACAAGCTGATAGAAATAACACAAAAGCAGCAAATCTCATATGTCGGCATGTAGGTTTGTTTGGGATTAGTTCACTGAAGAGCCACGATTGTAGGTATTATTATTATTATTATTATTATTATTATTATTATTATTATTGGAAAGAGCTAGCAAAATTCCCTTTGGCTTCAATAGAAGAATTGGGACTTCTCCTTTGAATCAATAGGAGAAAGCATGTGGTTAAAGTTTGTATGTGTTCAAGTACAGTGACAAAACTGGAGTTTTCTACCACCTATATAAAAGCACAATGTCTTTTGGGCAAATGTTGCAATCTAGGGCTTAAAATGTTAACCGTTGTAACGGAATGAGTCCAGCCCACTCCAGTTGTTTTCGTCTAAGAAAATGCTCAACCACTGAGCACCTGAACATGTCTCCTTTTCTGTTCTTTAGCTCAAATAATCTCTTCCCTTCCCCCACCCCATATTTACATTCATTTCACATTTTGAAATTGTGGCAGTTAATCTTATCCATATTTTTTTCCTGCAGTGATTTATAGCATGCCGCATACAGAACAACTGATGATTTGCTGACTCAAGAGATTAATTTTGCATCTTTTTTTTTTTTTAAAAAAAACACATTTAAGTCTCAGTTTAAGCATTCCAACCATAAAACCCTGCAGGATGAGAAACATTGTGGTGTAGTGGTTAAAGTGCGGTTTTAGAATACAAGTGCAGAACCTCCAGCCCGGGGAACCACAATCCACTCTGCAGAGCCTCCTGGGGTTCTTTCAGGAGGCCAGGGCTTAGCTTCTAAGCCCCATCCCCTAGAGGAATTTCTTTGGAAGGCAGAGAAACCCCCACCACCCCCACTATAATTTCCAATCTCTGTTATTTCCAGTCTGAGATTAGAGATTACCACCAGGGTACTTTTGCCTGCCACATGACAGCACACCATGCACAGCAGGGGAATTTCCAAACTCAGGATGGAGATAAAATCAGTAACTTCGTGTGGCATTTGGCACACAGAGGCCCAGCTTCTTCAGGCTCTGCATGAAGTCAAATATTCAGTTGGTTCTGGGAAGAGTGGCTGCTCCTGATGGTGCTGGTCAAATCCCTTTCTTGAATGATGCCATCTGGTCTGTGTTTGGCCTCATGGGAGACCAGTCCAGCCTGCTACCCACAATCAGTTCAGGACCCCTGGTTTAGAAGCAGGGAGCCCAGGTTCAAATCCTTGCTCATGAATAAACCTTATTGGATAACCTTGAAGAAATGGTGGTTTTTGAGGGTGAAGCTAACTCATCTGCCATTGGATTTCTTCACTAGCATTGGACATATCCCCTTGTGAGCATCTGACATATCCTTCTGTGGGCGGAGGGGAGGGGGAGTCACACCTCAAACCATTTATAATTTCTAGTACTTGAGACACCAAGAAACCTTCCTTGGCAGAAGAGAGTCATCTGTGCATGACCCATCAGGGGCAGTTCCTTCTGCTATTTTCTGTTGGCTTCAAGAGAAGCATTCAACAAGCATCAGAGAAATGAATATATGGTCAGTGGCAATGGGGGCTTGTCTATTGTATTATCGTAAACCACCTGGAATCTATTTTTGATTAATCTATTTTTGATCAATATTTTAAGTAAATAAATAGATTCTTTAAAAAAAAAAAAAAAGGAATCCCACCTTTTCTTCAAAGAAATCCAAAGGGGCCTCACAGCAGCTAATAATAACAACAAAAACATTTCATTCATTCATTATTACATTTATATACCATCTTTTTCCCCTCCAAGGAGCCCAAGGTGGCTTACATTAGCCTTCCCCTCTCTATTTTGTCCTCACAACAACCCTATGAAGTACTTAGGCTGAGGCCTTTTCTACACCTGCCTTTTTTCCAGGGATCATCATCCTGGTATCATCCCTGTGCATCCAAATGACACACAGGGGATCCCGGGAGCAAGCAGGGACGATCCCTCCATTTTCCTGGGATAATCCTTAGGTTTAGAAGGGGCCTGAGAGTCCATGACTGCCCCAAAGTCACCCAGTGCGCTTCAGGGCCAAGTGGGGACTAGTACCTGGGTCTCCCAACTCCCAATCCAACAACCTAACCACTACACCACACTGGCTTTCTCTTTGGTTGTTTGAGGGACAAACTGCATCACCTCCCGTTTGGCCCTCAGTGTTTTAGCTATGTGTTAATATTTATTATATTCAAACTGTAGAGATTTAGGGGCTGCTAAGAATGGATTTTAGATATACCACCTAATGTATAGCTTGAGTAATCTGTAGTAGAGCATGTGCTTTGCATGCCAAAAAAAAATTCTCAGATTCAATCCCTGTTTTCCCCCAGTAAGAATCTGGCCTGCCAATCAGTGTCGACAATTCTGGGCTAGATGGACCAACAGTCTGACTATATCCCTATGATAAGCAGGATGTGATGAGCTGCATATCACGGGCTTCACATAAGATTGCACTTTTGCACCCCAGACATTTGCCCAGAGTTTTGATTTTGTTGTTTTAGCATTTCAAGGAGTTTTCAATGAGAACACTATGCCTCACTGCTTCCAGTGCCTTTCACAACCATCCTAGCCCTGTAGGAGATTTTCCTCTGTGTTCCACAGCTGTCTGACCATGTCACACTTCAGCTGAAATAAATGGGAATAAATTGCAGATATTCCTCCTTAAGTGGTTTGAGGATCAGGCTGCAAATTTCATTAGAAGTCCATGAGATTAATAGCCTGATCCCTAAACTCATTTTACCTGAATACATGGAATGCTGTTGAGTTCAAGAGGAACTAAAATGCTTGAGGCTAAGATATTGAAAACACCAACTCACTGGCAATTCATTACAGTCAGCAAGAATATTCTAAAAGTACTCTAGAAAGAGTGATCTGAAGGTTGCAGCCTTGGGCACATTAGCTGCATGGGTTTCTTTTCCTCCTCCTCCTCCTTTTCTTAGCAATGGACACCTGAAACTCTGCAACAAATATATCCACAGAGTTGCCTGACCTAGGGCATGAGATAAGTTGCCACAGACAGGTGGGCGTTATGTGTTAATATTACTTGCCAGTCATGGAACTGGAGAGAAGAGGATGAGATATTATTATTATCTCTTTCTCGCTCATGGTGGTTTTTCTAGATGGACATAACGGGCTTTGCCAGTTCATGATGTCTTTTACAGATTCAGGAATTTCCTGACAATTGAGCATGTTTTAATTATGCTTTCTGGATGTTGGTGTGGATGTATTTTAGTAGGCCCAGTTTCTGAAGGTTTTCTGCATAGTTTTTTGATGTGATGCCGGTGACTGATGTGACTAATGGAATCATTGTGACCTTTTCCTGTTGCCATAGTTCTTTGACTTCCATGGCCAGTGGTGTATGATGGTGATGATGATGATGATATAGAAGCATCTGGATTTAAACCAGGGCTGTACCAAAACTTGTCCATCAAACATTTTCAAGGTGAAAATTGAACTTTCGGGGAAGTGAAATCTCACCCCAAAAGCCCCATCTTTTTTCTGAGCTGATCTCAACTATTTGCCCTTTTTGCTACTGCTTCAGCATAGGTTTGTTTGTTTCTTCCTTTGAATGATCCCAGCCAATCAAGGATCATGTAAGGGTTGTGTTGATGTCATGATACTATGCAGCTAATCAAATTTGTTCACATGCTACTGTCTTGGGGAGGGCAGGCAGGAGTGAACAAATGGAAAGGCGGACAGGGCTCCTGTATCTTTAACAGTTGTACAGAGAAGGGAATTTCAGCAGGTGTCACTTGTATGCATGCAACACCTGGTGAAAGTCCCTCTTCATCACAACAGTTAAAGCTGCAGGAGCCCTGCCCTCTTTTGAACCCAAATAAAGATGGCGTTGGAGGGCTGCACTTTGCTTTGCAGCATGTCAGCCTCCCAGGTTCTTTTAAAGTGTAATTTAAAAAATCTTAAGAAACAAAATGTAAAAACACACACGGGAGGAGGAGGAAGCCTGGTGGGCCCCAAGAAAAGTGTCTGAGCACATTGGGACCCATGAGCACCATGCTGAGGACCCTGAGCATAGGTTCTTCAACAGTTTTTTATATCTAAGCTCCAGCTTTGGACCTGCCCAAATCCATTGGACCTGCACTAATGGACATACTCTCAGCTCCAGCCCCTAAGAATAGGCCATCTTAATGCATGGTAGCAGTACATATATTCATGCTGTCTTGGATATATGGGTGACATGCAGTGTTCAAATTTTAACCTAAGGCATATTCACCCCCTCCCCACTGTGGCTACAGGAAGATCCCTGGCCAACAACCTGTGAGGTTGTTGGCTATCAGCAGGAAGTAACTTGTGGGAGTAGGATGCATCCTAAATAGGGAAGGGGTTCAGATCTTTGGGAGGGCTGGATCTCTCTGCTCCCTATGAGAGTGACAAATCTTCCAGACAGAATTGTGACTGTGTCTGGAGCCGAATGTACTTGTTTGACCCCACAAAGGAAAATGCTGTGAAATGCATCCCGCCACCAATTAACAGCAGGCTTTTCATTTGTGTTGTGTTGCCTAGACAGACTGTCACCATGTTTCAATCCATCTTGGTTAGTCAAAGCACACAAGGAAACTATTGATTTGTGTTCATTCTCATACAAATGGTGACGAGATTCCAGTGCCGATGGGCAGTTCTCTTTCATACCTTTTTGTACCATGATTTGTGTAATAAAAATCAGAACATCTGAAATTAAGATTCAGAGCACTATATCTTAACTGTGATTTGACTTATGATCAAATGAACCCATGTTCAAATATATATATTACTTTCTTAGACACATTTGTCATAAATGTACCTCAACTGGAAGAAAGCAATCCTAACAGCCTTTTGTATCATTGATAAATTATCTGGAATGATTGATTAGGATGTATTTCATTACAATTAATAACACCAATTTAGGATTTGCTGCAATATTTTTGACAGATGAACTCAAAAGTGGCTACTTCTGGTGTACAACACTCAATTGCAGCTTTCCTATTGCAGCTTTCCTCCCACGCAAATAGCAGGTGCATAGGGAAGGTGGGGGTGGGGTCCAGTGTCATTGATTGGGACCACCACTGAACAGAAATTTATCAGCAACCTGAAAAACCTATTGCACAAAACCTGACCTGAGAAACCATCTTTAATCTGGGATTGATGGATCCTCTTTCAGAATGAACTACCTTTATAAATAACTAATTGTTCAGACTTCAAATATACAAACAAGTTATTTTTCTTTCTTAAAAATACAAATTATAGTATTATAAGACAATATGAATATTGAAACATAAAAAATGAAAAATAGATGAAAGAAATAAGTCCTGCTGGCACAAAATGTGAGAGGTAGGCAGGCAAGTTTCAAAGCAGGAGATTCTCCTTTCTAATTCTTCTCACTTTTCTTCTGTTAACTTTTTCTCTCTCCTTCCAAAAAAGTGTAGTTGCCTTTTAGCCTCAAAGCAATGTTTTGCCTTGTTACGTTTCTGGCGATCTTCAGCTTCGCAAGCTCGTTAAAAAAAGGAAAAGGCGAGAGGGCAAATATAATCTTTGGTTGATTGTGGAGTCTTTTTAACTTCCATTTGGGCTAACTTCCCCTTGAGGCAATGGAGTTGAAATCAATGGGAACATGGCACCCATCCAAGAACTAAAAACTCTCTCCCACATGCCATGGTTTTAATCCAGTTTCCTCACCTCCCATGGTATGATGGCTAGTTGTGTGGGGTGGAGGGGCAAAAAAATAGTACTCAAGGGCAAACCATATGAATAGTATCACATGTAGTTTTGCTCTTAGTCTTGTACTGCCAAGTATGTATCATGTAAGTTCCAAATGGACAATCCCATGATAGGAACCCAAAGCATAAACTGCTTATAGTGCAGGAATATGGTGTTCAGTTTCCAGTGTTCATCGAATCAGAACATTTACTGAGATCAGAAGTAACAGAGCTACTTAAAGTCGAAGAAATGAGAGTGCTCGCCATACTTAACCAGATCAATAAGGATTTTTTCACTTCTGGAAACTATTGGCTTAGATCCCAGACAACATAATTTATCAATGAAGGAAGTAGAATCCTAAGTAGGAAGCCAGAAGAATATGTGGGATTCATAACATTGAATTTCTTCCTCTTTGGAAGTAATTCAGTGAGCAGTAGAAACCCACAAGACATATGTGCTTATTTTTTATATTGTATGTGCATTTCCAATATGCTTTATTAACTTCAAAAATAGTTTAACAATGCTGTAGGGGATATAGACCATAGCCTATAGCTCTTTAAACCTAAAAGGAAAAAAGCCCTTAAGGGGCTTTCAGTGTCCTGTGTTACTAATGTTAGTATCACAGGCAGCCATTATAACTAGATATTATCTTGTGGTTTGAAGCCATAAAATAGCTAAAGTAAATTCAAGCTTCAGGAATCTCCATAGCCCTATTCAGGCTCCACCCTCCCTTTTCCTTTGTCGTGTTTGTTGTAAGGATGACTGTCCAAAGGGGAGAGACTCCTGTACCCATGGGACTTTTCCACATGAACTAGAAAGCTAGAAAATAGGTCCATGCAATCACTGAATAGAGCTTACAGCTCTACTGAGCTTCTTCAAGACTCTAACATGGAGATTATAGCTCCGGTAACCCACATTGAGGAAGGAAAGGCAAATATCATGGCTGTTGTCTCCTGAATTGGCTACTGGAAGGAAACAGTGGGAAGAAGATGTTAACAAGAGTTTGTCATGCACAAATATCTGTGCTGGGAGCAGGATCGTCTGATAGGATGTGGCAGGTGGAGTGGGTGGCTTATGACTCCAGTCTTTATATCAACCCTCGGACTCTACCATCAGTTCACAGGAGATTATCAGGTCCGTGAATAACCTTGGAAGTCGTTAAGATTTGTATCTTAACTGTAAGAATGTCCCATAAGCTTACTGTGAAGGACTGTAATCAAAGCATTTCCTTTCTGTCCTAATTAGTGGTCTTTTCAATATTACGTATGTTCTTCATTTTTGTTGCTTGCATTTTAGACTTTTTTCGAAATAAAATCCCATGATGATGATGGTGGTGATCATCTGGCATTCCAAAGATTTTTTGCAGGTGATGGAAAGATTCCTACATCTGCATTCATGGGAACAAAAAATACAGTGTGAAGTCACAAGTCATAGATCTTAGCTGTAGCACTTTCTGTGTCTTTGAGACCCCAAAATCAATTATGTCAAACATTATGGTGGTTTCTGCAGGTTGAAATTGCTTCCTCTCCTGTCATCTTCCTCTTGCACATATGGGAAGTGTCAGAGGAGGGGGTCAGCACAAAGGATGCATACATTCTACTCCAGGGAGGGGACACTGGATGGAATTTTGAACAGGGAGAGGTGGTTAAATTGTCAGAGGCTTTCTGAGTTTGGATTCTTGAGATGCTGAAGAGGCACCTTTAAACATCTGTCTGAGGTGCAGCTGGTGAATGTGCCACTTGGTTTCAAAGGTAGTGGCAGCACAACCCTCTGCCTAAAATTGTAGCTCCTTTAACACATATGGAAACAATTTCTAATGGACATATGAAAAGAAAGTGGAAGCATCCCTATTGTCTCCACATATGTGGGTTTTTAAATCTCAGCTGCAACCTGTGGATTTGAATATGTCTTCCAATAAAGCCATGTGAAAAGAAAAGGAAAGGAAAGAGGTTAACTACTTTCTTGAGTAAAATGTCTAGCTCTTCAACTTCAGTTAATCCCATTTAACCAGTGGTTCCATTAAAACATCAATGTAGTCAACATACAGCCTGCAGGCTACGTGAAGCCCCTGGCCTTCATTACCCCAAAAGGGCTGCTGCAGCAGTGGAATCATAGTTCCTCCCTGCAGTTTACCTTATCTTTGTGGGATAATGTTTCATCCACAAATTATTGTTTGCAATGGAAATGGAAGGAGCCACAGTGACTAAAGGAGATTCAGAGGGAGCTCTTCTATGGCTGTCCTTTATGAGGAAAAGAGACGGAAGTAAGCGAAAAACTGTAGATGCCAGCACAATTAATTTGCTGAGCAAGCACTACAAGTGGATGTCGATTTACAGAGGGTCAGGGTCATTTGCCCTTCTGTATCGTGGAGGACGACATTATGGCATGCACATGTTTAAAATGCAGAAATTATTTCAGGTCACAACAATGTGTTTGAAGCACATTGGAGGCATCAAATTGCTTGAAGGCTTGGAAGTTTCCAGCTGTTGACCTGGACGGGGATCGATCAATGCTGGTCAACATGAAGCCTGTGCTCTGCTCCCCTCTGGGCCAGCTCTTTATTTCCTGCTGCCAATCAGCACTTAATACAACCTAGGCCGGTTTGAAAACTTGGGCTTATAGCAAAAATAAATAATGGAATATAGTGTCTCATCTTTTTCTTACTAGTTGTGCTTAATCTGCCAAAGCTGAGTTTTTCAAAGAGTCTTCCTAGGAACCCTGGAGTTTCTGAGAAGCTTAGCAGGACTTCCTTGATCTGAAGTTTGACAATTGTGGACAAGCTTACCAGAAATACAGCTCGTCCATTATTGCTGATCTTTCCCTGAGATACATTGTAATGGGGAGTGGAGGTGGGGCATTCTCCTTTCAGGTAGGACAAAGGTAAGGTCCAAGAATACTGATGGAATCCCTCAGAGCCTGACAGTGTGTCTTTTGAACCCCAGAATCTCCAACAACCTCCCTTCAAACTGCCTCCTTAATTTACATTAGAAAAGAGAGCATGGCCAGATCTACACAAAGCAAGATATAATACTTTAAAAACATTTTGGAAATGGTATATGGAGTGTGTCCTGCTATAAGCTGTTACAAAGCAGTAGTGTAGATCCTGCCCATGGCTCTGAGATAAGTTTGGATTCCTTTGTTGATCTGGAAATATTTGTGATTCTCATCCGCCCACCCACCCACCCCAGGTTTATTTGGCTAAAAATTGTTTTAACATTCTGTTGATATAACACTTCTTGCCTTGTATAATTCCTCACTCAAACGTGTACCGAAATAATTTCAACCCTCCTTTAGTAGTCATTTGAGCTACGCTGAGGAGCGCAAGCACTTCTAATAGATTGTTTTTGTGCGACTCCAAACAATTTACAGAGATTAGGATGTTGTCACAAAGATACCGGAAGCCTAGGGATTGCTCTCTGAAGCTGTTCTGTGCTGACAGCTAATTGGTAGCACTCTTTGAGAGCCCTTTCATAGCTGGATACAGCTGAATGAAAACAAACCACAAAGGGAGCTCATTTTTGTTTATCATTAATTTTACTTGGTTTAGTAGGCAGGTTTTTAAAAGAATTTGCAGCAGCCTCAACTAATATTCCCATAATCACATGCAAATTGATTTGCTAAATTCATTTTTTCTTTGTTCATTTGTTTGTTTCAGTTGTCTTCTTCTTTGGTGGTCCGTAAATCCAATCCAATAAATAAAATGAATAAAGTTACGCCTAGAGTTAAGAGACATAATACCCCTATAAATGATTAGGGAACTTCTCATTCTATTTATGTATTTATCTACTGCATTTTTATCTCACATTTGAGATAATTATTCTTTCCCAAAAGTGTCTGTTACTCTAACAGCCTTTGCCATTACCCTTCAAGAAAGAATGAAGAGGAGATACCATTAGCTCTGTCACGT